>NC_069501.1:37013087-37318087 GCF_027579735.1 Bombina bombina
GATGGCACGGTTCCTGATATGTCGAGGAGATTGATGCCCTATATCCTAGCTGCCATAATGTTATTCATTGCTCGAGATTGGAAACTCCAGGTTCCCCACATATAGCCAAGGTTTATGCTATAGTAGACTACGCCACTGTCTGGCCACGATGGAGAAACAATTTTATAAGTCACAAAATAGGATGGAGACATATTGGGATATATGGGGTACTTGGTTGCACAGATAGACAAAATTTGTTAGCCAATATAATCTGACACTTCTATTCGATATTGCCTGGAGAATCCCCTGAAACTACTGGGGGGGGGTGTTATCCCGCTTTTTTTCTCTTTTCGCGATCCCCAGTGTCTGGGTGTTACATGGGACATTTATGACGGTAGACAGTTAGGAGTTCCCTTAGATAATAAATTATCTAATGTGTACCTTGTTCACTGTTTTGTGAGTAGGTACCTCAAAGTCCATATACAAATGTTCCATTTTCACACCTTAATACTTTTTTTTCTTTGGGTTTGTCCAATATGTTGATTGAACCTCTATGTGTCACTCTTATTTTGCCATTCATCTCATATATTGTTGTTTCCTTTTAGACTGAAAGCTATCACTTATTTGATAGGATGTTGATGCAATCTAATATAAATGTTTCATTGCACATGTTGTTTATGCAACGATTTGTACATAGAATTGTATGTCTACAAGTGTATTATCTACAAAATCTAATAAAGTATTTTTGAAAAAAAAATACATTTATAAGCACTGAGCTCGCTTTCATTGAGCCGTAATTCCATTTGTGTGCACTCGCAAACCGATAATCGTTTATCGACTGCTCCCAATGGCCCGTTATAACTCAATTTCGGCAACCGGTCTCGGCAAACTTTCTATTTACCCCTAATCTGCCATGCCCCCACAACGCAAACTATCTATTAAATCTTTTAACCCCTAATCCGCCATGCCCCCACAATGCAAAGTACCTATTTAAACTATTAACCCCTAATCCGCCATCCCCCCAACATTGCAACTTATAATATATGTATTAACCTCTAAACCACCATGCCCCACAACGCAAAGTACCTATTTAAACTATTAACCCCTAATCCGCCACCCCCCCACATCGCAACTTATAATATATGTATTAACCTATAAACCGCTATGCCCCACAATGCAAATTTTCTATTAAATCTATAAAACCCCTAATCCGCCATGCCCCCACAACACAAACTTTCTATTAAATCTATTGACCCCTAATCCGCCATGCCCCCACAACGCAAACTACCTATTAAATCTATTAACTCCTAATCTGCCATGCTCCCACAATGCAAACTATCTATTTAAACTATTAACCCCTAATCCGCCATTAACCCACATCACAATTAACCTAATACATCTATAAACCCCTAAACCGCCAAACCACACAACGCAAATAACTAATCACTAAGCCCCCTAACCTAACACCCCCTAAATTAACCCCATTACATAAATTAAAATAATCCTAAACTACAACTAAAATTAAAAACACATTACTTAAAAAATTAAAAAAAATAAGTTTTTAAATTAAGCTAAAATTACAGAAAATAAAAAAGTCTAACATTATATAACATTTTGATTTGAACAGCCAATAGGATTTCAGTAGCTCTCATCCTATTAGTTGATTTGAATTTGAAGAATCAAATCAGCCAATAGGAATGCAAGGGACGCCATATTTAATCGCGTACCTTAAATTCACTATTCAGTGTACGGCGGTGATTGTACGATGAGGATCCTCCACGCTCCATGGTTCCGCGGTCGCCGGTCTTCAGTTCCGCGGTCCTGGATGAAGATAGAAGAAGTCGCCGGACTTCAGGAACCATGAGTACCTATCTGGGGGTTAGCGTTAGGCTTTTTTTTTTTTTAGATTAGGGATTTTGGGCAATTGAAAAAGAGCTGAATGCCCTTTCAAGGGCAGTAAAAGAGCTGAATGCCATTTTAAGGGCAATACCCATACACATGCCCTTTTAGGGGCAATGGGTAAATTAGGACTTTTTTTATTTTGGGGGGTTTGGTGGGTGGGGGGTTTTACTGTTAGGGGAAACTTAGTTTTTTTTAAAGGTAAAAGAGCTGTTTAACAGAGCAATACCCTACAAAAGACCCTTTTAAGGGCTATTGGTAGTTTAGTATTAGATTGGAGGGTATTTTTTTGAGAAGGGCTTTTTTATTTTCATAGGGTTAAGGGTTAGTAGTTTAAATAGCTAGATTGCATTGTGGGAGGATGGCGGTTTAGGGGTTAATAACTTTGATAGATACTTTTCGGTATGGGGGTTGGCGGATTAGGGGTTAATACATTAGTTATTGCGGTGGGGGGGTTACGTTTGAGAGGTAGATATTGCACATGCGTTAGATGTTTGATTTTATTTTAACAGCGAGCGACAGGTAAAATATACGGCGCTGCACTTGTATGCGGCGCCGTAAATGCGATTGAGTGTAGTGTAAGGTCAGGTTACCATAGTAACCTATTAATATTTTAGAAATCTGGCATCCGGTGGAAGCGTTAACACTACGCTAACTTACACCTACACGAAAAGAGCGACCTCTCGCAAAGCGGAAACCTTTTCAATGGAAACCTGGTACTAAAATGGAGCCGTAAATTACTTTTAACTGTCGGCCGCTTCGGTAGCTTACGGCTCCCTTTTTAACGGCTCAATGGGAGCGAGCTCTAAATTGTCACTTTTATCTGCAATGATAATTCAGGGATTTTCCCCAGTGCACCAAACAGGAAGCTCTATCGGAATGTGAAAGTGAATGTAAACTTTCATGAATTAGTGCCCGGTTTTTAAAAATACTTTAAAAAACATGGGCACTTTTATTCATGAACGTTTTCATTGCAGCGTTTTTTTTTTAAATACCTTCTTCTGCAGCCAAGCCGGACCTACGATCCCCAGCCCGCAGCTCCTCTGTACTTTCGTCAGCAATGACTAAACCGCCTTCCTCCAATCATGGCTTCCCCCCCAGAGCAAACATTTCCTGAGGCCTCGTCGTGATTGCAGGAAGCCGGTTTCGTCATTGCTGTGCTAAGTACAGCATGAGAAGCGAGCGGGGGGATTGCCGGTACTGCTTGGCTGCAGAAAAAGGAAAATATTTTTAAAAAAACGCTGCAATGTAAAGTTTCATGAATGAAAGTGCCCCTGTTTTAATAGTATTTTTAAAAACCAGGCACTGATTCATGAAAGTTTACATTCACTTTAATCAATCAACGCAACATCAATGAATACAATATGGCTAAAGTTAGAATAGGATTTCTAAAATACCTTATAATAATTTTAAATTAATTTAGAAATATTTATTACAGAACTCCTTTCTCTTCAATATTACATTTTATCAATGCAAATATAATTGTTCTTTAGAAGATAACCATCTATGAGATATTAGATTATAAGTATAAAACACACTTTTGATCACAATAATTTGAGAGATTTCCCAGTTTTGATATACTGCTTATAATTAATTATTACTTTCTTATAAAACAGGGATCAGACGTTATGCGTGCTGTTAGATCTTAGAAATAAAGTTAGGCAGATTCTAATAATATCCAATTGCTGTTTAAATAAAATGTAAATATAACCGTTATTACAATATTAAGCCGTATTATACATTAACAATCCACATTTTGGCAACATGGAAACCAGCCTGTGTGTGTGTCGTGTTCCCCCCTCTGGGATGTGAGTCAGCTTGACTATGAGAATATCTTTAGACAAAAGATTTCAGTGTCAGGGCAGGAAGGGAATTTCCACAGCATAGGAAAAAGCAGGTAGCACGAAGATCCAATGATACAATGCACTGCTGATGCCTTTAGTCCGCTGCCCTTCTTTCCTTATCAGCCAATGAGTGAGTGAGTGACAGTTCTCATAGGATAACCCTTTTTGCCCCCTGTAGAGTTAGTGAGGAGTTAATTATAAGATATAGAGCTGGATTACAAGTGGAGTGCAAATTAACACTCTCACTCAATCGTTACCTGCAATAAGATCAATATATAAAATCAATAAGTGCTCTATTGTCCTTTATTTAAAATAAAGAGCCTGTTCACATTGTGATTGTACAATTTTTGCAGACATGAATCTTTTAATAAGTTCAATTAAAAAATAATATACTCACCTTTAAAGGGACGTTGTACTCTAGATTGTTCTTTGCATAAATATTTTGTAGATGATGCATCAGTGACGTGCGGTAAGATCTGAGACTGGTGAGGCAATGGCCTGAGAAGCACATACAGTATATGAACCCAATAGAGGTAGTAGCTTAATTAGCCTGTGACAAGCAGAAGTCTCCTGCCAGCTTAAAGGGACAGTCTACACCAGAATTTTTATTGTTTTAAAAGATAGATAATTCCTTTATTACCCATTCCCCAGTTTTGCATAACCAACACAGTTATATTAATATACTTTTAACCTCTGTGATTATCTTGTATCTAAGCCTTTGCAAACTGCCCCTTTATTTCAGTTCTTTTGACAGACTTGCAGTTTAGCCAATCACTGCCTGCTCCCAGATAACTTCACGTGCACGAGCAAAGTGTTATCTATATGAAATACATGAACTAACACCCTCTAGTGGTGAAAAACTGTTAAAATGCATTCTGAAAAGAGGTGGCCTTTAAGGTCTAAGAAATTAGCATATAAACCTCCTAGGTTAAGCTTTCAACTAAAAATATTAAGAGAACAAAGCAAAAATTGGTGATAAAAGTAAATTGGAAAATTGTTTAAAATTACATGCTCTATCTGAATCATGAAAGTTTATTTTGGCCTAGACTGTCCCTTTAAGCTTTTAAATAAGTACAAATCTATTTCAAGTTAAACTCATGTTCTGACCCAAAATCTGCAGTCAGAGTTTTACCCTGTAACTATGTAACAACATATTTTACAAACAGACACCAGATAATTACAATAATAATGACAAGAAAAAAAGTTTCAAGCTGTTGCTCATTTGCAAAGTATTTTTTTATTTAAATTTTTAAAGGGATTTAATAGTCTAAATTTAAATACATGAGTGCATTTCAATTCTAAAAATAATCTTTTTAGCAATAGGCTGCAGTAGCAAAAACTGCTGCTAGGAAAAGTTACTGCAGGGTCAGCAGAATACGTAAATATGCTGCTTATGACTTGTGCAACAGCATTCAAATATAGTGCTACCAATAGCTTGTATGGCACATACTGAGTCATCAATAAAATGATACAGACCATCACGGGCACTATGTTTGAATGAGGGTCCACATAAGCAGCATACGTGTGTATGCCCTGAAACAGTAATATATTTTTCTAGTAACATTTTTGTTAATGTGAATATAGTGCAAAGATGCTTCTTTTTAAAATTGAAATGAACATATGCACGTTTTATTGTGCCACTTTAACATATACCTGTATTTATATAGTTACGGAATCTGTTGGTGCTACAAATACACAGACACACACACAGACTGACTCAAACACTCAAGCACACACAGACAAACACACTCAGACTCACACAGACTAACTCAAACACACACAGACTCACAGACACACACACAGACTCACATATACAGATACACTCTTACTCAAACACACACAGGCTCACTCAAACACACACACACAGACACATACTCAGACAGACTAACTCAAACACATACAGACTCACATACAGTATACAGAAACATACAAAACACAGACAGACAGACTCAGTCAAACACAGATTTGTAGATAGATACATAAATACACAGACAGACACTCACAAACCCAGTGAAACACACACAGACTCACTCAAACACACACTCAAATTTTAATTTTAAAAAAGATTGATATAGATGCACAATAGTAGACAGTAATTGAAATTGTATAAAAAATAAATAAATATTTTTTTTTGTATTTATTTTTACTAGTAAGTGCATCTGTACAGTATCAGTATCAATACTGATTTGGTTGCATATGCAGGTTTGTCCCACTACAACACAATAACAAATAACACAAGGTTTTGGCTGTAAAAAAAACAGTTTGTCTTCCCAGCATATGTGTGACAGTGTGTGTATATTTATATATATATATACAATATACTGAATCTGTTAAGGAGAAGGTATCAAAAATCCACTTTATATTAATTATTATCGGGTGCAGACCCTGTAAACAAATATTTTTACAAATCTCAAGGAAGAAAGTTTGAAGAGGTCACAGTAGTAGTGTTCTCTCCAAAAGGGACAGGGATTTCAGCACTCCATATAGTAAGTAATTTAAATATTTAGTTCAATGCACACATACGTAAGTATTAATTTAGAAATAGGTGTTCCAGGCCTCCATGCAACCAAACAACGTCTGGGTCCCCTAAACCAAAACCACATAAAATTGTTATTAAATAAAATAAATTTATTAGTGCGAACAAAAAGAGAAAAATCAAAAAAATCAAAAAAATCACATACATTTAAAATACATTATGTACATTAAATGCATAGATAAAGCTGGCCAGCTCACTCAGGTTGATATGATGCAGGTGAATACCTAGATATAGGCTATTGAGTTATTAGACAACACCCCTACCAGTGGGTAGCCCTGTGTACCAACAGGAATCTGCTACCATGGATAATAATGGGGATCCATGCGTAATCACTCATATGGTGCACAAATGAAACTGACAACACCTGTCTCAGAGGGTAACCCAAACGAATTTGAGAGTCTTGTTACCTTGAGATAAATATTAGGATCTATGCCAGTTACTTATGTGCTGAACTGTAACAATGTAACAAAGTATTACATGCTTATACATTTACACACTTATATTGAGAAAACAACACCCTGACCAGAGGGTAGCACCAATATTGAAAAAAGGTTCCAGCTACCTTAGTACTGAATAGGGATCTATGTATCTCTAATGATAGATGTGTAATCACAGCAATAGTAGCAATCACATATATGGTGCAAGCAGTATAGATTACATAAAATATATGTTAATAGGGCTTTCCACATGTAATTTTTTGTTACATTGTTTCAGTTCAGCACATAAGTAACTGGCATAGATCCTAATATTTATCTCAAGGTAACAAGACTCTCAAATTCGTTTGGGTTACCCTCTGAGACAGGTGTTGTCAGTTTCATTTGTGCACCATATGAGTGATTACGCATGGATCCCCATTATTATCCATGGTAGCAGATTCCTGTTGGTACACAGGGCTACCCACTGGTAGGGGTGTTGTCTAATAACTCAATAGCCTATATCTAGGTATTCATCTGCATCATATCAACCTGAGTGAGCTGGCCAGCTTTATCTATGCATTTAATGTACATAATGTATTTTAAATGTATGTGATTTTTTTTGATTTTTTTGATTTTTCTCTTTTTGTTCGCACTAATAAATTTATTTTATTTAATAACAATTTTGTGTGGTTTTGGTTTAGGGGACCCAGACGTTGTTTGGTTGCATGGAGGCCTGGAACACCTATTTCTAAATTAATACTTACGTATGTGTGCATTGAACTAAATATTTAAATTACTTACTATATGGAGTGCTGAAATCCCTGTCCCTTTTGGAGAGAACACTACTACTGTGACCTCTTCAAACTTTCTTCCTTGAGATTTGTAAAAATATATATATAAACATTTTCTACAAGCAAAAATCTTAATCATTGTGATTGCAAAATAAGGAAACCTCCTTAATTTGTAAAAATACATGGGTAGTACACTTTGTAACTAACATAATTCAGATGTTATAAGAAAATTAGTGTGGGCTAGCACTGGCAGTAAGTGCTGCCAGGTACAGTACTTACAGCAACTGCATAGAATACTCTATTTGTGTCTCCAGAGGGCTCACAGTGAGTACAGACAGACTGCATCACTACAAGTTCTAAGGTGAGGAATAATCCTTGAAATAGACTCACATACATGTGTAGCTCTTCCTCTCTGCTAGGCTCCCTGCAAGGTGGGTGGGGCTGACAGCACAGTGAGAACTAAGAACAGTAATACAGGCTGTACAAACGTTTCTGGCAAAAGATTTGTATGAATTTCCTGCACACTGCATTGCAACTGATCTTGAAAATGGCACCAAGGAGGAGTGTCCAAACACTAGCACACCATTCTCTAACCCCGGTAAACTGATCATATAAAAGTAATATCTCTGGGGGGCATACACTGACACATCCCCACTACAGCATGTTAGTAGCTGAAAAAAATAAATGTTTTTCCTATCCCTCCCAAACCAGACTGCACATACACATTGCTCTACAGAAACTTAAGGTGTTTGGCAGGCAGGGCCCCAGATGGCCGGACACAGTCCCAGCTGTAAATTCCATTCTGCTCCTCTGTAGTTACGCCCCTGGCTACCTCTAAGCTCTAACACTATTTCTTGCTGCTCTCTTAGGGGATATGGCTCGCTGTACATGCGCGCAGAGCGCCAGAGTAAACATGCATGCAGCATTACATTATGTAAATAAACCATTTTATTTTAGCCTGCAGCAATCATGTAATTTGGATGATTGGTACTACATGCTGCTAAAATAAAATGGTTTGATTATATAAGAAGACAAAAGTGGCACATTTGCAGCTCTAGTCAATGCCTTACATTGAGGATGGGAACTGTGGTCAGGCCAAACCTCATTATATCGATAAGTTGCAACTTGCAATGTAGTCAAGAAATGGTAAATTAATTCAGAATCATAGGAATTATCATCATAAAATTTACCATATGATGATAATTCCTCTGATTCTGAATTAATTTACCATTTCTTGACTACATTGCAAGTTGCAACTTATCGATATAATGGGGACACTGTGTGTGTTTTTTGTATGGCTGTTGATTACCTGAGTCCTAAGGTTGCCTCTGGCTCTCTCTTCCGTTCACACTTCACGGTCCTCCACACACAGCTGCCACACAACAGCAGCTGACAGCTCCTCCTAGCCCTAGCTGGCTCTATTAGTCAGCGGTCTCCCTGGTCTGGTCGACCCAGACAGACCACTTCACTTCCTTCTATGGGATACAATTCAGCAGGGCAGGCACACCACGGCACACACTAAATACAAGCAGCTCCCGCCTCCTGTACTGAGTCTTCTTCCTGCCTGAAGTCTGTGTCGGGCGGCGTGACGTCACTCAGCAGCCCAGCAGGCATGCCTCCCTGGCAGCGCTGATGCTGATTGGCTGTGTGACCTAGCTCCATCATGGAGGCGGTTTTGAGAACCGCCTCCATTAGAGCTTGTATGGGCCCGGGGATTCACCACTGGGTGGCGCTAAAGTGGAACTATATTCAGATCCATGTTGCGCAATTTATGGAGGGCAGCGGACAGGCTCACTGCCACCTAATTGCACAACATGAATGCTGAATTTAATTTGGCAGCGCAAGCATACTAGTGCAGTACAAAATATGATGTGGGTAATTGCCGGCGGGGTTGGGGGGTTACAGACTCCTGTTTATGTTATCTGTCTTTTCATATGCAGGGAAGGGGGGGGTGTCTGCTCTTTTTGTTTACCCAGCCTCTTTCAGTGGGTGTCCCAGCCTAACCTCATCAACAGAGCTAAACTGTGAGCTTCCAATTAAGTTTTTAAAAGGCTTTATACAGTTTTTTTAGATCAGTATATGTGCATATTCTTCTTTTTAGTAGTATATATTACATCCAGTGATATGAAAATTGGTGTATACATTAAACAAGGTTTTAATCTATTAAAGACTGGGTCTGTGTGATATTTGATTGCAAGACTGCACAGGTGCTTCATATCCTGTTTAATACTTCTGCTCTCAGTCCTGAAAGGAAACAGATATTGTTATTCATGTGACTGCCATTTATAGTTACACAAGATATTTTACTGCCATCTACAGTTCATTTGTATTATTACATTATGTTCCTTCAGTTTGTGACCAGCTTTATTCTCTCAGTAGATTATAAATGTTTTCAGTTATTATGGAGCAGAGTCATATATTTGAGGGGGGATCTCTATGGGTGACTGTCAGTTCAACCAAAAAAATAACTTTCTTACCTCTGCTATGATTATCCCTGAAGGGGAGGTAAAAACATCCTCAGATGGGCCAATAGTTACCCTCAGCTAACAGAGCAAATCAGAGCAGCTATGATGAAAGCTGATATAATAATCCATTTGTTCCTGTAATATCTGAAAACAAAATCTTTTCCTCTTCTGTCTATATCTGCATGTGGTTGGCTATACCAAACCATATGAGAACATCTGCTGTTACATATCAGAATTGTACACAACTTTTACAATACATTTCTAAACTAAAATTGACTCCATGTGACATAAAATAACCCCCTACTACAAGAACAATATCCACTCCTCACAAATCACTGCCTACCCCAAAAACTAAGCACTTTCGCTCCTGTTACAGAGGAGGAGGTTTCTGCTCTCCTTTCATCTTACTACCTGCCCCTGATCTTCTTCCCTTTCCCCTACTCTTACACCCATCCTCGCACATATAGTCCAGCTCTCTGGTACATTTCCATCGTACCTTAAACATGCTCTAATTACCCCTGTCCATCCCTTGTAACTATCTCTCAATCTCTCTTCTTCCCCTCGCCCCTAAACTTCATGAGGGGATTGTTTATAAATGATTCTCACATATTCTCTCATCTAACCATCTTCTCAACTCTTTGCAATCTGGCTATCTCCCCAACACTAAACTGCCATCACATGATGTGACAAATGACCTGCTTACTGCCATCACATGATGTGACAAATGACCTGCTTACTGCCATCACATGATGTGACAAATGACCTGCTTACTGCCAAGTCTAAATGTTACTACTCCGTGTTAATCCTTTTAGACCTCTCTGCAGCCTTTAACACTGTTGACCATACATTGCTGCTCCAAACCCTTCAATTCATGGGTATTTGTGACACAGCTCTACTGTGACACTTTTCCTATGGTACCTTCATGTATCCTTCTCCCTTCTACTCCTCTCTGTTGAGGTACCTCAAGGCTCATATAGGTTCACTTCTTTTCTCAGTCTACACATCATCTCTAGGCTCATTAATCAACTCCTGTGGGCTTCAGTACCATCTTTATGCTGATGACACCCAAATCTACCTTTCTGCACCAGACATTTCCTCTTCCCGACTGACTCGTGTCACTGGCTGCTTAGCTAATCTCTCATCCTGGATGGCTGAACCTCTCTAAAACTGAACTATTTCCTCCCTTTACCAATCTACCCATTGACCAAATCTCACATACTGTGGAAAACCTTGACATCACCTCTACCCCTCAGGTCTGCTGCCTTGGGGGTCACACTTGACTCAGAACTTTCTTTTGCTCCCCATATTAAGTCCTTACCTAACTACTGCCGCTTCCACATTAAAAATATCTCTAAAATAGGAATAGAAAAATATCTTTAAAATTCGTCACTTCCTCATTCAAGACACAATTAAGATTCTTATTCACTATCTATGTATCTGCCCTTGTCTGCAAATACTTCGCCCCCTCCGCTCTTCCCAATACCTACTTCTCTCCTCATCTCTCATTACTTCCTCACACTCTCGTCTACAAGACTTTTCTAGAACTGCACCTACCATATGGAACTCCTTGCCTCGCTCAGTCAGACTTTCCTCTAGTCTCAAAAACATTGTGTTCCTTAAAAACATATCTGCTAAAGGATGCGCACAACTTACAATAAGATGTCTCTACTACTTCCCCATGTATTTCCTGTAGAGTGTAAGCTCACAAGTCCTGTTGATCATTTTATGTAAAGATGGTTTACAGCTTACAGTGACTCAAGGGCAGGGTCCTTTACACTTATGGTTTATATCATTGTCTTCTGATTATTTTACTCCATTACAGCGCTGTGTAATATGTTGGTGCTTTATAAATAAATAAACAATAACAATCATCTTTATCCCTCTAAGTTTCAGCCACCACCGGTTTTCATTGAGAGAAAAGGATTATGCAGACAGTTTGCATAAAATTCCCTTTGCAGCTCATTCTATTAGTATAGCTAAGCTGCGGTTCCAATTTACTTCTATTATCAAATTTGCTTTGTTCCCATGGTATTCTTTGTTGAAGAAATACATAGATAGGTGTCAGTAGCACAGTATAGTATAGTGCTACCATCTAGTGCTCTTGCTAATGCATAACATATTTACAGAACTGCTGGTATATAGTGCTCGCGACACGTGCACGCTCCAGAGCTTATGTCACTGCTTTTCAACAAAAGATACCAAGAGAGCAAAGACAATTTGATAATAGAAGTACATTAGAAAGCTGTGTGCTGTAAATCTGGGTTCCATGCTCCTTTAAACTCTGTTTCTTTGAAGCATATTCCAAAAGTGTCTGATGGCCCTGTTAAGGGACTAAATATTTTGTTGACTCGGATTATATTGGTTTTACTTTAAATGTATTTTGGCCTAAGGCGCTAGCAATATAGGAGTCTTGTTCTCTAATAACATTGTGATTATCGTAACTTTGTGATGGTAAAACCATGATTTTGTTAAAGGGATATTAAACAGTATGGGCTTGTAATATAAAATGTTTCATTATGTGTAGTTAAAAAACTTTGTAATATACTTTCATTATTTATTTCTCCAACATAGGTGTGTCCGGTCCACGGCGTCATCCTTACTTGTGGGATATTCTCTTCCCCAACAGGAAATGGCAAAGAGCCCAGCAAAGCTGGTCACATGATCCCTCCTAGGCTCCGCCTACCCCAGTCATTCTCTTTGCCGTTGTACAGGCAACATCTCCACGGAGATGGCTTAGAGTTTTTTAGTGTTTAACTGTAGTTTTTCATTATTCAATCAAGAGTTTGTTATTTTCAAATAGTGCTGGTACGTACTATTTACTCAGAAACAGAAAAGAGATGAAGAATTCTGTTTGTATGAGGAAAATGATTTTAGCAACCGTAACTAAAATCCATGGCTGTTCCACACAGGACTGTTGAGAGCAATTAACTTCAGTTGGGGGAACAGTTTGCAGTCCTTTGCTGCTTGAGGTATGACACATTCTAACAAGACGATGTAATGCTGGAAGCTGTCATTTTCCCTATGGGATCCGGTAAGCCATGTTTATTACGATTGTAAATAAGGGCTTCACAAGGGCTTATTTAAACTGTAGACCTTTTTTGGGCTAAATCGATTGATATTAACACTTATTTAGCCTTGAGGAATCATTTATTCTGGGTATTTTGATATAATAATATCGGCAGGCACTGTTTTAGACACCTTATTCTTTAGGGGCTTTCCCAAAGCATAGGCAGAGTCTCATTTTCGCGCCGGTGTTGCGCACTTGTTTTTGAGAGGCATGGCATGCAGTCGCATGTGAGAGGAGCTCTGATACTTATAAAAGACTTCTGAAGGCGTCATTTGGTATCGTATTCCCCTTTGGGTTTGGTTGGGTCTCAGCAAAGCAGATACCAGGGACTGTAAAGGGGTTAAAGCTTAAAACGGCTCCGGTTCCGTTATTTTAAGGGTTAAAGCTTCCAAAATTGGTGTGCAATATTTTCAAGGCTTTAAGACACTGTGGTGAAAGTTTGGTGAATTTTGAACAATTCCTTCATGTTTTTTCGCAATTGCAGTAATAAAGTGTGTTCAGTTTAAAATTTAAAGTGACAGTAACGGTTTTATTTCAAAACGTTTTTTTGTACTTTCTTATCAAGTTTATGCCTGTTTAACATGTCTGAACTACCAGATAGACTGTGTTCTGAATGTGGGGAAGCCAGAATTCCTATTCATTTAAATAAATGTGATTTATGTGATAATGACAATGATGCCCAAGATGATTCCTCAAGTGAGGGGAGTAAGCATGGTACTGCATCATTCCCTCCTTCGTCTACACGAGTCTTGCCCACTCAGGAGGCCCCTAGTACATCTAGCGCGCCAATACTCCTTACTATGCAACAATTAACGGCTGTAATGGATAATTCTGTCAAAAACATTTTAGCCAAAATGAACCCTTGTCAGCGTAAGCGTGGATGCTCTGTTTTAGTTACTGAAGAGCATGACGACGCTGATATTAATATCTCTGAAGGGCCCCTAACCCAATCTGAGGGGGCCAGGGAGGTTTTGTCTGAGGGAGAAATTACTGATTTAGGGAACATTTCTCAGCAGGCTGAATCTGATGTGATTACTTTTAAATTTAAATTGGAACATCTCCGCATTTTGCTTAAGGAGGTATTATCCACTCTGGATGATTGTGAAAATTTGGTCATCCCAGAGAAACTATGTAAAATGGACAAGTTCCTAGAGGTGCCGGGGCTCCCAGAAGCTTTTCCTATACCCAAGCGGGTGGCGGACATTGTTAATAAAGAATGGGAAAGGCCCGGTATTCCTTTCGTCCCTCCCCCCATATTTAAAAAATTGTTTCCTATGGTCGACCCCAGAAAGGACTTATGGCAGTCAGTCCCCAAGGTCGAGGGAGCGGTTTCTACTTTAAACAAACGCACCACTATTCCCATAGAGGATAGTTGTGCTTTCAAAGATCCTATGGATAAAAAATTAGAAGGTTTGCTTAAAAAGATGTTTGTTCAGCAGGGTTACCTTCTACAACCCATTTCATGCATTGTCCCTGTCACTACAGCCGCATATTTCTGGTTTGATGAACTGATTAAGGTGCTCGATAGTGACTCTCCTCCTTATGAGGAGATTATGGACAGAGTCAATGCTCTCAAATTGGCTAATTCTTTCACTCTAGACGCCTCTTTGCAATTGGCTAAGTTAGCGGCTAAGAATTCTGGGTTTGCTATTGTGGCGCGCAGAGCGCTTTGGTTGAAATCTTGGTCGGCTGATGCGTCTTCCAAGAACAAGCTACTAAACATTCCTTTCAAGGGGAAAACGCTGTTTGGTCCTGACTTGAAAGAGATTATCTCTGATATCACTGGGGGTAAGGGCCATGCCCTTCCTCAGGATCGGCCTTTCAAGGCAAAAAATAGACCTAATTTTCGTCCCTTTCGTAAAAACGGACCAGCCCAAGGTGCTACGTCCTCTAAGCAAGAGGGTAATACTTCTCAGGCCAAGCCAGCTTGGAGACCAATGCAAGGCTGGAACAAGGGAAAGCAGGCCAAGAAACCTGCCACTGCTACCAAGACAGCATGAAATATTGGCCCCCGATCCGGGACCGGATCTGGTGGGGGGCAGACTCTCTCTCTTCGCTCAGGCTTGGGCAAGAGATGTTCTGGATCCTTGGGCGCTAGAAATAGTCTCCCAGGGTTATCTTCTGGAATTCAAGGGACTTCCCCCAAGGGGGAGGTTCCACAGGTCTCAGTTGTCTTCAGACCACATAAAAAGACAGGCGTTCTTACATTGTGTAGAAGACCTGTTAAAAATGGGAGTGATTCATCCTGTTCCATTGAGAGAACAAGGGATGGGGTTCTACTCCAATCTGTTCATAGTTCCCAAAAAAGAGGGAACGTTCAGACCAATCCTAGATCTCAAGATCTTAAACAAATTTCTCAAGGTCCCATCGTTCAAGATGGAAACCATTCGAACTATCCTTCCTTCCATCCAGGAAGGTCAATTCATGTCCACGGTGGATTTAAAGGATGCGTATCTACATATTCCTATCCACAAGGAACATCATCGGTTCCTAAGGTTTGCATTCCTAGACAAACATTACCAGTTCGTGGCGCTTCCTTTCGGATTAGCCACTGCTCCAAGGATTTTCACAAAGGTACTAGGGTCCCTTCTAGCGGTGCTAAGACCAAGGGGCATTGCAGTAGTACCTTACCTGGACGACATTCTGATTCAAGCGTCGTCCCTCCCTCGAGCAAAGGCTCACACGGACATCGTCCTGGCCTTTCTCAGATCTCACGGCTGGAAAGTGAACGTGGAAAAGAGTTCTCTATCCCCGTCAACAAGGGTTCCCTTCTTGGGAACAATTATAGACTCCTCAGAAATGAGGATTTTTCTAACAGAGGCCAGAAAGACAAAACTTCTGGACTCTTGTCGAATTCTTCATTCCGTTCCTCTTCCTTCCGTAGCTCAGTGCATGGAAGTGATCGGGTTGATGGTAGCGGCAATGGACATAGTTCCTTTTGCGCGCATTCATCTAAGACCATTACAACTGTGCATGCTCAGTCAGTGGAATGGGGACTATACAGACTTATCTCCAAAGATACAAGTAAATCAGAGGACCAGAGACTCACTCCGTTGGTGGCTGTCCCTGGACAACCTGTCACGAGGGATGACATTCCGCAGACCAGAGTGGGTCATTGTCACGACCGACGCCAGTCTGATGGGCTGGGGCGCGGTCTGGGGATCCCTGAAAGCTCAGGGTCTTTGGTCTCGGGAAGAATCTCTTCTACCGATAAATATTCTGGAACTGAGAGCGATATTCAATGCTCTCAAGGCTTGGCCTCAGCTAGCGAGGACCAAGTTTATACGGTTTCAATCAGACAACATGACGACTGTTGCGTACATCAACCATCAGGGGGGAACAAGGAGTTCCCTAGCGATGGAAGAAGTGACCAAGATCATTCTATGGGCGGAGTCTCACTCCTGCCACCTGTCTGCTATCCACATCCCGGGAGTGGAAAATTGGGAAGCGGATTTTCTGAGTCGTCAGACATTGCATCCGGGGGAGTGGGAACTCCATCCGGAAATCTTTGCCCAAGTCACTCAACTATGGGGCATTCCAGACATGGATCTGATGGCCTCTCGTCAGAACTTCAAAGTTCCTTGCTACGGGTCCAGATCCAGGGATCCCAAGGCGGCTCTAGTGGATGCACTAGTAGCACCTTGGACCTTCAATCTAGCTTATGTGTTCCCGCCGTTCCCTCTCATCCCCAGGCTGGTAGCCAGGATCAATCAGGAGAGGGCGTCGGTGATCTTGATAGCTCCTGCGTGGCCACGCAGGACTTGGTATGCAGATCTGGTGAATATGTCATCGGCTCCACCTTGGAAACTACCTTTGAGACGAGACCTTCTTGTTCAGGGTCCGTTCGAACATCCGAATCTGGTTTCACTCCAGCTGACTGCTTGGAGATTGAACGCTTGATTTTATCGAAGCGAGGTTTCTCAGATTCTGTTATCGATACTCTTGTTCAGGCCAGAAAGCCTGTAACTAGAAAGATTTACCACAAAATTTGGAAAAAATATATCTGTTGGTGTGAATCTAAAGGATTCCCTTGGGACAAGGTTAAGATTCCTAGGATTCTATCCTTCCTTCAAGAAGGATTGGAAAAAGGATTATCGGCAAGTTCCCTGAAGGGACAGATTTCTGCCTTGTCGGTGTTACTTCACAAAAAACTGGCAGCTGTGCCAGATGTTCAAGCCTTTGTTCAGGCTCTGGTTAGAATCAAGCCTGTTTACAAACCTTTGACTCCTCCTTGGAGTCTCAATTTAGTTCTTTCAGTTCTTCAGGGGGTTCCGTTTGAACCCTTACATTCCGTTGATATTAAGTTATTATCTTGGAAAGTTTTGTTTTTAGTTGCAATCTCTTCTGCTAGAAGAGTTTCAGAATTATCTGCTCTGCAGTGTTCTCCTCCTTATCTGGTGTTCCATGCAGATAAGGTGGTTTTACGTACTAAACCTGGTTTTCTTCCAAAAGTTGTTTCTAACAAAAACATTAACCAGGAGATTATCGTACCTTCTCTGTGTCCGAAACCAGTTTCAAAGAAGGAACGCTTGTTACACAATTTGGATGTTGTTCGCGCTCTAAAATTCTATTTAGATGCTACAAAGGATTTTAGACAAACATCTTCCTTGTTTGTTGTTTATTCAGGTAAAAGGAGAGGTCAAAAAGCAACTTCTACCTCTCTCTCTTTTTGGATTAAAAGCATCATCAGATTGGCTTACGAGACTGCCGGACGGCAGCCTCCCGAAAGAATCACAGCTCATTCCACTAGGGCTGTGGCTTCCACATGGGCCTTCAAGAACGAGGCTTCTGTTGATCAGATATGTAGGGCAGCGACTTGGTCTTCACTGCACACTTTTACCAAATTTTACAAGTTTGATACTTTTGCTTCTTCTGAGGCTATTTTTGGGAGAAAGGTTTTGCAAGCCGTGGTGCCTTCCATTTAGGTGACCTGATTTGCTCCCTCCCTTCATCCGTGTCCTAAAGCTTTGGTATTGGTTCCCACAAGTAAGGATGACGCCGTGGACCGGACACACCTATGTTGGAGAAAACAGAATTTATGTTTACCTGATAAATTTCTTTCTCCAACGGTGTGTCCGGTCCACGGCCCGCCCTGGTTTTTTAATCAGGTCTGATAATTTATTTTCTTTAACTACAGTCACCACGGTACCGTATGGTTTCTCCTATGCTATTATTCCTCCTTAACGTCGGTCGAATGACTGGGGTAGGCGGAGCCTAGGAGGGATCATGTGACCAGCTTTGCTGGGCTCTTTGCCATTTCCTGTTGGGGAAGAGAATATCCCACAAGTAAGGATGACGCCGTGGACCGGACACACCGTTGGAGAAAGAAATTTATCAGGTAAACATAAATTCTGTTTTTGTCCCCTTTTCCTGTAATTTAACTTTGAAAATTGTTGTTTTTTAAATTCCACTTAGTTTCTATAAAGTAATGGACACCGCCGTGTCTAAACTTAAGTTTCAACGTTATCTCACTGTCCTGCTACAAACAGTTAGGCACAGGTATAAAACCAACTAATACATACACACCCTATACACTAACTCTACTTTATATATCTGTCCCTAATTGTTCTCCACAGAAGACAGAGATAAATAGAAAACGTTTTGGAACATTTCGACTGGTAGCTAGGAATTATTTAGATTTTGCCACATTGATAATTTGAAAGTAATGTGCTCCTTCATCTTGTGCTTTTTACATCTGAATTAATCTTGATGATGTTTTTGATTGGTTTAGATCGCCCTGGTGTTTCTGAACATCGGATCATCAGCGATATCCAGGAGCAGTTTGCCTTGGCGTTAGTGGCTTACATCGGAACGCACCACACTCCGGCTGAAGAAAACAGGTGATTTAATATAAGGCCCTTGGGCCACTATGTCTTTTCAGAAATTACCAAGAGAGACAAAATAATGTGACTAAATGAGTTTGTAACGAAAGTGCGGCTTCTTCACCGTCGTACTGTATACACTTTAAATGTGTACTTAAGTAATGGAACTATTGACTACATGTACAGACAGAGATGAGTATAATCAATTTTGAGATAATTAAAAAAAATTGATGTTTCCCAAAGGAGATTGTAAAGGAAAAATTAGACACATGAAATACAATCAGTTTTCCTACAGATACTTCAGATCATACTTTTATATTAACAACCTTTATATAAGGAATGGAATGGATAGATGATGTTATGCAATCATATATACTTTAAGGTGGAGAGTATCAGAACATATAGATTCATTAAATTGTGGTTACTTGGACAGTACTTTGATTGTGTTAATGCCCTTCTTGGAGCAAATTTATTGGATAATAAAGAACGTAACTTACGGTGTCTTTGTTACTTACGTTAGGTTCCTCTTTGCCAAGATAATGGAGCGTGTGACAGAGCTCCGCAGTATGAATGATGAACACAGCAAGCAACTTGTTCAGATCTGGGACATTCAGCCTGATAGCACGCCGCTCATGCGTGAAGTCTTCAGCCAGTTGTGAGCGTGACATGTCCTATCAAGCTATACGTGTACACATCTGGCATTTGCCCGCAGTGCCCCTGACTCAAAGGCTGAGCTAGTATTTGCCTCTTACCAGAAGGATAAAACCATCTAATTCCTGGGAAAACTGAGAATAATCATCTATTGGCTTGTGCCAGAAGCTTGCAACTTCAGTCTGCATAAGTTAATGACACTAAATCTGCGGACCGGTTCTCTTAACTCGCCAAAAAGACTTCTTTAGAAATGTGCACAAACCATTTGATTTTTCTGTTTCATTTAGAATGAATTTGCAGGGGACCGAATCATTTAATGTGAATTCATCAACGTTGTATGATTTGTAATGTGAACTTGAACCTCCTATGTGACTTACAATGACGCCCACAACATAAAACTTAATATCTCAGGAATTTTATGCATCAGGGAATTTAACCATATAGGAGTAGTATCACTACAGTACCCAGATCCAAACCAAGCATTAGTTCTGTTAGATGCATCATAGCAGTTAGTTTATTGACGTGATTGTTTCAATTACCAAAATTATTATCTCAAGGAGCAGAAGTTCCAAGGTCATCTTTTCAATAATTGGATGAACATCTGTACTTTGCCGCATCTTCCTTTCCATAATATAATTGCACTGAGTTTTACTTAATGCTGTTAAAACAAATCTTACCTCAAGGGCCAACTATACGGCACCTACTAAGCACAAGTAGCGTGCCAGTTATTTACTGAGCAACCAGCAGACCACTGGTCTTTACTCATTTGTAATGATGTGTATGAGTGTGTGTGTTGTCATGTGAGAGTGTGATGGGGTTTGTGCTTATTCGTCTGTTTTAAATAAAATATTTTAATTTGTATTATTTAATTGTGTCTTGTAAATGACCAGGGAAACATGAGAACGTTATCATATTTACTCAATGAAACCAATACTTACCGGGATAGTATTGAGGTACATTCGCAGTTTTGTTCGCTGCTGAATGTAAAAGGCGGCAGCCGCTTGTGGCATTTGGCTCTTTTCGGAGACTGATTTATCCTTGTGAAAGGGCAACACACTAAGATCTGCATTTAGTGTGTTGCCCTTTCACAAGAATAAATCAGACTCCGAAATGAGCTGAATGCCACGAGTGGCCACCGCCATCCACAATAGGCAACAATCGAAACTGCTGAATGTGTCTCTACGGTAATGTAAACAAGATTTTTTTTTAAAAATAGTTTTTTACAGTTGAGCAATGAATTGACATACGGGGTAAGTTTAAATACAAGAAACAGTAATCACTGAAAAAGGAAAACACCATAAGGAACAAAATCAAATATACAATAAATGTGTAACAATAAAGACTCTGCACATCTAAAAGATAAATTTGAATAAGGATAAAGTCCTTAAGGAAGATTCCTAAGTCACTGGGCTTTTGTTTAGTGGCCTCAAGGTAAAGTAATGGAGAGCTCTTTGTATTAAAGGGACATGAAACCCAAATTGTTTATTTCATGATTCAGACAGAGCTGCAATTTTAAACAACTTTCTAGTTTACTTCTGTTATCTAATTTGTTTTGTTCTCTTTGTATCCGCTGTTGAAATGGATACTTAGGTAGTCTCAAGAGCTGCTGATTGGTGGCAGCACATATATGCCACATGCTATTGGTTCACCCATGTGCATTGCTGCTTCTTTTTTTTTTTTTTTTTTTTTTTTTTTTATTTAAATTATTTTATTGATAAGACAGCAGAATAAAAATACAAAAGTTGGATACTCACATGTATCCAGTACAATATAACAATATTTAAATATACATTGTGGGTATCAAGAGAGCATAAGTACCCATTATTTTACTTTTTAATGTGGATTGATAATTTCAAAGAATACCAGTCACATCTCCCAACCCCACCCACCCACCCCCCCCCTCTCGACCCCCCATCCATTTCGAGCTGATGAAATCTCCCACTCAGGGCCCTTCACCCTTCACTATAACTGAGTATTAATGATTTGTTCTATGTTTGCAATAAAGTCTTTACCTTGACTTAGGACAAGATCTTTCCATTCCTTTAGATATGAATTGTCTTTCTTCCTTTCTAGCCTATAATCATGGGCTGCTATTATTGCCGTATCAATGAGAAGCTTTTTTGCTTCCTTAATCGTAGGTACCCGGGGTTTAGACCAATTGCTAAAAAGAAGCTTTCTGAGATTCAGTATTGCTAATAGAATAAATCTCTTCTTATTCCCCCATAATGGACAAGGAGATAGTAGGATTATAGAGTTTATTGAAAAATCTATTTTAATACTTGTTATTTGTGAAAGAAAATATGCTACCTTGTGCCAGAACTGATTAACCTTCGGGCAGTCCCACAATAAATGTCCCAAATCTGGATATTTTAAATGGCATTTAGTGCAGACGTTTTTAACCTTACTATTCCACTTGGCTACCCGCCGCGGGGTGAGGTAATCTCTATTAAAGATCCTGAATTGCGTTTCTCTCAAGTAGGTTGAGTTGGAGATGGAAAATGTTGTCCTTAAACTATTAATTAGTCGCTCTGAAAGGTCCGGTAAATTTATTATTCTCTCCCAGTGGGACCTTGCTCGTTCTATATATTTATCTGTTTTTGCAGACCTTAAGATCTTATATATAGAGGATAAAGAACTTTTCTCCCTTTTTAAATAATCCATTAATGGATGATCTTGAAAGATCTGAGGAAATAAGTAAGATAATTTACGAATATAATCTTTGGCTTGCAAAAAATAAAACATTTGTTTTTTCTGTACTGTAGGAAAAATATTTTGAAATTCTAAAAAATTATAAAATTTTCTAGACTTAAAATCATAAAAATCTGCAACCACAAGGGTTTTAATAGGTGACCATAAACTGAAAGTATTAACTGAGTTACCTAATGGAAAATAACAGTTACCTTGAATAGGTAGCCATTTGGAGACTGCAATAGAGTAACCACATAACTTCATGGTCTTTCTCCATGCTCCTAAGATATCTCTGAGTAAAGGGTGGTTGGCAATTGACTTACCCAAGATCTTATTTGATGCATGTAGTATAAAACCAATGGAGTGGGGGGCACAGATCTGTTCTTCTAGGTACTTGTCTGATGATTTGAATGACTGGAAGAGCCAGTCTACTGGAAATTTTAATAAGGTTGATAAATTGTACCATTCCAAATTAGGTAGTGCTAACCCTCCTCCCAGATATAATTGGTATAGTGAATCTAGTTTTATTCTTGGTTTCCTCCCACTCCACAGGAAATATCTCAATGCCTGATTGAAACGCCATAGATCTATTTTTTTTATGAGGAGAGGAAGCATTCTACATAGATACAGAATTTTAGGCATTATAAACATTTTATAAAGATTAACTTTCCCCGATATTGAGACCGGCAGAGCTGCCCAACTTCTCAATTTTATCATAGTTTCGTGAAGAACCGTGGAAATATTATCTCGGTACCAGTCGTCAGGATTGACAGAAAGTTTCAAACCCAGGTATTCCAATACCTTGGATTCAATGAATTCATAAGTCTGATGTTTGTGACATTTATTCAACCAAATTACCTTTGATTTTGCCAGGTTGGTTTTATAACCAGATACCTTACCATAGCCCTTCAAGAGATCTAGGACTGAATTGATCGTATCTTTCGGGTTGCTAACATACAAAAGTAAATCATCAGCAAATAAAGATACCTTTAGTACTTCTTTACCAATATTGATTCCTATAGGAAGTTCCCTCAACTTAATTGCCAATGGCTCCAGGACTAAGTTAAATAACAGGGGGGAAAGTGGACACCCCTGTCGCGTGCCTCTTGAAAGTGTGAAGGGTTGGGTTAATAGCATCCGAATAGATATTTCTAATAAAGGTACAGAACTTTTCCCCAAAACCATATCTAGCCATAACTTTGAACATAAATGGCCATTCCACTCTGTCGAAGGCCTTTTCTGCATCCAGAGATAGCAGGAAGGCCTCCGACAGAGCAGATCCGCCACTACTATACTGAGAGACAACATGAAGTATTTTCCTCACATTTTTCTCAGATGTTCTTCCACTCACAAATCCCACCTGATCCTCATGTATGATTTTAGGTGCGATAAGCTTCAGTCTTTCTGCCAAGATTTTCATTAAAATCTTGTAATCAAGATTAAGCAGGGATATCGGTCTATAGGCTGTAAGATCCAACGGATCTTTATTAGGTTTAGGGATTAATACAATGTTTGCCCTTTTGAAGTCATCCGAAATTTTGATATTTTCTTCGAAGTAACCTTTATATAGGTCTCTTAAAACTGGAGTGATTTTTTCTAACAGTATTATATAAAACTCTAAAGGTAGGTTGTCTGGGCCTGGTGTCTTACCTCTAGCTAAAGATTTAATAACCCCTATTATCTCTTGATCAAGTATAGGCTTTTCCATGGCTTCCAGATCTGGTCCCGATACCCTTGGCACCTTTGTAGACTCTAGAAATCGATCAATCTCCTCAACTTGAGGTTGTTGTGATGCATAAAGGTCTGTAAAGAAGTTACGAAATAATAAAGCGATTTGCTCCTGATCAGAAAAGATACCATTATCCTTTTTAATCGCCACAATAGATTTTCTTTGAGTTTGTGTCTTGAAAATAGAGGCTAAAAGCTTTCCTGCTTTATTACCATATCTTTTAAATTTAGCTGCTTTAATATGTAATGTTTCCTGGGCTAGCTCTAATAGAAAATGATCTCTTTGCTTTTTATTGGATAAATAAATTTCTCTGTTTACTAAGGTTGGATTCTTTATATAAATAGCATAGGCCTCTTTAAGTCTGTTTGATAAATCCAGTTGTTTAGCGATTTGTTTTTTTTTAATCTGGCCATATATGATATTATTTCTGCTTTTAAATATACTTTAGCCGTTTCCCAAAAGATAGGAGTGTTGTTTCTACAATGAGCATTAGAGGAGCAATACTCTTCCCAGGCATTTACCAAGAAAGACCTAAATTTATCTGAATTAACTAAGTGAACTGGAAAGAAGAAAGAATTGAACGTGTATGATTTCTTAATTTGAATTTGTAGTATTACAGGAGCATGATCAGAGAGAGTAATTTCCAGAATCTCACATTTGGAGACTTTAGGAGCCATGGCCTCTGATATTAAATATAAATCTAATCTAGACATGGTACTATGGGACTTAGAGTGGCATGTAAACTCCCGAAGATTGGGATTAATATTCCTCCAGATGTCTATAAGATTGAGTGGTTGAGAAAGTAAGCTAAAGATTTTTTCTTCATACTTAAGTTGAGACTTTGTATAGTTCTTTGTTTTTTTACTTAAGCCCAGTCTGATTCTATCAATATTTGAATTCGGGGTTATATTGAAATCCCCTGTTATAATTATCTTATCTTTTGCGAATTTCAAGATATTTTTGAGTAGCCGAGTCCAGAATACTACATCTGGGCTATTAGGACCGTACAAATTAACTATTAGATAACTCTGGTTTTGAATCTTTATTCTAACCATTATATATCTTGCCTCTCTATCTTTCACTACCCTAATAACCTCATGACCAAGATTTTTGTGGATCAAAATTATAACCCCTCTAGCTGCTTTCCCATGTGAGGAGAAGAAGGTTTGTGAGAACCCACGTACCTTAAATTTGTTATGTTCAGCCTCGGAGAGGTGAGTCTCCTGTAGGTAGATTATGTCAAGAGCCTTTTTACTTAAGAAGTTTACCACCGCTTTCCTTTTAATGGGGGAGTGGATCCCTCCCACATTCCATGAAATCAACTTTATCTTCTAACTATTTTTTGGAGCAAGATTCAAAAATCGACTTTACCCCTAAATATAGAAATAGTGAGTAACTCGGAAGGGGACACCGGAGGGGTGGGGAAGGGATACGAGGAGGGAGAGAGAAAAAAATATATATATACTTTTTAATTATCCGAGTATCAATAAGATTTAATAGGGACCAAATATATACAATTATTAAAGAATCACCTTTACCTATTAAAAATAAACACCAAAATAGTGATATGAAACAAACAAAAACAAAAGAAAAAAAATGGTGTTTAAACCTTAAGCCATTTCTATCATAAAACGTAAATCTTTTAAATTCGAAGAAATGGAGCAATGTGCCTATGCTTTCATCAATTAAGCCTGTGATATATATTTTAATTTCTAAATTATAAATCTCTTTGTGCGTGTAAAAATCAGTTATAGATATAAACATAAAATGAAAAGATAGTGTTTCACACTTAACCCATTCCTATCAAATAAAAAAATTTGAATCAACTTCACAAATGTGTAGAAGTTTACCCATCTAACTAAAAAATACATATTCCTAACTATAATAGACAGAACAATCAAGTGACAAATACATAAAAATATTATAAAGAGAAATAATATTAAATTTTTAATCTATTATTATCAATGCGGAACCTAATTGGATCGGATTCAAAAAACTGGAATAGTACATACATATTGTTCTCCATTGAAATTATACTACAATCTTCAATTTCTAACATATGTAGATCTTGAGGGAGAAAAAAAAAAAAAAAAATCTTTCACATCCTTCTCCTCTCTTTCCTCTCCTCCCCCGCCCGTAAAAAAGAGGGCGGGGGGGAGGGAGGGGGAAGGCCAGAAGAGGAAAAAAAAAAAGAATAAAAAACACATGTCAACGGATCAAGGACTCTCATTAATCTAAACTTATTCTTTTGATTCATTATCTAAGAATCGTTGTGCATCTTCAGGGGTTTCAAACACAAAAAAATTTGGCCCAGACTTAATTCTAAGTTTAGCCGGGTAAAGTAAAGAAAAAAATCTCTTTTCTTGCACTAACTGGGAGCAGATTGAGGCAAATTTTCTCCTTTTAAATGATGTCTCTGCTGAAAAGTCCTGGAATATTAGGATTCTGGCTCCATTAAACTGTAGGGGTTGTTGTTTCCTGAACGCTTGAATGAGTTCATTCTTTCCTTGGTAATTGAGGAATTTAGCAATTACTGGGCGCGGTTTCTTCATACCTTGATCCATACCCTCTTGCTCTCTGCCCAATCTATGGACTCTTTCCACAGTGAACAATGCTTTCTGTTGTTGAATAGCCATAAGATTTGGAAGAGTTTCCTCTACGAACTTCTTTAGTTCCTGAGATTTCACTGTTTCAGGCAAACCAATTATTCGCAGGTTGTTGCGCCTCGCTCTATTCTCAATTTCTTCCATTTTGTTAGTGAGTATTTTATTCTGCGAGAGTACAGCTTCCAATTTTACACTCATTGTATTTTGGGTGTCCTCTGAGTCTGATATCCTTTGCTCTAGATGATTCATTCTATCATTTTGAGCTCTTATCTCCCCCATAATAGTATCCAGCCGTATATTTAGTTCTTCAATTTTGGGTATAATCAATGCAGATACCTGCATAGCAATTGTTGCGGCATCCAGGACTTCTGGTATTTTCTCTTCCACAGAGGATTTATTAGGGGAGATTATAGATTTATTGATTTTCTTATCTGCAGTTTTTAACTTGGGTGACATTTTTTGATGTAGGAGGTATTTATCCATTAAATAGGACTGAGAAAATTAAGAGGGACTCCAGCCACCGTTATACACTTTGGACCCCAGACTTTTACTTCTTTAACTTAGGCAAATTAAAGCTGCTTAATTGCTGCTTCTTTAAGTAAGAAGAGACTGAAGCAAATTAGATTATAGAAGTAAATTGGAAAGTTGTTTAAAATTGTATGTTCTATCCGAATTGTGAAAGAAAATTCTTGGGTTTTATTTCTCTTTATGTGCATTAGTTTCCCACTCCACCAGCGTAAAACATAGGAAAACAAAAGGCATCCAAACTTCACAAACTTATTAAAACCATATAAAAACCAGTGTATACACAAAGGCTATAAACTGAGAAGTAACAAAAAAATGGATCTACAGTGTTCTATGAAGATTTTGGACCCATTCAATTCACCACTTTCTGTGAAGTGTCCACAAACAGGTAAAATACTCCAACGTACGTTTCACCTCAAAGGCTTTTTTCAAAGATTGCTCATATCATGCAAACTTGTCATTTTTAGGTGATTCCATTAACTCTTCTATGTCTCATCGCTGCTGTCATTTGGGAAAGGCAAATACCTCTCAAACATTTGTGAATAATTAAAGGGATACACAGGGCAATAATAACAACTACAATCATTATAATAGTCTACTTCATAATTTATTCAAAAACATCTCTCTGTATTTATTTATATATATATATATATATATATTTCCATCTAAAGGGGAGGAGAGTCCACGGCATCATTCATTACTTTTGGGAAATACTTTTACTTTTGGGAAATAAGAACCTGGTCACCAGGAGGAGGCAAAGACACCCAATCCAATGGCTTAAATACCTCCCCCACTCCCCTCATCCCCCAGTCATTCTTTGCCTTTGGTCACAGGAGGATGGCAGAGAAGTGCAGAAGGTTCGGAGTAGTCTCTTATGGAGGGTAGTACTCTTTGGAATGAGACTGGAGTTTTAAGTAGTCTTGGATGAAAATTAGAGTCCGGAGATGCAGGGAGAGTCTTTCTGCAAAACCATCCCGAGTCATATTAACAGCTCCACACGCAATCAACGTTGACGAGTTTCGCTGCCTGCTTTCTGCACTCAAGTCCATGTCAGGAGCGATGCTTCTACCTATCACACTTGAAGGGCCGGGTTCCTGTTCCACGGCATTGATTCTGGTAAGATAATTTCATTTTTTATACATAATGATTACACAGAAGACAGGGTCACAGTTTTGCTGCCTTTTATCTTATGTAATCAAGGGTTCATATTCCTAGTGTGGGGATTATTGAACGGGGGGGGGGGGTTTATACATAATAATGTTGTGTTATTGCTGCGTTATGTGCGAGATGTGGCTCTGGCAATGGTGGAACTTCAGGTTGACTTCCAGAAGTATTTGCACGGCCTATTTTGGCGTGTTATCTCCTTAGTGCAGGGGCGGTCCTGTGAGGCATCCTAGGTGACCGGGTGTGAGTTTCACTTCCTTTGTTGATCAGCGGCATAGGAGATGAAGCGGTTTCTATAGTCCAGGTCATAGGAGGTGGTGAGTGCCCCAGCCATTGGAATATAAAGTGCATGTTTTTTATACTAGTCTAGTCCATAATAAAAGTGCAAGCTATGGAGGACTCTGAAGCGTTAGAGGGTACTCCCTGTTTAACAAAGTCTCATTCCTGTTATTGTGAGGAGGTTCTTGTAGATCAGCCTGCTCAACTGTGTTCCACATGCCTTGATAAAGTTGTGACATTTAAAACTAAAGGGATGTCTATTACTTCTGAGCTATCCACCTCTGAGGGCTCCCTGTCCCGGGAGGTACGTTTCCTGCTTTCATCTCTGAGTGTACATGCGCCCCAGGGTCCAACCATTACTCCTACGTGAGAGATTAGTTGGCCATCAGATTTTCCAGATCAACTGCAAACGGCAGTATCAAAAGTGATCCATGCCTTACCACATTCTAAGCGCAAGCATAGGGCGTATCATGGTGTCCTGGCCCAGGGGTTGCCTACACCTATGGAAATATCAGATTATTATGGGTTATTTGTAGAGCGCCAACAGATTCCGCAGCGCTATTAACAAAGACGGAGTACAACAAAACAATTATAGGGATCAAATGGATAGAGGGCCCTGCCAAGAGTTGCACTGTTGTAGTCAGCTCTTGAGAAGGTGATCAACAAACAGCTGGACTCTTAGGCTTACATGCTAAGGGGGTTCAGGGGATAGCAATGGAGGAGAGGAACTGGTATAAAGAAAGGTTAGCGTAGGTTGTATGCATCCCTGAACAGTAGAGTCTTTAGGGAGCACTTGAAGCATATCTGGAGACAAGGTCTGAGATATAGGGGGGAGCAGTGCAGTTGAGGGCTTTGTATGTCAGAGAGGTGCAGCAGATGAAGAGCGACGTGTAAGGAAGATGAGTCTGGCAGAGGCATTCATTATGGATTGTAAAGGAGCTAGGCGGTAGGTGGGAAGACCAGAGTTGCAGTAATCGAGGCGGGTGAGAATGAGATAGTGGATTAAAATCTTAGTTGTGTCTTGTGTAAGGAAGTGTCTAATTTTAGAGATGTTTTTAAGGTGGAAGCGGCAGGCTTTAGCCAATGACTGAATGTGAGGAGTGAAAGAAAGATCTGAGTCAAATGTGACCCCGAGACATTAGGCATGCTGGGTAGGGGTAATTATGGAGTTGTCTACAGTTATAGAGAGATTGGGGGTGGAGAGTTTAGAAGAAGGGGGGAAAATAAGGAGCTCAGTTTTGGAGAGATTTAGCTTGAGGTAGTGAGAGGACATCCAGTTGGAGATGTGAGAAAGACAGTTAGTGACACGGGTTAGCAAGGAAGGAGAAAGGTCTGGTGCAGAGAAGTAGATTTGGGTGTCATCGGCATACAAATGATATTGTAAACCGTGGGACTTTATTAGCGAACCTAGTGATGATGTGTAGATTGAGAAGAGAAGGGGACCGAGGACAGAGCCTTGCGGTACTCCAACAGAAAGTGGCGTTATACGATGATGAGGCCCACTCCAACTCTTCGGAGGAGGCTCCTTCTGGGTCAGAGTCGGTGTCATCTCATCCTCCGGCTGCGGAGGAGCCTGACTTTAGGTTTAGGATGGAGAATTTGTGCTTTTTGCTGAAGCAAGTGCTTGCTACTCTGGAGGTTCCGGAACCGAAGCTACCGGAGCAACATTCGATTCCTAAGCTTGATAGAGTATATGAGGACAGGGTGGTGCCTCAGACTTTCCCGGCTCCAGTTAATATGGCTAATATTATTAAGAATGAATGGGAGCGATTAGGTTCTTCTTTTTCCCCTTCTTCTTCCTTTAAGAAACTGTTCCAGCTCGAGCTGTGGGGGACTGTCCCTAAGGTGGATGGTGTCATCTCTACGCTCGCGAAGCAGATGACTATTCCTTTCAAGTATAGTTCATCGTTTAAAGAGCCCATGGATAAAAAGTTGGAAAACATGTTAAGGAAAATGTTTCAACATACAGGGTTTGTTTTTCAACCTGCAGCGGCTGTAGCCGCGGATTCCGGAGCTGCGACATATTGGTGTGAATCCCTGTGTGATATGGTCAAGAGGGAGACTTCCATCGACGAGATACAGGATAAGATTAAGGCATTGAAAGTCGCCAATTCTTTCATTTGGGACGCCAATATGCAAATTATTCGCCTGAACGCAAAGGTTTCAGGATTCTCCGTTTTAGCTTGCAGGGCTCTGTGGCTAAAGTCTTGGTCTGCGGACATAACCCCTAAGTTGAGGCTGTTGTCCCTGCCTTTTCAAGGAAAGATTCTGTTCGGTCCAGGATTGGATTCGATCATATCCACGGTTACGGGAGGCAAGGGAACTTTCCTACCGCAGGATAAGAAGGCAAATCTACTTTTCGTCCTTTTCGCGTGGACAAGGCCCAGCGCCAGCAGCCTGTCGCGAAAGCAGATCAGTCCAAGGGAATTTGGAAGTCTGCTCAGTCTTGGAACAAGTCCAAGCAAAACAATAAGCCCTCTGAGTCTAAATCAGCATGAAGGGGCAGCCCCCGACCGGTCTCCGGACCAAGTAGGGGGCAGATTGTCTCTCTTCTCCGAAGCCTGGATGCAGGACGTTCAGGACCCTTGAGTTCTGGAGGTTGTCGCCCAGGGTTACAGGATAGGGTTCAGGTCCCATCCGCCCAGGGGCAGATTCCTCCTATCAAACCTGTCTTCAAGACCGGAAAAAGAGAGAGGCCTTTCTAGATTGTACCAGTACCCCGAGCAGAAAGGGGTCTAGGGTACTATTCAAATCTCTGGTTCCAAAGAAGGAGGGCACATTCCGCACGATTCTGGACCTAAAGTGTTTAAACAAGTTTCTGATGTTCCATTGTTCAAAATGGAAACAATCAAATCTATTCTGCCCCTAGTTCAAGAGGGACAGAATAGACTTGAAGGATACTTACCTTCATGTTCCAATTCACAGGGACCACTTCAAGTTCCTAAGATTTGCGTTTCTGGACCAACACTTCCAGTTTGTGGCCCTTCCCTTCAGTCTGGCAATGGCCCAGAGAGTCTTCACAAAGGTTCTGGGGGCGCTTATTGCAGTGGCCAGATCCAGGAGCATTGCTGTGGTGCCCTATTTGGACGACATCCTAGTCCAGGCACCATCGTTTAGCCTTGCAGAGGATCAGTCGAGGGCTCTTCTTGTATTATTCCAATCTCACGGTTGGAAGATCAACTCAGGAAAGAGTTCCCTGGTTCCCAGCAACAGGGTGGAGTTCCTGTGCATGATTATAGACTCTATGTCCATTAAAATATTTCTCACAGATCAACGACGCAGGAAGATTGCGTCCACATGTCTTGCCCTTCAGTATTACTCAAGCCCTTCGGTGGCTCAGTGTATGGAGATGATCGGGCTCATGGTTTCCAGCATATACGTCATCCCTTTCGCCAGGTTCCAACTCAGACCTTTTCAATTATGCATGTTGAGACAGTGGAACGGCGATCATTTAGATCTATCACAGCGGATATCCATGGATGCTCGGACCAGGGACTCCCTATCTTGGTGGATCCGTCCGGAGCATCTGTCACTGGGGACATCCTTCCTGAGACCGTCCTGGGAGATAGTGACCACGGACGCGAGTCTGACAGGAAGGGGAGCTGTTTGGGGTGCAAGATTGGCACAAGGAAAATGGACTCAGGAGGAGTCTCTCCTTCTGATAAATATTCTGGAACTTCGAGCAATCTATAATGCTCTGAGGGCGTGGCCTCCTATGGGGTCATTCAGCTTTATCAGATTCTAGACCGACAACATTACCTTGGTGGCTTACATCAACCACCAGGTGGGAATGAGGAACTCCCTAGCAATGAGAGAGGTGTCTCGGATTTTGGAGTGGGCAGAGTCCCACAACTGCTTGCTCTCAGCGATCCACATTCCATGTGTGGACAACTGGGAAGCGGACTTTCTCAGCAGGCAATCCTTCCATCCGAGGGTAAGTGTTTGCGGTGATTTGTCTCAAATGGGCAACGCCGGAGATAGATAAGGAGGGGAAAATAAGGAGCTCAGTTTTGGAGAGATTTAGCTTGAGGTAGTGAGAGGACATCCAGTTGGAGATGTGAGAAAGACAGTTAGTGACACGGGTTAGCAAGGAAGGAGAAAGGTCTGGTGCAGAGAAGTAGATTTGGGTGTCATCGGCATACAAATGATATTGTAAACCGTGGGACTTTATTAGCGAACCTAGTGATGATGTGTAGATTGAGAAGAGAAGGGGACCGAGGACAGAGCCTTGCGGTACTCCAACAGAAAGTGGCGTTATACGATGATGAGGCCCACTCCAACTCTTCGGAGGAGGCTCCTTCTGGGTCAGAGTCGGTGTCATCTCATCCTCCGGCTGCGGAGGAGCCTGACTTTAGGTTTAGGATGGAGAATTTGTGCTTTTTGCTGAAGCAAGTGCTTGCTACTCTGGAGGTTCCGGAACCGAAGCAACCTTCGATTCCTAAGCTTGATAGAGTATATGAGGACAGGGTGGTGCCTCAGACTTTCCCGGTTCCAGTTAATATGGCTAATATTATTAAGAATGAATGGGAGCGATTAGGTTCTTCTTTTTCCCCTTCTTCTTCCTTTAAGAAACTGTTCCAGCTCGAGCTGTGGGGGACTGTCCCTAAGGTGGATGGTGTCATCTCTACGCTCGCGAAGCAGATGACTATTCCTTTCAAGTATAGTTCATCGTTTAAAGAGCCCATGGATAAAAAGTTGGAAAACATGTTAAGGAAAATGTTTCAACATACAGGGTTTGTTTTTCAACCTGCAGCGGCTGTAGCCGCGGATTCCGGAGCTGCGACATATTGGTGTGAATCCCTGTGTGATATGGTCAAGAGGGAGACTTCCATCGACGAGATACAGGATAAGATTAAGGCATTGAAAGTCGCCAATTCTTTCATTTGGGACGCCAATATGCAAATTATTCGCCTGAACGCAAAGGTTTCAGGATTCTCCGTTTTAGCTTGCAGGGCTCTGTGGCTAAAGTCTTGGTCTGCGGACATAACCTCTAAGTTGAGGCTGTTGTCCCTGCCTTTTCAAGGAAAGATTCTGTTCGGTCCAGGATTGGATTCGATCATATCCACGGTTACGGGAGGCAAGGGAGCTTTCCTACCGCAGGATAAGAAGGCAAATCTACTTTTCGTCCTTTTCGCGTGGACAAGGCCCAGCGCCAGCAGCCTGTCGCGAAAGCAGATCAGTCCAAGGGAATTTGGAAGTCTGCTCAGTCTTGGAACAAGTCCAAGCAAAACAATAAGCCCTCTGAGTCTAAATCAGCATGAAGGGGCAGCCCCCGACCGGTCTCCGGACCAAGTAGGGGGCAGATTGTCTCTCTTCTCCGAAGCCTGGATGCAGGACGTTCAGGACCCTTGAGTTCTGGAGGTTGTCGCCCAGGGTTACAGGATAGGGTTCAGGTCCCATCCGCCCAGGGGCAGATTCCTCCTATCAAACCTGTCTTTAAGACCGGAAAAAGAGAGAGGCCTTTCTAGATTGTACCAGTACCCCGAGCAGAAAGGGGTCTAGGGTACTATTCAAATCTCTGGTTCCAAAGAAGGAGGGCACATTCCGCACGATTCTGGACCTAAAGTGTTTAAACAAGTTTCTGATGTTCCATTGTTCAAAATGGAAACAATCAAATCTATTCTGCCCCTAGTTCAAGAGGGACAGAATAGACTTGAAGGATACTTACCTTCATGTTCCAATTCACAGGGACCACTTCAAGTTCCTAAGATTTGCGTTTCTGGACCAACACTTCCAGTTTGTGGCCCTTCCCTTCAGTCTGGCAATGGCCCAGAGAGTCTTCACAAAGGTTCTGGGGGCGCTTATTGCAGTGGCCAGATCCAGGAGCATTGCTGTGGTGCCCTATTTGGACGACATCCTAGTCCAGGCACCATCGTTTAGCCTTGCAGAGGATCAGTCGAGGGCTCTTCTTGTATTATTCCAATCTCACGGTTGGAAGATCAACTCAGGAAAGAGTTCCCTGGTTCCCAGCAACAGGGTGGAGTTCCTGGGCATGATTATAGACTCTATGTCCATTAAAATATTTCTCACAGATCAACGACGCAGGAAGATTGCGTCCACATGTCTTGCCCTTCAGTATTACTCAAGCCCTTCGGTGGCTCAGTGTATGGAGATGATCGGGCTCATGGTTTCCAGCATATACGTCATCCCTTTCGCCAGGTTCCAACTCAGACCTTTTCAATTATGCATGTTGAGACAGTGGAACGGCGATCATTTAGATCTATCACAGCGGATATCCATGGATGCTCGGACCAGGGACTCCCTATCTTGGTGGATCCGTCCGGAGCATCTGTCACTGGGGACATCCTTCCTGAGACCGTCCTGGGAGATAGTGACCACGGATGCGATTCTGACAGGAAGGGGAGCTGTTTGGGGTGCAAGATTGGCACAAGGAAAATGGACTCAGGAGGAGTCTCTCCTTCTGATAAATATTCTGGAACTTCGAGCAATCTATAATGCTCTGAGGGCGTGGCCTACTATGGGGTCATTCAGCTTTATCAGATTCTAGACCGACAACATTACCTCGGTGGCTTACATCAACCACCAGGTGGGAATGAGGAACTCCCTAGCAATGAGAGAGGTGTCTCGGATTTTGGAGTGGGCAGAGTCCCACAACTGCTTGCTCTCAGCGATCCACATTCCATGTGTGGACAACTGGGAAGCGGACTTTCTCAGCAGGCAATCCTTCCATCCGAGGGTAAGTGTTTGCGGTGATTTGTCTCAAATGGGCAACGCCGGAGATAGATCTCATGGCGTTCAGACTAAATTGCAAGCTACCCCGATACGGGTCGAGGTATCCCCAGGCAGTGCTGATAGATGCCTTAGTGGTGCCTTGGGGATTCAGCCTAGCTTACATTTTTCCACCTTGTGTAGTGGCTCGAATCAAGCAGGAGCGAGCTTCGGCCATCCTGATTGCTCCTTGTGGCCATGGAGGACGTGGTTTGCGGATCTAGTGGGGATGTCATCCTCTCCGCCATGGAGGTTACCCTGTCGCAGGGATCTGCTGGAACAGGGTTCCTTTCAACATCAAAATCTCGTTTCTCTGAGGCTGACTGCGTGGAGATTGAACGCTTAGTCTTAGCCAAAAGAGGTTTTTCTGAAAGTGTGATTGACACTCTAGTTCAGGCAAGAAAGCCAGTCACTCGTCGCATCTACCATAAGGTGTGGAGGACTTACCTGTCCTGGTGTGAGATACATGGATATCCCTTGGCACAAGCTGAAGGTATCCAGGATTCTGTCTTTTCTCCAGGAAGGTTTGGAGGAGGGTCTTGCCGCCAGTTCCTTAAAGGGACAGATTTCGGCTTTATCAGTTTTGTTGCACAGGAGACTTGCTGAGATTCCTGACATTCAATCTTTTGTTCAGGCTCTGTCTAGAATCAGACCTGTTTTTAGGCAGTCTTTTCCCCCACGGAGCTTAAACTTGGTCCTTAAGGTATTGCAGAGGGTTCTGTTTGAGCCTATGCATTCTATTGACATTAAGATTCTGTCCTGGAAGGTTCTCTTTCTGTTGGCCATTGCATTGGCACACAGAGTATCTGAGCTGTCTGCCTTGCAATTCGAGCTTCCTTATCTGGTCTTTCATGCAGATAAGGCTGTTCTTTGCACCGGTTTGGGGTTTCTTCCCAAGGTGGTGTCTAACCGTAACATCAATCAGGAAATAATTGTTCCTTCTTTGTGTCCTAACCCTTCTTCTTCTAAGAATAGGTTACTTCATTATCTGGATGTGATTCGGACCTTAAAGTTCTATCTTCAGGCTATGAAGGATTTCAGACAGTCTACATCTCTTTTTGTGGTGTATTCCGGGAAGTGCAAGGGGCAGAGAGGGCCTCTTCTACTTCTTTGTCCTTTTGGTTGAGGAGCTTGATTCGCTTGACCTATGAGACAGCGGGACATAAGCCTCCTCAGAGGATCATGGCTAATTCAACTAGAGCTGTGGCTTCGTCTTGGGCCTTCAAGAATGAGGCCTCTATGGAGCAGATTTGTAAGGCAGCTACCTGGTCCTCCTTGCGCACTTTTACATAGTTTTACAAATTTGACGTTGAGAAAGGTTTTACAGGCTGTGGTGCCCTCAGATTAGGGTCTGCTTTTTACCCTCCCGGTTTCATTCAGTGTCCTCTAAAGCTTGGTTACATGTTTCCCAAAAGTAATGAATGAAGCTGTGGACTCTCCTCCCCTTTAGATGGAAAACATAAATTATGCTTACCTGATTATTTTATTTCCATCGTGGGGAGGAGAGTCCACGGCTCCTGCCCGTAACTCCGGTGGGCAGACCTAAATTTAATTTATCTTCTGGCACCATTTATACCCTGATATTTCTCCTACTGTTCCTTGTTCCCTCTGCAGAATGACTGGGGGATGAGGGCAGTGGGGGAGGTATTTAAGCCTTTCGCTGGGGTGTCTTTGCCTCCTCCTGGTGGCCAGGTTCTTATTTCCCAAAAGTAATGAATGAAGCTGTGGACTCTCCTCCCCACGATGGAAATAAAATTATCAGGTAAGCATAATTTGTTATTTCTTTCATATAGGTGGTGAGAAGCTAGTTACTGATGGTATATGCATTCCTACCAGGAGGGGGCAAAGGTTCCCAAACCTCAAATGCCTATAAATATACCTCCTACCTCACTCATACCTCAGTTTTATAAAAGTTGCCTCCTTAGGAGTTGGTGAAGCATGATGTGCTTGATTTCATCAGTGAAAGGCGCTTGTAAGCATATTGAAGCCCAGTTCCTCTCTAATAGTGATGTCACGAACCTAAAATTTTCGGTTCGCGAACCGCGGACTCAAACTTCCGGTATTGTTCGCGAACTCGCGAACCGCCATTGAATTCAATAGGCAGGCGAACTTTAAAACCTACAAGGACTCTTTCTGGCCACAATAGTGATGGAAAAGTTGTTTCAAAAGTCCTAACACCTGGACTGTTGCATGCTGGAGGGGGATCCCTGGCAAAACTCCCATGGAAAATTACATAGTTGATGCAGAGTCTGCTTTTAAGCCATAATGGGTCTAAATCAACTAACATTCCCAAAGTGGCTGTCTCAAAACATCCCGGACAGAAGATAGATTGATAGTGATCGATAGGATAGATAGATATACATAGATTGATAGTTAGATAGAATCGATAGAAGAGAAATAGATATTTGTTAGATATATAATTACCCTAATAAATTCTAATAATCAAACATGCGTTCTTGGACCCAACTAGCTTGTGTCAATTAGTACTTTTCTTAGCACTTTAATCCCTGTTCCCCCCCCCCCCCTATCGTGGGAGTTCTATATGGCCTGCCAGATTACCCTGAAAAATTATAATAATAAGACATGTGGTCTGCTACCTATTTTAACGAGGTTGTGTTTTAAGTACTACCATTCTTAGCACTTTAATCTCTGTAACTCCTCCTATTTGGTGAGGTCTATACGGCCTGGATGATTACCCATACAAAATATAATAAGACATCTGCTCTTGGTCTGCGACCCATGGTAACTATGTTGTGTTAATTAGTAATGTCCTTCGCATTTTAATAGCTGTTACTCATACTCACCCTATCGGTGGAGGTCTATATGGCCTGCATGATTACCCTTACAAAATATAACAACCAAACATATGTTCTCGGACCCATGGTAAGTAGGTTGTGTTATGTAGTACTGTTCTTTGCATTTTCATACCTGTTACAACACCAAATGGTGGCAGGTCTATCTGTCCTTCATGATTAGCTGCACCCAAACCCCAAAAAAAGCCGAGTGGTCTTAGACTAACACCCATGGCTAACTCTGTTGTTTCAATTAGTACTATTCTTAGCACTTTCATCCCTGTTCCGGGCGGTCTACATGGCCATCATGATTAGCCGAACAAAATACTACAATCCAACCTTTGCTCAGTCTTCATAGGCCCTTCATTGTCTGTATTTTGATAGTACAGTTCTTATTATTTTTATAGCTGATACAACACCGAATGTTGTCAGCTCTATATGGCCTGCAGGAATAGCTGCACCCAATACAAAAATAAATCCAAGCGGTCTTGGATTAACACCCATGGCTAACTCTGTTGTTTCAAGTAGTACTATTCTTAGCACTTTCATCTCATCATCCCTGTTACTTCCAGGACTCTCGGTGGTGGTGGTCTACATGGCCATCATGATTAGCCTAACCAAATACTACAATCCAACCTTGGCTCAGTCTTCCTAAGGCCCTTCATTGGCTGTATTTCGCTAGTACTGTTCTTATTACTATGGTGGTCTACATGGCCATCATGATTAGCCTAACCAAATACTACAATCCAACCTTGGCTCAGTCTTCCTAAGGCCCTTCATTGGCTGTATTTTGGTAGTACTGTTCTTATTAGTTTAATAGCTGATACGACACCGAATGTTGTCAGCTCTATATGGCCTGCATGAATAGCCGCACCCAAAGCCAAAAAAAAGCCAAGCGGTTTTGCACTAACACCCATGGCTAACTCTGTTGTTTAAAGTTCTACTATTCTTAGCTCTTTCATCTCATCATCCCTGTTACTTCCAGGACTCTCTGTGGTGGTGGTCTACATGGCCATCATGATTAGCCTAACCAAATACTACAATCCAACCTTGGCCCAGTCTTCCTAAGGCCCTTCATTGGCTGTATTTTGGTAGTACTGTTCTTATTAGTTTAATAGCTGATACGACACCGAATGTTGTCAGCTCTATATGGCCTGCAGGAATAGCCACACCCAAAGCCAAAAAAAAGCCAAGCGGTTTTGCACTAACACCCATGGCTAACTCTGTTGTTTCAAGTTCTACTATTCTTAGCTCTTTCATCTCATCATCCCTGTTACTTCCAGGACTCTCGGTGGTGGTGGTCTACATGGCCATCATGATTAGCCTAACCAAATACTACAATCCAACCTTGGCTCAGTCTTCCTAAGGCCCTTCATTGGCTGTATTTTGGTAGTACTGTCATCCTTTTGAATAAAAGATTACAGGAAAGGCATTGATTTTAGAAACCCACAGATCATTATTTGCAACCGTGAATTTAGAAAAAAAAATTGATTACACACCCGTCACACTTATTTATGCTCAGGCCTTTTTAATACGAGGGTCCCGGAGCCTCAACCGAAACAACAGCATGAAAGAGGAGATATGTCATCCTTTTGAATAAAAGATTACAGGAAAGGCATTGATTTTAGAAACCCACAGATCATTATTTGCAACCGTGAATTTAGAAAAAAAAATTGATTAGACAGCCGTGACACTTATTTATGCTCAGGCCTTTTTAATACGAGGGTCCCGGAGCCTCAACCGAAACAACAGCATGAAAGAGGAGATATGTCATCCTTTTGAATACAAGATTACAGGAAAGGCATTGATTTTAGAAACCCACAGATCATTATTTGCAACCGTGAATTTAGAAAAAAAAATTGATTACACAGCCGTCACACTTATTTATGCTCAGGCCTTTTTAATACGAGGGTCCTGGAGCCTCAACCGAAACAACAGCATGAAAGAGGAGATATGTCATACTTTTGAATAAAAGATTACAGGAAAGGCATTGATTTTAGAAAGCCACAGATCATTATTTGCAACCATGAAATTACACAAAACCATTGATTAGACAGCCGTGACACTTATTTATGCTCAGGCCTTTTTAATACGAGGGTCCCGGAGGCTCAACCGAAACAACAGCATGAAAGAGGAGATATGTCATCCTTTTGAATAAAAGATTACAGGAAAGGCATTGATTTTAGAAACCCACAGATCATTATTTGCAACCGTGAATTTAGAAAAAAAAATTGATTAGACAGCCATGACACTTATTTATGCTCAGGCCTTTTTAATACGAGGGTCCTGGAGCCTCAACCGAAACAACAGCATGAAAGAGGAGATATGTCATCCTTTTGAATAAAAGATTACAGGAAAGGCATTGATTTTAGAAAGCCACAGATCATTATTTGCAACCGTGAATTTAGAAAAAAAAATTGATTACACAGCCGTGACACTTATTTATGCTCAGGCCTTTTTAATACGAGGGTCCTGGAGCCTCAACCAAAACAACAGCATGAAAGAGGAGATATGTCATCCTTTTGAATAAAAGATTACAGGAAAGGCATTGATTTTAGAAAGCCACAGATCATTATTTGCAACCGTGAAATTAGACAAAAACATTGATTAGACAGCCGTCACACTTATTTATGCTCAGGCCTTTTTAATACGAGGGTCCCGGAGCCTCAACCGAAACAACAGCATGAATGAGGAGATATGTCATCCTTTTGAATAAAAGATTACAGGAAAGGCATTGATTTTAGAAACCCACAGATCATTATTTGCAACCATGAATTTAGAAAAAAAAATTGATTAGACAGCCGTGACACTTATTTATGCTCAGGCCTTTTTAATACGAGGGTCCCGGAGCCTCAACTGAAACAACAGCATGGAAGAGGAGATATGTCATCCTTTTGAATAAAAGATTACAGGAAAGGCATTGATTTTAGAAAGCCACAGATCATTATTTGCAACCGTGAAATTAGACAAAAACATTGATTAGACAGCCGTGACACTTATTTATGCTCAGGCCTTTTTAATACGAGGGTCCCGGAGCCTCAACCGAAACAACAGCATGAAAGAGGAGATATGTCATCCTTTTGAATAAAAGATTACAGGAAATGCATTGATTTTAGAAACCCACAGATCATTATTTGCAACCGTGAATTTAGAAAAAAAAATTGATTAGACAGCCGTGACACTTATTTATGCGCAGGCCTTTTTAATACGAGGGTCCCGGAGCCTCAACCGAAACAACAGCATGAAAGAGGAGATATGTCATCCTTTTGAATACAAGATTACAGGAAAGGCATTGATTTTAGAAACCCACAGATCATTATTTGCAACCGTGAATTTAGAAAAAAAATTGATTACACAGCCGTCACACTTATTTATGCTCAGGCCTTTTTAATACGAGGGTCCTGGAGCCTCAACCGAAACAACAGCATGAAAGAGGAGATATGTCATACTTTTGAATAAAAGATTACAGGAAAGGCATTGATTTTAGAAAGCCACAGATCATTATTTGCAACCATGAAATTACACAAAACCATTGATTAGACAGCCGTGACACTTATTTATGATCAGGCCTTTTTAATACGAGGGTCCCGGAGCCTCAACCGAAACAACAGCATGAAAGAGGAGATATGTCATCCTTTTGAATAAAAGATTACAGGAAAGGCATTGATTTTAGAAACCCACAGATCATTATTTTCAACCGTGAATTTAGAAAAAAAAAATTGATTACACACCCGTCACACTTATTTATGCTCAGGCCTTTTTAATACGAGGGTCCTGGAGCCTCAACCGAAACAACAGCATGAAAGAGGAGATATGTCATCCTTTTGAATAAAAGATTACAGGAAAGGCATTGATTTTAGAAAGCCACAGATCATTATTTGCAACCGTGAATTTAGAAAAAAAAATTGATTACACAGCCGTGACACTTATTTATGCTCAGGCCTTTTTAATACGAGGGTCCCGGAGCCTCAACCGAAACAACAGCATGAAAGAGGAGATATGTCATCCTTTTGAATAAAAGATTACAGGAAAGGCATTGATTTTAGAAAGCCACAGATCATTATTTGCAACCGTGAAATTAGACAAAAACATTGATTAGACAGCCGTGACACTTATTTATGCTCAGGCCTTTTTAATACGAGGGTCCCGGAGCCTCAACCGAAACAACAGCATGAAAGAGGAGATATGTCATCCTTTTGAATAAAAGATTACAGGAAAGGCATTGATTTTAGAAACCCACAGATCATTATTTGCAACCATGAATTTAGAAAAAAAATTGATTAGACAGCCGTGACACTTATTTATGCTCAGGCCTTTTTAATACGAGGGTCCAGGAGCCTCAACTGAAACAACAGCATGAAAGAGGAGATATGTCATCCTTTTGAATAAAAGATTACAGGAAAGGCATTGATTTTAGAAAGCCACAGATCATTATTTGCAACCGTGAAATTAGACAAAAACATTGATTAGACAGCCGTCACACTTATTTATGCTCAGGCCTTTTTAATACGAGGGTCCCGGAGCCTCAACCGAAACAACAGCATGAAAGAGGAGATATGTCATCCTTTTGAATAAAAGATTACAGGAAAGGCATTGATTTTAGAAACCCACAGATCATTATTTTCAACCGTGAATTTAGAAAAAAAAATTGATTACACAGCCGTCACACTTATTTATGCTCAGGCCTTTTTAATACGAGGGTCCCGGAGCCTCAACCGAAACAACAGCATGAAAGAGGAGATATGTCATACTTTTGAATAAAAGATTACAGGAAAGGTATTGATTTTAGAAAGCCACAGATCATTATTTGCAACCATGAAATTACACAAAAACATTGATTAGACAGCCGTGACACTTATTTATGCTCAGGCCTTTTTAATACGAGGGTCCCGGAGGCTCAACCGAAACAACAGCATGAAAGAGGAGATATGTCATACTTTTGAATAAAAGATTACAGGAAAGGCATTGATTTTAGAAAGCCACAGATCATTATTTGCAACCATGAAATTACACAAAAACATTGATTAGACAGCCGTGACACTTATTTATGCTCAGGCCTTTTTAATACGAGGGTCCCGGAGCCTCAACCGAAACAACAGCATGAAAGAGGAGATATGTCATACTTTTGAATAAAAGATTACAGGAAAGGCATTGATTTTAGAAAGCCACAGATCATTATTTGCAACCATGAAATTACACAAAAACATTGATTAGACAGCCGTGACACTTATTTATGCTCAGGCCTTTTTAATACGAGGGTCCCGGAGGCTCAACCGAAACAACAGCATGAAAGAGGAGATATGTCATACTTTTGAATAAAAGATTACAGGAAAGGCATTGATTTTAGAAAGCCACAGATCATTATTTGCAACCATGAAATTACACAAAAACATTGATTAGACAGCCGTGACACTTATTTATGCTCAGGCCTTTTTAATACGAGGGTCCCGGAGGCTCAACCGAAACAACAGCATGAAAGAGGAGATATGTCATCCTTTTGAATAAAAGATTACAGGAAAGGCATTGATTTTAGAAAGCCACAGATCATTATTTGCAACCGTGAAATTAGAAAAAAACATTGATTAGACAGCCGTGACACTTATTTATGCTCAGGCCTTTTTAATACGAGGGTCCCGGAGGCTCAACCGAAACAACAGCATGAAAGAGGAGATATGTCATACTTTTGAATAAAAGATTACAGGAAAGGCATTGATTTTAGAAACTCACAGATCATTATTTGCAACCGTGAAATTAGAAAAAAAAATTGATTACACACCCGTGACACTTATTTATGCTCAGGCCTTTTTAATACGATGGTCCTGGAGCCTCAACCGAAACAACAGCATGAAAGAGGAGATATGTCATACTTTTGAATAAAAGATTACAGGAAAGGCATTGATTTTAGAAACCCACAGATCATTTATATGACCCGTGTAATAGAAAAAAACATTCATTAGACACCGGTTACACTTATTTATCCTCAGGCCTTGTTAATACGAGGGTCCCGGAGCCGCAACTGAAACAACAGCATGAAAGAGGACATATGTCAATCTTTTTGAATTATAGATTACAGGAAAGGCATTGATTTTTGAAACACTGAGATAATTACTTGCAACCGGGAAATCCAAAAAAAAATTGAACAGACACCCAGTACACTTTATTATCCATAGGCCTTTTCAGCAGAGGCTCCAGGACCCTCAACAAAAACAAGAGCAGGGAGCTGGGCATAGGAGTACAATGGAGTGTGACAATAATAATCTGAAAGTGAAGATTGCATAGTTGTGGCATTTTAATTTTGTTATCGTGGGAACTTAGTACTTGCAATGACCTTGCTCTGGTGAATCCATATCGCAAATGTGTTATTTAAGGCACTGTTTGTCTATTTTTTTGAATATCAGCATTTGTTAAATGAAGCTCAACTTAGGCTGGTGAGAAACAACCTTTCTTCTGGCTGTTTGCAAATGTTGTGGCTCTGGACAAACATGTGAATAAGGGGCCATCAGCCATATTCTGCACGCAACCCCTTTGATGATTGACGATAAACATGTGTCACCTGCAAGCAGAGCTCATTACTTCTGTCTAAATCATCTTCCTGGTATGGACAGGCCACTGTTTCCCACAGCAAGTACGAATTTTGAAATACAAGATTGTCTTGAGTATGGTAGGAAACCAAAGTTTATTTAATTCAGCACTATCTATCACCACAAAAAATGAACTTCTTGAAGCAACAAAAATGCCAGCAATTTCATGTGCTTATGGATGACAAGGACGTCATGTCCTTTGGTGCACAGAGATGGAGACGATTTTTGCCCTCCCTGTACACTACCCAGATGTCTCAAACATCACCAGAAACACAATACAGCCACTCTTGTGAAGTTCCTGGTGTTCCGGTAGCCATCTCTTTGCGCTCCTAAAGGAATACTTTATCAGTGTTTTTGTATACATCCGACAACAGCTTCGGAGACTGTGGTGACGCACATGTTATTTACTGTTGTTCCAGCTGTGGCAATATCAATTGGCATGAAAAAGTTAAGATTTGTGGGTTGGGGAGCCTATAGCTTTTAAGGTAGGACGTGTGTTTGAGGAGCTCCAGGTCTTACAAGTTACTTTGGAGTTAGTTTTCAACCTTAATTTAATTTTCTTTTTGGGATTCATAGTCACACTTTCTGGGGCTATCCAAGAGGAGCCTGGTAAAAGCAGTAGTAGTCACCCCTTATATCAACGGGTACGGAGACCTGTTTTTTGCGTTTCCAATATTGCGCCGTACCCCAAACTAATCCTGAATGAAAAAAAAAATATTAAAATTTGGACTAGTGATGCACGCTGTGGCAATTGCAATTTGCAATAAAAATAATCTGCTAACAACAACCACTACCTACGACCACACCTGACTCCTGAAGTCATGCTTCAGTTATTAAGTCAAGTTAAATTAATTTTTTTTTCTTTATTATGCGCAGCAGAGGCTCCAGGACCCTCGACAAAACCAGCAGCAGGAAAGAGGACATATGGCATCCTTTTGAAAAAAATGATTATAGGAAAGGCATTGATTTTAGAAACACAGAGATCATTAGTTGCAACCGTGAAATCACAAAAAACTTTGATTATACACCAAGTACACTTATTTATCCTTAGGCCTTTTTAGCAGAGGCTCCAGGACCCTCCACAAAACCAGCAGCATGAAAGAGGACATATGGCATCCTTTAGAAAATTAGATTACAGGAAAGCCTATAGCTGTTAAGGTAGGACGTGTGTTTGAGGAGCTCCAGGTCTTCCAAGTTACTTTGGAGTTAGTTTTCAACCTTAATTTAATTTTCTTTTTGGGATTCATAGTCACACTTTCTGGGGCTATCCAAGAGGAGCCTGGTAAAAGCAGTAGTAGTCACCCCTTATATCAACGGGTACGGAGACCTGTTTTTTGCGTTTCCAATATTGCGCCGTACCCCAAACTAATCCTGAATGGGAAAAAAAAAATTAAAATTTGGACTAGTGATGCACGCTGTGGCAATTGCAATTTGCAATAAAAATAATCTGCTAACAACAACCACTACCTACAACCACACCTGACTCCTGAAGTCATGCTTCAGTTATTAAGTCAAGTTAAATTAATTTTTTTTCTTTATTATGCGCAGCAGAGGCTCCAGGACCCTCGACAAAACCAGCAGCAGGAAAGAGGACATATGGCATCCTTTTGAAAAAAATGATTATAGGAAAGGCATTGATTTTAGAAACACAGAGATCATTAGTTGCAACCGTGAAATCACAAAAAACTTTGATTATACACCAAGTACACTTATTTATCCTTAGGCCTTTTTAGCAGAGGCTCCAGGACCCTCCACAAAACCAGCAGCATGAAAGAGGACATATGGCATCCTTTAGAAAATTAGATTACAGGAAAGGCATTGATTTTAGAAACACAGAGATCATTAGTTGCAACCGTGAAATCACAAAAAACTTCGATTATACACCAAGTACACTTATTTATCCTTAGGCCTTTTTAGCAGAGGCTCCAGGACCCTCCACAAAACCAGCAGCATGAAAGAGGACATATGGCATCCTTTAGAAAATTAGATTACAGGAAAGGCATTGATTTTAGAAACACAGAGATCATTAGTTGCAACCGTGAAATCACAAAAAACTTCGATTATACACCAAGTACACTTATTTATCCTTAGGCCTTTTTAGCAGAGGCTCCAGGACCCTCCACAAAACCAGCAGCATGAAAGAGGACATATGGCATACTTTAGAAAATTAGATTACAGGAAAGGCATTGATTTTAGACACACAGAGATCATTAGTTGCAACCGTGAAATCTAAAAAAACATATATTATACACCCAGTACACTTATTTATCCTTAGGCCTTTTTAGAAGAGTGTCCCGGAGCCTCAACAGAAAGAACAGCATGAAAGAGGACACATGGCATCCCTTTGAATAATAGATTACAGGAAAGGCATTGATTTTAGAAAGACAGAAAAAAATTGTTACAAACAGGAAATCTAAAAAAACATTGAATAGACACCCAGTACACTTCTTTATCCTTCGGCCTTTTGAGCAGAGGCTCCAGGACAATCAACAAAACCAGCAGTAGGAAAGAGGACAATTTTTTGCGAATGTAAATTTGAATCAAAAAAATGATTCGATGGACACCCAGTACACCACTTTCTCCTTAGGCCTTTTTATAAGAGGGTCCTGGACCGTCAAAAAAAACACCAGCAGGAAAGAGGACATATGGCATACTTTTGAAAATTAGATTACAGGAAAGGCATTGATGTTAGAAACACAGAGATCAGTTATATGACCAGGGAAATAGAAAAAAAACATTGATTGGACACCCAGTACACTTCTTTATCCTTAGGCCTTTTTAAAAGAGTGCCCCGGAGCCTCAACAGAAAGAACAGCATGGAAGAGGACATATGGCATCCTTTTGAAAAATAGATTACAGGAAAGGCATTGATTTTTGAAAGACAGAAAAAATAAGTTACAACTGTTAAATCTAAAAAAAACATTGAATAGACACCCAGTACACTTCTTTATCCTTCGGCCTTTTTAGCAGAGGCTCCAGGACACTCAACAAAACCAGCAGTAGGAAAGAGGACATATGGCATCCTTTGTGAAAAAAAGATTATAGGAAAGGCATTGATTTTAGAAACCCGGGGATAATTTGTTGCAACCGTGAATTTGAATTAAAAAAAAAGATTGGATGGACACCAGGTACAATTCTTTATCCATAATGCCTTTTTATAAGAGGGTCCAGGACCCTCAAACAAAAAACCAGCAGGAAAGAGGACATATGGCATACTTTTGAACAATAGAGTACAGGAAAGGCATAGATTTTAGAAACCCATAAAAAAAAATTTTAAAATGTAAATTTGAATAAAAAAAATGATTCAATGGACAGCCAGTACACCTCTTTCTCCTTAGGCCTTTTTATAAGAGGGTCCTGGACCCTCAAAAAAAAAACACCAGCAGGAAAGAGGACGTATGGCATCCTTTTGAACAATAGAGTACAGGTACAGCATTGATTTTACAAACCCAGAGATCATTTTGGTCAATTGTTAAATAGAAAAATAAAAATGAGTGGCCAACCAGTACACCTCTTTCTCCTTAGGCCTTTTTATAAGATGGTCCTGGACACTCAAAAAAAACACCAGCAGGAAAGAGGACGTATGGCATCCTTTTGAACAATAGAGTACAGGAACGGCATTGATTTTACAAAACCAGAGATAATTTAGGTCAAATGAGAAATAGAAAATAAAAATGAGTGGACACCCAGTACACCTCTTTCACCTTAGGCCTTTTTTTTTTTTTTTTTCTTTGATAAGAAACTTTATTGGAATCTGTCAATTAGTACAGACGCTGTGGTTTCCCCATTGTGCTCTTGATGTACAGAGCCCTCACATTTTGCCAGTTCTTTTTCAGGAGAGACACAAGGAAGTTAATAGACAGGTGAATATTGTACACAAGTTCCTCCTCATTCATCTTTACATGGCCACATGCAACAGCAAGACACAGGACCTTTTTCATTTGAAACTTAATAGTGGACTTCACTTCATCCACCTTTGCAACCATGTTCTCGTTGTGAGTGAGCAGAGAGGGGAACTTGCCAGCCTTGTTCAGCCCAGGTCCCAGGATACGAGGGATCTGCTTGATGAGAGACTCTGAGGTCAGGAATGCATCATATTTCTTAGCAAGCTTTTTTACTAGCTTCTTGTTTTTGTTCAGCTTTTTTAGGGCCTCTTGATCCATATGGGGTAATTCTACTGCCTTTGCTTCATCGCAATGCTGCTGGTCTCCCAAAACACACACTGAAAACTTAGGGCGAGGGGTTGACTTTAGCCTGACGGTGCCAGAGAAACGCTTGTCCTTTTGGGGGTCATAGTTTTTTAGACTGATCTGCAGTTCCACTGTCTCCAAAAACTTTCTCTTCTTCCTCTTTGACCCTGTGAGTAATTCCCTCACTGCCTCATAAAGCGTATCACGAGAAACTTTGCTGCTCATCTCTGCGGCAACCCGACGGCAAAGTCAGAAAGGAAAAAGGAGGCCTTTTTATAAGAGTGTCCAGGACCCTCAAACAAAATACCAGCAGGAAAGAGAACATATGGCATACTTTGGAACAATAGAGTACTGGTACGGCATTGATTTGTGAAACCCACAGATAATTGTTTGTAAAAGTGAAATAGCACCAAAAACCATTCTTGGACTCCCACTCCAGGTCGTTCACCTTCAGCTTTTTTATAAGAGGGTCCAGCACCCTCAACAGAAACAACTGCAGGAAACACCACCACATATGCCATCCTTTTGCACAAGCGAGTACAGGTATGGCATCCATTTTAGAAACCCAAAGATAATTGAGAGGAACCAGGAACATTTCTATAAAAACTGGATGGGGCAACCATTACTACAGGTCGTTCTCCTTCAGCCTTTTTATATCATGGGCCACGACCCGCAACAGGCACAACAGCATGAAACAAAACATATGCCACCCTTTTGCACAATAGAGTACAGGTATGTCATAGATGGAACACGGAGATAATTTAGATCAACCAAGAGACGGATAAAGATGCTTGGTCGGTCCTACTCTTTCAAATTTGTTGCATTTTGCGTTCAATTGAATGGTCCACCGGATATGAGTGGTGTGTAAAGCTGTACAATTCGTAACAGTTTAATCACTAGTGTTATGTGCCTTATTTTTTTTATTTGAGTTTTGTACCCACAAAGATGCAGCAGAGGCCAGAAAAATTAGGAATGTATAAATGACTGAAACATTGGGGTATTGTTGGAGCAACTGCTGTAGCAGCGGCCAGAAAAATCGATGTTTGTAAAACATTTATAAAGTGCCCTAAAAGCTTGTGGCTTGAACACTAGTTGTTGGCGGATAAGTCAAGCAAGTCCTCCGTCTTTATAACCAAAAAAAAAAAGGCCAGCCTGTGTACCAGTTGTAGCCCAAGGCAGCTCATATCATCAGTAGTTTTTTTATTCAAATGTATCGCCCAATGTCAGTCCCTTCGGGATCCAGCCCTCATTCATTTTTATAAAAGTGAGATAGTCAAGGCTTTTTTGACCTAGGCGACTTCTCTTCTCAGTGACAAAACCTCCTGCTGCACTAAAAGTCCTTTCGGACAGGACACTTGAAGCGGGGCAGGCCAGAAGTTCCATTGCAAATTGGGATAGCTCAGGCCACAAGTCCAGCCTGCACACCCAGTAGTCAAGGGGTCCATCGCTCCTGAGAGTGTCGAGATCCGCAGTTAAAGCTAGGTAGTCTGCTACCTGTCGGTTGAGTCTTTCTCTAAGGCTGGATCCCGAAAGGCTCTGATGGTGCATGGGAGTTAAAAAGGTACGCATGTCCTCCATCAACAAGATGTCAGGAAAGCGCCCGGTCCTTGCCGCCGTGGTCGTGGGAGGAGGAGGATTAATTTCATCTCTTCCCCTGTTACATTCCCGTGGTGCTGTGACATCACCCTTATACGCTGTATAACGCATAGTTTTTAATTTATTATGAAAATGCTCCATCCTTTCCGACTTGCGGGAATTTGGTAACATTTCAGGCACTTTATGCTTATACCGGGGGTCGAGGAGCGTGGACACCCAGTACAGGTCATTCTCCTTCAGCTTTTTTATACGAGGGTCCCTCAACAGGCACGACAGCATGAAAGAACCCATTTGAACAAGGTTGGATGCTGAGCTAATCATGTCGCGTTCCTCCTCCTCACTGATCTCACTGATGGTATCTTCTTCCCCCCAGCCACGTACAACACCACGGGTACCAGAGAGGTGACAACAACTAGCACCCTGGGATGACTGTTGTGCTCGGTCTTCCTCCTCCTCATCCTCCCCAAAGCCACATTCCTCCTCTGACTCCTCTTCCTCACAATCCTCTTCCTGCGTTGCCGCAGGTCCAGCAAGCAATGCTGATTCGGCTGTTTGTGGGGGTGATGGACACCACAACTCTTCCTCTTCACGCTCATCTACTGCCTGATCCAGCACTCTTCGCAGGGCACGCTCCAGGAAGAAAACAAATGGTATGATGTCTCTGATGGTGCCTTCGGTGCGACTGACAAGGTTTGTCACCTCCTCAAAAGGACGCATGAGCCTACAGGCATTGCGCATGAGCGTCCAGTAATTCGGCAAAAATATCCCCAGCTCCCCAGAGGCTGTCCTAGCACCCCGGTCATACAAATACTCATTAACAGCTTTTTCTTGTTGGAGCAGGCGGTCAAACATTAGGAGTGTTGAATTCCACCTTGCGTTCAGGGCGGTCAGGAGTGCTGGTGCGGTGTGACTCTCCGCTTTCAGGCAAGTCAACCCCAAGACGGCGTGACACTGCCGTACCCAGGATGTAGCATAGTACCTGGGGAGCTGGGGGGGTGCCATAGATGTGGAGCAAGACGCAGAAGTTGAAGAGGACTCAGCCGAGGAAGAGGTTATGGAAGAGGATGGAGTAGGAGGAGTAGAGGAGGTAGCAGCAGGCCTGCCTGCAAGTCGTGGCGGTGTCACCAACTCTTCTGCAGAGCCACGCATTCCATGCTTGTCAGAAGTCAGCAGGTTTACCCAATGCGCAGTGTAGGTGATATACCTGCCCTGACCATGCTTTGCAGACCAGCTATCCGTGGTCATATGGACCCTTGCCCCAACGCTGTGTGCCAGACATGCCATAACTTCCTTTCTCACAAAAGAGTACAGGTTTGGGATTGCCTTTTGTGAAAAGAAATTTCTGCCAGGTACCTTCCACTGCGGTGTCCCAATAGATACAAATTTTTTGAAAGCATCAGACTCCACCAGTTTGTATGGTAAAATCTGGCGGGCTAAGAGTTCAGACAAGCCAGCTGTCAGACGCCGGGCAAGGGGGTGACTTTGAGAAATTGGCTTCTTACGCTCAAACATGTCCTTGACAGACACCTGACTGTGGGCAGATGACCAGGAACTGCTACGTAAGAGAGACTGAGTGGAGGATGGTTGAGAGGGGGCAAGGAGGACAGCACTGGTTGACGTGGCTGAAGATGCTGGAGCAGGAGGAGGAGGGCGGCTTTCACTTTGTGTGCTGCTTCTACTCATGTGTTCTTCCCATCGGCCTTTGTGATGGGAGACCATGTGCCTTCGCAAAGCAGTTGTACCTAGGTGGCTGTTGGACTTCCCACGACTCAGTTTCTTTTGGCACAGGTTGCAAATGGCATCGCTGTTGTCAAAGGCAGACACACAAAAAAAATGCCACACTGCTGAGCTCTGCGATGACGGCATTCTGGTGGTGGCAACAGCATGCGTTGATGGGCGTCGACGGGCTGTCTGGCTGACCCCTGGTGACGATGCATGCTGTCTGACTGTGCCACTAGCTCCTTGAGACGACCTCCCCGTGCTTCCAAATCGTCTCCTCCTCCTCTCTCTCTCCCCATCTGAACTTTCCCCCTCTTCTTCTTCTCTTCTAGCAGGCACCCACGTGACATCCACCGACACATCATCATCAACCACTTCACTTGTATCTGAAACATCAAGAAAGGAAGCAGCAGCGGGTACAACATCACCATCATCATCACACCGTACCTCCATGTCGGTAATGCTGCCTGACAGACTGATCACTATTATCTACATCCTCTGTCAATGATGGTTGCGCATCACTCATTTCTTCAAAATGATGTGTCAATAACTCCTGTGACAGATCAAGTGAAGCGGCTGTGGTGCTAGTGTTGGTGGTGGCGACAGGCGGCGGAGTGTCACTGGTCACTTGAGACCTGCCCAAAGCACAGCTGGACTTAGATGGTGCGTCAAGGTTAGGAGGACTAGCAGCGGAAGCTGAAGAAGATTGGGTTTCCTGTGTTAGCCATTCAACTAGGTCCTCCTCAGAAGTTATTGCATCCCCCCTGGCACCCGGTGTCTGAACAATGTGCATATTTGTAGGGTCTAAAGGAATCACAGCACTACGACCACGACCACGGAACCTGCCTCTGCCTGTCATTTGTTTTTAAATGGACACTAACAATACTATTACACCAATTGAGTGGTGGCACTGTGAAAGTGGGCACAGTATACGCTGTGAGACTGACAACAACAAAAAAGACAGATGTTTTAAAAATCACAAATTGTTAATTTTTTTAAATATTACTAGTACTGTGGCAACAAATATGATTGTTTGGCACTATTTGGCAAATGAGCCTGCCTGGCACACACGCTGGGAGAAAGGAAACTGCGATTCAATGGCACTAGGAGACTGAAGAATCACAGTCAAAACAGTTATGATTAACAAAAATTCCAATCCTGTTACAATAAATATGAGTGGTGGCACTAATTGGCTACTTGGGACTGGCACACAGGCAGGAGGAAAATGCAATTCAGGGGCACTAGTAGACTGCAGATTGACAGTCAAAACAGTGTTGATTGACAAATTTTGCAATACTGTTAAAAGAAATATGATTGCTAGCACTAATTGGATAGTTGGGCCTGGCACACAGGCTGGCAGGCAGTAGAAAAGTGCAATTCAATGGCACAAGCAAAATGAGGATTAAGATCAACCATCAAGATTTTTTTTATTTAAATTAGTAACTATACTGTGACAACAATTAGGATTGGTGTAAATAGTTGGCAAGACGGCCTGGCACAAAAGGATGGCAGGCAGGAGGGAGATGCAATTCAAGGACACTAGGAGACTGATTAATGACAGTCAAAACAGTGATGATTGACAATTTTTGCAATACTGTTAAAAGAAATATGATTGCTGACAACAATTGGCTAGGTGTGCCTGGCTCACAGCAGGCTGCAAGGCAGGAGGAAAGTGCTATTCAATGGCACCAGCAAACTGAGGTTTCAAATCACAGCAACTATTACCAAAAAATTTAATTTTTAATTATTAGAATACTGTCACAACAAATATGATTGGTGTAAATATTTTTTAAGTAGGCCTGGCACACAGGCTTGGAAGGCTGTAGAAAAGTGCAATTCAAAGGCACGAGCAAACTGAGGGTTAAGATCATCAACAATAAAGATTTTTTTAATTTTAATTAGTAACTATACTGTGACAAAAAATTAGGATTGGTGTAAATAGTTGGCAAGACGGCCTGGCACAAAAGGATGGCAGGCAGGAGGGAGATGCAATTCAAGGACACTAGGAGACTGATTACTGACAGTCTAAACAGTGATGATTGACAATTTTTGCAATACTGTTAACAGAAATATGATTGCTGACAACAATTGGCTAGGTGGGGGCCTGGCTCACAGCAGGCTGCAAGGCCGGAGGAAAGTGCGTTTCAATGGCACCAGCAAACTGACGATTCAAATCACAGCAACTATTACCAAAAATTTTAATTTTTAATTATTAGAATACTGTCACAACAAATATGATTGGTGTAAATATTTTTTAAGTAGGCCTGGCACACAGGCTTGGAAGGCTGTAGAAAAGTGCAATTCAAAGGCACGAGCAAACTGAGGGTTAAGATCATCAACAATAAAGATTTTTTTAATTTTAATTAGTAACTATACTGTGACAAAAAATTCGGATTGGTGTAAATAGTTGGCAAGACGGCCTGGCACAAAAGGATGGCAGGCAGGAGGGAGATGCAATTCAAGGACACTAGGAGACTGATTACTGACAGTCTAAACAGTGATGATTGACAATTTTTGCAATACTGTTAACAGAAATATGATTGCTGACAACAATTGGCTAGGTGGGGGCCTGGCTCACAGCAGGCTGCAAGGCAGGAGGAAAGTGCGTTTCAATGGCACCAGCAAACTGACGATTCAAATCACAGCAACTATTACCAAAAATTTTAATTTTTAATTATTAGAATACTGTCACAACAAATATGATTGGTGTAAATATTTTTTAAGTAGGCCTGGCACACAGGCTTGGAAAGCTGTAGAAAAGTGCAATTCAAAGGCACGAGCAAACTGAGGGTTAAGATCATCAACAATAAAGATTTTTTTAATTTTAATTAGTAACTATACTGTGACAAAAAATTAGGATTGGTGTAAATAGTTGGCAAGATGGCCTGGCACAAAAGGATGGCAGGCAGGAGGGAGATGCAATTCAAGGACACTAGGAGACTGATTACTGACAGTCTAAACAGTGAGGATTGACAATTTTTGCAATACTGTTAACAGAAATATGATTGCTGACAACAATTGGCTAGGTGGGGGCCTGGCTCACAGCAGGCTGCAAGGCCGGAGGAAAGTGCGTTTCAATGGCACCAGCAAACTGACGATTCAAATCACAGCAATTATTACCAAAAATTTTAATTTTTAATTATTAGAATACTGTCACAACAAATATGATTGGTGTAAATATTTTTTAAGTAGGCCTGGCACACAGGCTTGGAAGGCTGTAGAAAAGTGCAATTCAAAGGCACGAGCAAACTGAGGGTTAAGATCATCAACAATAAAGATTTTTTTAATTTTAATTAGTAACTATACTGTGACAAAAAATTCGGATTGGTGTAAATAGTTGGCAAGACGGCCTGGCACAAAAGGATGGCAGGCAGGAGGGAGATGCAATTCAAGGACACTAGGAGACTGATTACTGACAGTCTAAACAGTGATGATTGACAATTTTTGCAATACTGTTAACAGAAATATGATTGCTGACAACAATTGGCTAGGTGGGGGCCTGGCTCACAGCAGGCTGCAAGGCAGGAGGAAAGTGCGTTTCAATGGCACCAGCAAACTGACGATTCAAATCACAGCAACTATTACCAAAAATTTTAATTTTTAATTATTAGAATACTGTCACAACAAATATGATTGGTGTAAATATTTTTTAAGTAGGCCTGGCACACAGGCTTGGAAGGCTGTAGAAAAGTGCAATTCAAAGGCACGAGCAAACTGAGGGTTAAGATCAACACTAAAAAAATTTTTTATTTAAATTAATAACTATACTGTCTGACTGTGACAACAATTATGATTGGTGTAAATAGTTGGCTAGACGGCCTGGCACAAAAGGCTGGCAGTGGCAGGCAGGAGGTAAATGAAATTCAATGGCCCTAGGAGACTGAATATTTGCAGTCCAAAAAATTATGTTTTTTTATTTTTTTATTACTGTTACAAGAATTGTGATTGGTGCCACTAATTGGCTACTTGAGGCTGGCAGATATGAGTCGTGGATGGTAGGTAGGGCAGTAATTTAACACAGTATGCTGTGTAAGTGACAAAAACACAGGACTGATAGAAAATTAAGTTACATTACACTAGCAAAATATTTTAAAATTTTAGATTTTAATATTAAAATTATGTTAAGAAGTGCAATGCACATATGACTCTATGAGTGGTCGCACTGGCTGGCTGCTACGTAGGGCAGCAATTATAACAACAGTATGCTGTGTAAGTCAGATAGACAGTTAGACACAGGCCTGATAGAAAATACAATTAGATTACACTAGCATAATGATTTAAAGACTTTTTTTGGAAATTTTAAGAAAAAGGTTAAGCACATACATATGAGTCGTGGCTGATAGCCTTGGAAGGGCAGCTATTAAAAACAGTAGGCTATGTATGTCGGATACACACACGCCTGATAGAAAATACTATTAGATTACACTAGAAAAATGATTGAAATAATTTTTTTTGGGGGGGAATTAAAAAAAGGTTAAACACATATGAGTCGTGGCTCATAGACTAGGGAGGGCAGCAAGTAAACACAGTAGGCTCTCTATGTCAGCAAAACACACAGGCCGGATAGAAAAATAGATTTGATTACACTAGCAAACAAATTTAAGCTTTTTTTTTATTATTTTAAAATTAAGGTGAAAGAAAAATAGATATGAGTGCTGGGTGGCTGCCTGGCACAGACCAATTAACCAAAAGACTGAAAAAAAAAAAAGAGGTATATTAATGCTGAGTGAGCCTGACAGACACAGGCATGATAGTAAATGTAATTAGATTACACTAGAAAAATATTTTTTTGTGTTTTTTTTTTTTAAATTTAAAATAATGTTATAAACGGATATTAACACTGCTGGCTGCTGGCTGGCACAGAGCAATGAACCAGAGTATATGCTGTGTGACACTGGCCTGATAGAAAATGAAAAAAAATTACACTAGAAAAATAATTATATTTTTGGGTTAGTTAAATTTAAACTAATGTTGTTAGGGAGATATCAGTGGTGGCAGTAGTCAAAGCATATGCTGTGAGCCTTAAACACACAGCTGAAAGCCAGGCAAATGCTAATAAAAAAAAAACAAAAAAAAAAAAACGGCACGAAATATAGCCCTAAAAAGGGCTTTTTGGGGTGCTGTGCTTGCAGCAGAGATGAGTGGAGTCCTTCTGGACTGTAAATACACTAGCCTAGCTATGTTTTTCCTATTAATGTCAGGAGCAAAAACACAACACGTCCTCTCATTAAAAAAGCAAGGTCGTTATGAGTCTAAAATGGCGGATTCCGAGTAGCTGGGAGTGTCTGTGAGGGAGTGTCTGATGTTGATTGGCTCTAATGTGTCAGGCGGCTGTGACATAAAGGGTCAAAGTTTCCACAATGATGACACATAGGGGCGGATCGAACATCGCCATGTGTTCGCCCACAAACGCGAACAACCTATGTTCGCTGTGAACCGTTCGCGGGCGAACAGTTCGGGACATCACTACTCTCTAAGTGCAGTGTTTGTCTGAGGGATGTGAAGGGAGTATTGCCTGATGATACCAGGTTTTCGCCAATGGGAAAGCTTTTCATAAGGCTCTCTGTAAATCGGTCACAGGGATTTATCTGCCACCTCCCTTTATAGATTGACATTATACACCTCTACCATTACCTCTGCTGGTTTGGCTGTCTGCTATATGTGGATGGGTGTCTTACACGGCAAGTATATACTTTTATTATATAAGACACTCTCAGCTATGGATTGGGCACTTTTTGTAAAGTTGTTATATATTGTTTGTATACATGCCTTGAGTCAGTAATGCAGTGCTCTTTTTTAGTGACTTTAATTAGTAGCTAAATGTTTGTCAAGGTTGGTAGAGTCTGTGAAACATACAGATTTTTTTTTTTGAGCTAGTTATTTATTTATAAATTAGGATGCTACATATTCGCCTCATGGAGTATTGATAATGACATTTTATGCAGCATAATAGAAATATTCATTTAGGCTTTATTTAGGTACATTTCAATTTTTTTGTATATACAAACTAAATTCTTACCTGCTTTTTAGAGTGATAGGTGTATTAGAAATTAGCATGACTTTATTAATGTCGTGTGACGTGTCATCATTTCACACTATTTTTCCCGCCAAATTTGCCGTTATACGCTTCGCCCCAGCTCATTCAGTGCTCTCAGAAAACGCTTAGAGAGCTTTCATGCAGCATTATTTTATGAATCGGTTTTCTTTTTAATATAAATATTCACTCTGTTTCCCATTCGCTCAAGCCTGTTATACACACACATATATAGTATCCCACAAAAGTGAGTACACCCCTCGCATTTTTGTAAATATTTTATTTATTATATCTTTTCATGTGTCAAACGTGAAGAAATGACACTTTTCTACAATGTAAAGTAGTGAGTGTACAGCCTGTATAACAGTGTAAATTTGCAGTCCCCTCAAAATAACTCAACACACAGCCATTAATGTCTAAACCGTTGGCAACAAAAGTGAGTACACCCCTAAGTGGGAATGTCCAAATTGGGCCCAAAGTGTCAATATTTTGTGTGACCACCATTATTTTCCAGCACTGCCTTAACCCTTTTGGGCATGGAGTTCACCACAGCTTTACAGGTTGCCACTGGAGTCCTCTTCCACTCCTCCATGATGACATAACGGAGCTGGTGGATGTTAGAGACCTAGCACCTTCCGTTTGAGGATGCCCCACAGATGCTCAATAGCGTTTGGGTCTGGAGACATGCTTTGGCAGTCCATCACCTTTACCCTCAGCATCTTTAGAAAGGCAGTGGTCATCTTGGAGGTGTGTTTGGGGTCGTTATGTTGGAATATTGCCCTGAGGCCCAGTCTCCGAAGGGAGGGGATCATGCTCTGCTTCAGGATGTCACAGTACATGTTGGCATTAATGTTTCCCTCAATGACCTGTATCTCCCCAGTGCCAGCAGCACTCATGCAGACTCAGGCCATGACACTCCCACCACCATGCTTGACTGTAGGCAAGACACACTTGTCTTTGTACTCCTCACCTGGTTGCCACCACACACGCTTGACACCATCTGAACCAAATAAGTTTATCTTGGTCTCATCGGACCACAAAACATGGTTCCAGTAATCCATGTCCTTAGTCTGCTTGTCTTCAGCAAACTGTAGCCTTTCTTGTGCATTATCTTTAGAAGAGGCTTCCTTCTGGGACGAAAGCCATGCAGACCAATTTGATGCAGTGTGTGGCGTATGGTCTGAGCACTGACAGGCTGACCCCTTTAAACTCTGCAGCAATGCTGGCAACACTCATACGTCTATTTCCCAAAGACAACCTCTGGATATGACGCTGAGCATGTGCATTCAACGTCTTTGGTCGACCATGGCGAGGCCTGTTCTGAGTGGAACCTGTCCTGTGAAACCGCTGTATGGTCTTGCCCACCGTGCTGCAGCTCAGTTTCAGAGCAATCTTTATGTAGAGCAACAATTCTTTTTTTCAGATCCTCAGAGAGTTCTTTGCCATGAGGTGCCTTGTTGAACTTCCATTGAAAAGTGTGAGAGAGTGTGAGAGCAATAACACCAAATTTAACACACCTGCTCCCCATTCACACCTGAGACCTTGTAACACTAACGAGTCACATGACACCGGGGAGGGAAAATGGCTAATTGGTCCCAATTTGGACATTTCCACTTAGGGGTGTACTCACTTTTGTTGCCATGGTTTAGACATTAATGGCTGTGTGTTGACTTATTTTGAGAGGACAGCAAATTTACACTGTTATTCAGTCTGTACACTCACTACTTTACATTGTAGCAAAGTGTCATTTCTTCAGTGCTGTCACATGAAAAGATATAATAAAACATTTACAAAAATGTGAGGGTGGACTCACTTTTGTGGGATATTGTGTGTGTATCATATATAGAAGCAATGATATAAATTTGCATTATTAATATATTTTTTTTTATTATTATTTTTGTAATTATGTCTCAAACTGAACCTGCCTCTGATGTTACCATATGATTTGAGCAGCCTGAACACATATTTACCAAAGCTAAGTGTGTTTGTTGTTTTTTTTTAAAAAAAAAAAGCTGATCTAAATTCTTCAGCTCAATTTTGTGGCTCTTGCTTTGACAATTTGTTAAATGCTGATAATATATCTATGAGTACAAATGCACCCACTGTTATTCCATCTCGGTGTAATGTACATAGCATTCCTGCAGAAATTAAAGATTTTATTGCTGCAGCTATAGAGAAGGCAATGACGGCTATTCCGCCTTCAAATAAACGTAAAAGATTTTAGCAACATTTTCCTAAACCTAGTGAACTAAGTTCTAACGTTCAGCATACTGATGTATCCTCTACTGATAGGGTTTCCTCTGATTGAGAGGACGCCACGTCAGAGACAGATATAGACAAATCATCTTTTTTTTTTTTAAGATATAATACATTTGCTCTCTCTTAAAGGACGTTTTGTTTACTTTGGGTATTGAGGAGTCTAATGGGCCCATTTATCAAGCTCCAAACGTAGCTTGTGGGCTCGTGTTTCTGGCGAGTCTTCAGACCGCTGCTCCATAACCCTGTCTGCCTGCTCTGAGGAGGCGGACAGGAATCGCCGGAAATCAACCCGATCGGGTGGATTGACACCTCCCTGCTGGCGGCCGATTGGCCGCGAGTCAGCAGGGGGCTGCGTTGCACCAGCAGCTCTTGTGAGCTGCTGGTGCAATGTTAAATGCAGAGAGCGTATTGCTCTCCGCATTCAGCAAGGTCTTGCGGACCTTATCCGCACTGTCGGATCAGGTCCACAAGACCTTTAATAAATAGGCCCCAATACCTCCTGATGTAATCGTCTAAATTCTGTATTTAAGTCTACTGTTATTACTCCTAAAGTATTTCCTATTACAGATGCTATCTCTAATGTGTAAATCTTTTAACCCTTCTTCTAGGTTTAAGAAATTGTATTTTTTACCTGTGGCCAATTTAGAACAGTTTCTAAAGTTGTTTGCAATTTCCACTCTTGCCAAACGTAGTACTATTCCTATGGAACACAGTACTTCTTTTAAGGATCCTTTAGATAGGGAGCTTGAAGGGCATATTTGCATACTGGCTATATTCTTAGACCTGTTATATTTATGGCTGATGTTGCTGCTGCTTCTACTTTTTGGTTGGACACAGCAGCTGTCTTGAGATTCCAAATTATCTAACATTATTGTTTTACTTCAACATGCAAATCATTTTATTTGTGATGATATATTTGATGTTATGAAAATCATGTCAAATCCATTTCTTTAGCCATTCTAACTAGAAGAGCTTTATGGCTTAAATCTTGGAATGCTGACATGGTGTCTAAAACTAGATTATTATCTCTCTCTTTTCAAGGTAAAAATCTTTTTGTTTCACAGTTGGATTCTATTATCCTCCTTACTGGGGGTAAGACAAGAAATCTAAGGGTAAATTTAAAGCTACCAATCATTTTTGTTCCTTTCGTCAGAATAGAGAACATAAAAAATACTCCTTCCCCTAAGGCCGCTGGCTCTAATTGGAGACTATGGATTGGAAGAAATCCAAGCATTATAAGAAACCAAATCCTGCTCCTAAAGCTATATGAAGGTGCGGCCCTCAAGCCGGTTCTTCTGGTAGGGGGCAGACTAAAGCTATTTTAAAGAGTTTTGACAGACGTTTTCCAAAATCAGTGGATTCAGAATAAAATTTCTCAGGGGTATCGTATAGGATTCAGAATAAGACCTCCCTTGGGGAGATTCTTTCCTACCCATGTACCAAATAACCCAATAAAAAGCTTTAGCTTTTCTGAATTTTTTTTCAGATCTAGAACTTTCAGGGGTAATTGTCCCAGTTCCACAGCAGGAACAAGGATTGGGTTTTTATTCAAATCTATTCATTGTGGCAAAGAAGGAAAATACTTTCAGACCAATTTTGAATCTGAAAACTTTCAAGATGGTGACTATAAGGACTATTCTACCTTTTGTTCAGCAAGGTCACTTCATGTCCTCAATAGACTTACAGGACGCTTACCTTCACAATCCGATTCATCCAGATCACGATCGATTTCTGAGATTCTTTTTTCTAAACAAGCATTACCAATTTGTTGCTCTTCCGTTTGGCCTTGCAACAGCACTAAGAATATTCTCAAAAGTTCTAGGTGCCCTTCTATCTCTAATCAGAGAGCAGGGTATTGCATTGTTTCCTTATTTGGAGGATATCTTGGTACTAGCTCAATCTTTTCATTTAGCAGAATCTCACACAAAACAACTTCTCTTGTTTCTTCAAAGACATGGTTGGAGGATCAATTTACCAAAGAGTTTCTTGATTCCTCAGACAAAAGTCACCTTTTTAGGTTGCCAAATAGATTCAGTGTCTATGACTCTATCCCTAACAGAAAAGAGATGTTTGATATTGGTTTCAGCTTGTCTAAACCTTCAGGGGGATATGTATCAAAGCGTCAACTATATTGCATTCGCGGGTGTCTATACACTCGCCTAACATCGCGACCGCAGATCTGAATAATATTTCCATATTTATAAATAAAGTTGTCAAAAACAAGAGCACCAAGTATGGGGCAACGAGCATTGGACTGTTGTTAACTAACAGTCATCGATGACGCTGCTATTCGTGTTTTTCACAACTTTATTTATACCATTTCACTAAACGCCGCCACTATACTAAAATGTTTATCCCCTAACCCGCCACCACCGCAACTTAAATAAAGTTATTAACCCCTATCCCGCCGCTCCCCGACACCGCCGCAACCTAAATAAACGTATTAACCCCTACACATCTAGCCTCCCACATGACCACCACTAACTAAACTATTAACTCTTAAACCGTCAGCCCCCCACATCGCCAAAAACTAAATTAAACTATTAACCCCTAAACCTAACAACCCCTTAACTTTAAATAAAAATTACAAGATCCCTATCTTAATATAAATTAAAAATTACCTGTAGAATTAAAATAAACTAATTTTAAACTATTAATTAACCTACCCTAACTATTATACTAAAATTAAATTAAACTACCAATTAAATAAACTAAATTACATATTAAAAAAACCTAACCCTACTAAAATGATTTAAATATACAATTAAACCTTATTAAAAGTACTAAATTACAAAAAAACACTAAATTACGAAAAACAACAAACCAAATTATCAAAAATATTTTTTTTACACCTAATCTAATAGCCCTATCAAAATAAAAAAGTCCCCCCCCAGCCAAAAAAAAAAATAAAAAATAACCCTAGCCTACAATAAACTACCAATGGCCCTTAAAAGGGCCTTTTGTGGGGCATTGCCCCCAAAATATCAGCACTTTTACCTGTAAAAAAAAAATACAAACACCCCCCCAACAGTAAAACCCACCACCCAACCAACCCCCCCCAAATAAAAAACCTAACTCTAAAAAAAAACCTAAGCTACCCATTGCCCTGAAAAGGGCATTTAGCTCTTTTACATTGCCCAGACCCTAATCTAAAAATAAAACCCACCCAAAAAAAAACCTTAAAGAAACCTAACACTAACCCCCGACGATCCACTTACAGTTCCTGAAGTCCCGCTTGAAGGATCCATCCAGCCGGCGAAGTCTTCATCCATGCGGCAAGAAGTCTTCATCCAGGTGGCCTCTTCTATCTTCATCCAGCCGGCGAAGTCTTCGACCAGACGGCCTCTTCTATCTTCATCCAGTCGGCGTGGGGCGGGTCCATCCTGACGACATCTGACGCGGAGCTCCTCTTCTTATGGTCACCACCGTAAACTGAAGCTTCAATGCAAGGCATGCGATTCAAGATGGCGTCCCTTGCATTTCTATTGGCTGATTTGAGTCTTAAATTCAAATCAGCCAATAGGATGCAAGCTACTAAAATTCTATTGGCTGTTCAAATCCAACTCTTGTCTAATCACTGCGATTCATATACCAGATGTAGACAATTGGGAAGCGGATGATCTCAGCCATCAGACTCTACATCAGGGAGAGTGGTCTCTCCATACAGATGTATTCAGATTGTGCAGATGTGGTGTTTTCCAGACATAGATCTGATAGCCTCTCGTCTGAACAAGAAACTTCCCAGATACCTCTCCAGGTTCAGGGATCCTCAGGCGGAAATGATGGATGCTCTAGCAGTTCCTTGGCTTTACCAACCTGCTTACATTTTTCCGCCTCTGGTTCTTCTTCCAAGAGTGATCTCAAAGATCATAATGAAAAATCTTATGCGTTTCTGATAGCACCAGCATGGCCTCATAGTTTCTGGGATGCGGAACTTGTCCGAATTTACAGTTGTCAACCTTGGTCACTTCCTCTAAGATCAGACCTTCTGTCTCAAGAACATTTTTCCATCTGGATCTCAAATCTCTAATTTTGAAGGCATGGAAATTGAACGCTTAGAGTCAGAGAAACCTCTATGACTAAGGACTGTTATTAATACTATGATACAGGCTTGTAAGCCTGTTTCAAGGAAAATATATCACAAGGTTTGGAAAACCTATATTTCATTGTGTTCCATTCAGTTTCTTCAGGATAGTTTGGATAAAGGTGTGTCTGCCAATATTTTGAAAGGACAAATCTCTGCTCTTTCTGTTTTATTTCAAAGAAAGATTGCTAAACTTCCTGATGGTCACTGTTTCATACAGGCTTTGACTCATATCAAACCTGTTATTAAATCTCTCTCTTCTCCTTGGAGTCTAAATTTGGTATTAACGACTTTGCAGGCTCCTCCTTTTGAGCCTATGCATTCTTTGGATATTAAAATACTTTTTTTTTTTTTAAGTATTATTCCTCTTGGCTATCTCTTCTGCTAGAAGAGTTTCTGAATTGCCTGCTCTCTCTTGCGAGTCTCCTTATCTGATTTTCAATCAAGATAAAACTGTTTTGCAGACTTCGTTTAAATTTTTGCCTAAAGTTGTGAATTCTAACATCAATAGGGAAATTGTTGTTCTTTCCTTTTGTCCTAATCCTAAGAATACTCCTGAAAGAACTTTACATTCTTTGGATGTGGTAAGAGCTTTGAAATATTATGTTGATGCTACTAAAGATTTCAGAAAGACTTCTAGTCTGTCTGTTATTTTTTCTGGTTCCAGAAAAGGTCAGAAAGCCTTTGCCATTTCTTTGGCATCTTGCTAGAAACTTCTGATTCACAAAACTTATTTGGAGGTGGGGCACCTCCGCCTCAGAGAATAACAGCTCATTCTACAAGATCAGTTGCCACATCTTGGGCTTTCAAGAATGAAGCTTCAGTTGTGTCAGGGTGCCAGGAATCAGACAGACGAGAAGTGCAAAAATAATCACACCTTTATTAATAGCAAAACATAATAAAAAGTCCACAAGTCAAATAACAAGCCAGGAGTCAAAACCAGAGCTGGTAGTCAGCCAAGCCGAGTCAGGAGCCAAAGCGAATAGTCAGACGAGCCGGAGTCAGGAACAAGCCAGGGATCAGGAAGGATATCAGGCAGCCAGGTAATAATACACAGGAGCTCTCACAAACAGGTCTGAGACAACGCAAAGGCAAAGCATACTAAACAGAGGCCCTTTAAATAATAAATGATGACATCACAATTCTGAGACTGCATCCTGTCTCACAGGGATGATGCACACCAGTCTGGCCATAAAAGGAAGTGCAGGAAATGAGCAGCATCCCCCACAATGCACCATAGTCAAGAAGAGAGGTGAGTAAAATGGCTGCCAGCAGCACATGGCAAAAAAAACAGGGAAAAACCCTGACAAGTTGATCAAATCTGAAAAGCAGCCACTTGGTCTTCTTTGCATACCTTTACTGAATTTTACCATTTTGACATTTTTGCATCTTTAAAAGCAGCTTTTGGTAGAAACGTTCTTCAGGCAGCTGTCTCAGTTTGATTCTAGTGCCCATGAATTAAGTTTTTTGAAGTTTGAAGAAAAGTTAATTTTTTTGGGGGGATTTAATTTCTCAGTGGAAATAGCTGTTTCCTTCCTAAAATAGGGAGAGTCTGCAGCTTCATTCCTTACTGTTGGGAAATACAACACCTGGCCACTAGGAGGAGGCAAAGACACATGAGCGTCTCATTAGGAGGTGTCAGAGAAGTGTCAGAAGATTCGGAGAGTCATGATAAAGGGTATCTGCCCTTCGAGATAGGACTGGAGTTTTAAGTAGTCATGTCAATCTCTCAGTGAGAGTATTGATGAAAGTTAGAGTCTGGAGATGCAGGGAAAGTTTTTCTGCAAAACCATCCAGACTACTGCTAAAAGCTCCTAAGCAATCAGCGTTGACGAGTTTCACTGCCTGCTTTCTCTCACTCAAGTCCATGTCAGGAGCGCTGCTATAAAACTGTCACACTTGTGAGGCTGTGTTCTGTTCCACAGCATGGATCCTGGAGGTAAGATAGTTTCAATTTTTACACATAAAACGCTATAACAGGGTCACAGTGTGGCTCCTTTATACCTTGATAGGATTCAGGGTTAATATCCTCTGAAGGGGGATTATTGAACAGTTGGGGTTAATTAATCAGTGTATTAATCATTTACATGCTGCTTTGTGTGATTTTTTTCCTGGGCTGATAGACTGTGTGTTTTTGGCTGGAACAAACAGGTTTCACTTTTAAGTTTCACTTTCGTTTTTGAAAGTGTTGCACAGTTCCTTTTACTTGCTGTACTTGTAATAACAAGGGAAGTACTGTCTTGCACTCCATGTGACCGGGTTTGGTCTATGTTCATTTCCTCCATTTAGGCTGAGTGCCCCAGTCATTGGGAGTATAAAGCTGCAGTTTTCTATAATAAAAAACATTTTTATTTGTGTCCTTCTGTGGGTATAACCTGAGCTATGGAGGACTCCGACATTTTAGAAGGTACTCCTCCTGTACTAAATCATACCTGTTTATATTGTAAGGAAGCCATGGTTTTCCCGCCCACTCAATTATGTTCCACATGCCTTAACACTGTTATAAAGTCTAAGAAGGGAGACAAGCCTACTAAGGCTCTTAGTCCCTCTGAGCCGTCTACCTCTCAGGACTCGGTGTCCCGTGAGATTACTACCCTTGCTACATTATCCACTCTACATGCAGTTCTCAGTATCACATCTAATCCTCCATCCAGAGGGGGGCTTCTTCCTGCAGACTTTGCCGCGCAGTTACAGATGGTGAGGTCTGCAGCCCTCAGTGCATTACCTCGCTCTAACAAATGCAAGAGAAAGGTTAAACATAGCTCTCCTTACCCGGAGTCATCTAAATATTTATCGGATTTAGCTATTATGTCCCAGTTATCCGATAATGAGTTAACCTCTTTAGTTTCAGAGGGTGAACTTTCTGGGTCAGAGTCCTTAGCGTCTAAGTCTCTTGCTGTGGAATTGAGCACTTGAGTTTTTTATTAAAGGAGGTTCTGTGTACGTTAGAGGTTCCAAAGGCTGCTCTGCCTGAAGAACCTATGATACCTAAATTAGAAAGAGTTTACGAAGACAGGAAAGTTCCTTTGACTTTTCCTGTGCCGGTTAAAATGGTGAACATTATTAAGAACGAATGGGAAAGAATTGGTTCTTCCTTTTCCCCCTCGTCTACTTTTAAAAAGTTGTTCCTGGTCCCAGACTCTCAACTGGATTTGTGGGGATCCATTCCTAAGGTGGATGGTGCTATGTATATGCTTGCTAAACATACTATTATACCTTTTGAGGATAGTTCTTTGTTCAGAGAGCCGATGGATAAGAAAATAGAAACCTTTCTGAGAACAATGTTTCAACATACAGAATTTTGGTTTTAACCGGCAGCTGCAGTTGCTGGAGCGGCTACCTACTGGTGTGACTCTTTGTCAGAACTCATTGAGATGGAGTCTCCCCTCGAGGATATTCCAGATAGAATTTAAGCTCTGAGAATGGCTAATTCTTTTATCTGTGATGCAAACATGCAAATTATTCGCCTTAATGCAAAGACCTCTCTGGCTTTGCGGTCCTAGCCCGCCGGGCGTTCTGGTTGAAGTCTTGGTCTGCGGATATGACTTCTAAGTACAGACTCCTTTCTCTTCTCTTTAAGGGAAAGATTTTATTTGGTCCAGGCCTGGACTCCATTATTTCTATGGTTACCGGAGGCAAGGGTACCTTCCTACCGCAAGATAAGAAGAATAAGTCTAAGGGACGATAATCTTCTAATTTTTGTTCCTTTCATTCTGACAAATCCCAACAACAACAATCCTCTTCCAATAAATGGGGATTATGTGTGGAAAGTTCAATTACCAATTTATATTCCCAAAGTAGAGAATGCTGGAGGGTGCTTAGTGTAAATAATTTAAGGTAATAATATAATGTACAGAAAAGATACACAAAGAGCACTCGCTTAAATACTAATATGAAATTAAGGAATCAATGACACACAACATGATAAGAAAGAAAAAAGAAGAAATAAAATACAACCTTTATTACCATGAGATAAAATTGAATATTAATAATAAGGTGTATAACGTTAATCTGCAGTGAGTACTAATATAAGTGGTGAACACCCCAATATATATATTAAGGAGGAGACTGGGCCAGTAATATATCTATATTAAAGCTGATATAGAAGTAGGGACACAATCCCACAAGGTCAATGGTATCGTACCCCCTAGTCTTAAAGGGACAGTCTACACCAGAATATTTATTGTTTTAAAAGATAGCTAATCCCTTTATTACCCATTCCCTAGTTTTGCATAACCAACACAGTTATTATAATACACTTTTTACCTCTGTGATTACCTTGTATCTAAACCTCTGCAAACTGCCCCTTAATTCAGTTCTTTTGACAGACTTGCATTTTAGCCAATCAGTGCGGGCTCCTAGGTAACTCCACGTGCATGAGCACAGTGTTATCTATATGAAACACATGAACTAACACCCTCTAGTGGTGAAAAACTGTCAAAATTGCCTGAGCTAAGAGGCGGCCTTCAAGGGCTTAGAAATTAGCATATGAACCTTCTAGATTTAGCTTTCAACTAAGAATACCAAGAGAACAAAGCAAAATTGGTGAAAGAAGTAAATTGGAAAATTGTTTAAAATTACATTCTCTATCTGAATAATGAAAGTTTGTTTAGGACTAGACTGTCCCTTTAAACAGTACTATTACTAAATAAAGTAAAATCAGGCAAATACTAAGTCATTGTGGAACATATTTCACACAAATGTCTATAACCAATAGCGTACAGGAAGTAACCTGAATAAAGTAATAGTTATACAAAGAAGGGATACAATCCCCAGTACGGTAGCGATACCCTAAAACCCAGTTCACAAAACCATAAAAATTACGTAATCATATAAACTAAATATATGTGGAACATATTTCACACATATACCATGGATTTAACACTATACACAAAGTAACGTCGCCTTGATGCGCATTTCGCCTCAGCTTCTTCAAAAGGCGAACCCGGTAGTCATTGGATCTACACTTAAAAATACTTAACTGACCAATCAATAGGCTGTGTAGTTCACACGCCTACTAAAGAGCCTATCAGAGCATAGCATAAAACCCAGTTCCCAAAACCATAAAAACTACGTCATCATATAAACTAAATATATGTGGAACATATTTCACACATATACCATGGATTTAACGCTATACACAAAGTAACGTCGCCTTGATGCACATTTCGCCTCAGCTTCTTCAAAAGGCGAACTCTGTAGTTGTTGGACCTACACTTAAAAATACTTAACTGACCAATCAATAGGCCGTGTAGTTCACACGCCTACTAAAGAGCCTATCAGAGCATAGCAAATTTTAGTTGGACAGAAACAGGACATGTGACAATGTTACGTCATCATCTTTATTGGATCGGTTCAATATTTACACACCTCCATCCGGTGATTGGCTAGTCATAATAAACACAAACAAAGACAACGTGTTACTCATAACACGCAAACAGAGTGATAATCACTACTTAAGATCGCATCTATGAACTGCTTCATGAAGCGTAGTTGAGATGCGCTTAGTAAATACGGACATACCGTGAAACAAAACATTTGTTGCACGCATGGGGACAAACACCATCTATATAGACAAAAAAAAACAATTTATGTAAGAACTTACCTGATAAATTCATTTCATTCATATTAGCAAGAGTCCATGAGCTAGTGACGTATGGGATATACATTCCTACCAGGAGGGGCAAAGTTTCCCAAACCTTAAAATGCCTATAAATACACCCCTCACCACACCCACAATTCAGTTTAATGAATAGCCAAGAAGTGGGGTGATAAGAAAGGAGCGAAAGCATCAAAAAATAAGGAATTGGAATAATTGTGCTTTATACAAAAAAATCATAACCACCACAAAAAAGGGTGGGCCTCATGGACTCTTGCTAATATGAAAGAAATGAATTTATCAGGTAATTTCTTACATAAATTATGTTTTCTTTCATGTAATTAGCAAGAGTCCATGAGCTAGTGACGTATGGGATAGCAAATAGGGATAAAATAAAGACAGCCAATTCCGCTGAAAAATTAATCCACTACCCAAATCAAAAAAGTTTCAATTTTTATAATGAAAAAAACTGAAAATATAAGCAGAAGAATCAAACTGAAACAGCTGCCTGAAGTACCATTCTACCAAAACTGCTTCTAAAGAAGAGAAAACATGAAAATGGTAGAACATAGTAAAAGTATGCAAAGAAGACCAAGTCATTGCTTTGCAAATCTGATCAACAGAAGCTTCATTCTTAAAAAGCCCAGGAAGTAGAAACTTACCTAGTAGAATGAGCCGTAATCCTCCGAGGCGGGAATCCACCCGACTCCAAATAAGCATGATGAATCAAAAGTTTAAGCAAGATGCCAAAGAAATGGCAGAAGCCTTTTGACCTTCCTAAAACCAGAAAAGATAAAAAATAGACTAGAAGTCTTTCTGAAATCTGAATAGCTTCAACATAGAATTTCAAAAACTCTTACCATATCCAAAGAAAGTAAGAATCTCACCAAATAAGTCTTAGGAAAACAATAATTCCTCCCTAATGTTTGTTAGAATTTACAACTTTAGGTAAGAATTGAAATGAGGACAGCAAAAACCACCTTATCCTGATGAAAAAAATCAGAAAAAAGAGATTCACAAGAAAGAACAGATAATTCAAAAACTGTTCTAGCTGAAGAGATGTCCAAAAAGAACAATACTTTCCATGAAAGTAATTAATGTCCAGAGCAAGCATATGCTCAAATAGAAGAGCCTGAAAAACCTTCAGAACCAAATTAAGACTCCAAGGAGGAGAAATTGGCTTAATGACAGGTTTGATACGAATCAAAACCTGAACAAAATGATGAATATCAGGAAGTAACACTGCCTTATCCTGATGAAAAATCAGAAAAGGATATTCACAAAAAAGAGCAGATAACTCAAAAACTCTTCTAGCAGAAGAAATAACCAAAAGGAACAATACTTTTCCAAGAAAGTAATTTAATGTTCAGACAATGCATAGTTTCAAACGGAGGAGCTTGTTAAGCCCTCAGCACCAAATTGAGACTCCAAAGAGGAGAGATTGAATTAATGACAGGCTTGATACGGACCAAAGCCTGTACAAAACAATGAATATCAGGATGATTAGCAATCTTTCTGTGGTAAAGAACATAAAGAGTAGAGACTTGTCCTATCAAAGAACTGAAGACAAAACCTTATCCAAACCAACCTGAAAAAATAATAAAATTCTATGAATTTTAAAAGAATGCCAAGAAAAGTAGGTCTTCCAGACTCAATAATAAATCTTTCTAGAGACAGATTTACGAGCCTGAAACATAGTATTAATCAATGAGTCAGAGAAACCTCTATGACTAAAAATCAAGCGTTTAATCTCCATCCCTTCAAATTTAATGATTTGAGATCCTGATGGAAAAAATGGGCCTTGAGAAAGAAGGTCTGGTTTAAACGGAAGTGTCCAAGGTTGGCAACTGGCCATCCGAATGAGATCCGCATACCAAAAACTGAGAGGCCATGCTGGAGCCACCAGCAGAACAAACAAATACTCCATAAGAATTTTGGAAATCACTTTGGAAGAAGAACTAGAGGCGGAAAGAAATAGGCAAAAAGATAATTCCAAAGAAATGTCAATGCATACACTACTTCCGCCTGAGGATCCCCGGACCTGAATAGGCCCCTGGGAAGTTCTTTATTCAGATGAGATGCCAACGGATCTATTTCTAGAAATGCTCACATCTGAAAAATTGAAAAACATATCTGGGTATGAAAGACCATTCTCCCGAATGTAAAGCTTGATTAACAGAGATAATCCGCTTCCCAAATATCTATACCTGAGAAAAAAAAAACACAGAATTTAGATAGGAGCTGGATTTAGCCCAAGCTAATATCCGAGACACTTCTGTCACAGCCTAAGGACTGATAGTCCTACCCTGATGATTGACATACACCATAGTTGTGATATTGTCTGAAAAACAATAAACGTCTCTTCTTCAAAAAGAAACTAACTGAAAAACTCTGAGAAAGCACGGAGTTCTAAAATATCAAATGGTAATCTCGCCTCCTGAGATTTCCAAACCCCTTGTGCTGACAGAGATCCTCAGACAGCCTCCCAACCAAAAAGACTCACATCTGAAGAGATCATGGTCCAGGTTGAAAGAAACGAAGAGACCTGTAGAACTAAATGATGGTGATCTTAACCACCAAATCAAGAGAGATAAATATTAGGATTCGAAGATTTAAAATGCGATATCCTAGAATCCCTGCACCATAATTCAGCATAAAAGACTGAAAAGGTTCTTTCTATTGAAAATGAGCAAAGGGAATTGAATCCAATGCTGTGGCCATAAGACCTAAAACTTCTATGCATATATAGCAACTAAAGGAAATAATAGAGACTAAAGGTACCGACAGACGGAACCCAATAAAATTGTCCCTTGTCTGATAGAGACAAAGACAGTGACACAAACTATCTGGAAACCTAAAAAAGGTGACCCTTGTGAGGAATCAAGAGCTTTTGAAAAAAAGATCTTCTAACTATGTCCTGGAAGAACAAAGTGAATCATATAAGATTCCACATCCTCAGAAAATAATCTGAATGAAAACAGAAAATATGCATTTATTGTATCTAATGAAAACAAATAATGCTATCACTGACCAAAAAAAGGCAGAATAGTTTGAATAAAACTCCAAAACTCAGTTCTTAAAAATGGAACTGGAAGAAATACCCCAGAAGATTCCAGGTCTGAGCAGCGCTTGAACCCCACGGGTGATCAGCCATGCTTCAACAGTACCCAAAATATATAGGACCGAAACACACTTAAAGAAAGTGTTAGCCTTACTGGAATAAAATCAAAGAAATTTGAACCGAATATAACCAAATAAATTTCAAAAAAGTCTTAACCTGCCCCTTACCAGCCAAGCTGGAATACGGCCCACCTCCATGGGAGGCAAAGTTTGTAAAACTGAATTGTGGGTGTGGTGAGGGGTGTATTTATAGGCATTTTAAGGTTTGGGAAACTTTGCCCCTCCTGGTAGGAATGTATATCCCATACGTCACTAGCTCATGGACTCTTGCTAATTACATGAAAGAAAAGATTATAGTTGATTGCATTAGGCAAAATCTATATAGGGTAGGTATTTTACTGTTAAAACTCGCAAAGAATGCCATTAAAAGGGGAAAACCATTATGTGTTAACTACCACCATGTACCCAATAAGATAGTGTATTGAAAATAACAACCTTATCATTTAAGTAAGTGTACATATCAAAATGCATCTAAAGTAGATATTAGACACCAGAATACATGTCATCCATTAGAGAGTATCAACATGGCTATTAGTATTACGCTAACTGGTGGATCACCATTAGTCAGAGAAAGTACGTATATCCACGTGATAACGTATAATAATGTATTGCTAAATAATCATTATCACAATTACCACATTTACAGTATGTGATAAGATTAAGGGTGTATGAGCCACAGACATTATCAGGGAGATAGTCATATAGGTCTGGTCTTGTCTGATGCTCCGATTCAGGCTCTGAGAAATTCAGAGTCCGGCTTCTTGGTTTAAATGTAACTGGTGTGTCGAGTAAAATCTCTTGATTCTGATGTAACTGCAAATAATAAAGTTTGCACTCAGGGTGTAGTAATACACTATGTATATAATGTGCAGTATACTCACTCCAAAATAATCGGATTCCGGCTCCTCCTGTGATGCTTCTGGTTATGATATGATTCCAAGAGGCAGCAAGCAAATATTCGTTATAAAACAAACATTTATTTAAAATGTGTAACTACGGACAGACATAAAAGCTCTCATAAATAGCTCTACGCGTTTCAACGATACATTCGTCTTTCTCAAGAGCAGTAAAATTTGAAAGTGCTGCCTTTGGATTTACACAGGTGCTTTACTGATTTACAAAGGAACTTGCAGACACACCTTTATCCAAACCATCCTGAAGAAACTGTAAAATGCTAGGAATTCTAAAAGAATGCCAGAAGAATTTATGAGAAGAACACCATGAAATATAAGTCTTCAAAACTCGATAATAAATCTTCCTAGAAACAGATTTACAAGCCTGTAACATAGTATCAATCACTGAGTCAGAGAAACCTTTATGACTACGCACCAAGCGTTCAATTTCCATACCTTCAAATTCAATGATTTGAGTTCTTGATGGAAAAACAGTCCTTGAGACAGAAGGTCTGGTCTTAAAGGAAGTGGCCAAAGTTGACAACTGGACATCCGGACAAGGTCCGCATACCAGAACCTGAGAGGCCATGCTGGTGCTACCAGAAACACTTGGAAGAAGAACTAGAGGCGGGAAGATAGCAGTTTCCTTGGTTTTACCAACCTGCTCATAACGCATCCACCAACTGCGTGCGTCTGAGGATCCCTGGACCTGGACAGGTACCTGGGAAGTCTCTTGTTTAGATGGGAAGCCATCAGATCTATTTCTGGAAGACCCCACATCTGAACAATCTGAAAAAATACATCTGGATGGAGAGTCCACTCCCCCGGATGTAAAGTCTGACGGCTAAGATAATCCGCTTCCCAATTGTCTACACCTGGGATATGTACCGCAGGAATTAGACAAGAGCTGGATTCCACCCAAGAAAGTATCCGAGATACTTCTTTCATAGCTAGGGGACTGCGAGTCCAACCCTGATGATTGACATATGCCTGTTAGGGCTTAGTTGGTTAAAGATCTTTCAACTATTGCAGTGGATCTACAGCTGCGGATCAGATGTAATGTTTCACTCAGCACTTAATTAACATATGACAATGTTAACCATAATGGGGCTCAGAGTGAGTTAATAAACTTTAAGTCTATGTGGAGACTTGGAGAAAAATAAAGGAATAACTTAATATGTTAAGTATCCAAAAAGAAACAGATTAATAAAGTAATTCTTTCTGATGATTTGTGGAAAAGTATCAGTTCGTATGTATCACAATACAATTTATGTAGCAGTTCATCTGTGACCAATAATTAGTGAGGTGTGCGCCAAAGATTTAAAGTCACAATAAGATGTTACACAACTCAGTTAGCTGTAGTGAGTTAGACGTAGGTTACCTGTTGAATTGGCTGAGAGCAGAGAATTCGAGCGGCACTCGAGACAACAGCTGATAGGCGGTGAGTGACAGCTTACTGAAAACCGGTTGCGGTTGGCGTCTGACGTCACAGGTATGAAGTCCGCGGGAGAAATAAACTCACGAATCTTCTGGTAATGTTGAAAAGGCACTCGGATGTTTGAAGTATAATCCTGGCTTGATAATATGTGAGGAAATGTAACGGAAATGTATACCGTAACCAAAGTAGTGAAAATAGAACACCGTAGCAAGGTGTCAGTTTCCCTTGAATAAAGTTTTGAACTATTTTCCAATAAGGTAGCTTGGAATAAGCAGGAGCTCAGTTTGTAGCAGAGTTACCTAGGGATAAAACTCAATTACTAAGCACCTGGCTGGCGTCAGGGGAAAACTTAAATAGGCTAGGAGGAACTAAAAGGTAAAGGTGGTATTGGTAATTGTATGACACTTAACATAAGGTGGAATAGTGAGTTCTGACAGATTGCCCCCTTCACTCAAGCCGTCCCACGGCTTGTAAGCGAGGTCTATGAGGATTCCTTGAATGGAAGCGAGACACCAATCGGGGAGCGTTCACAAGATTATGGGGTTCCCATGTGTCTTCATCTGAAGAGTACCCCTTCCAACTGACAAGGTATTGTAGATCCCCTTTATATAAACGTGAATCCAAAATATCCCTCACTTCATAAACGTTAGGGTCTAAAGACTGAACTTCAGGAGGTAGTAGTTGAGTACCAGTGTTTTTTGCAGGTTTCAATAAGGAGACGTGGAATGTAGGATGGATGGCAAGAGTGGTAGGAAGTTGTAAAGTGACAGCATTTTGGTTGATGATACGTATAATACGAAATGGTCCTATAAAGAGGCTTGCTAGTTTCTTGCTTGGGGTCTGCAATTTTAGATTTTTTGTGGATAGCCAGACCCAGTCTCCAATTGAATATTGTGGGGATGGGCTTCTTCTGAGGTCATAATACTTCTTTTGTGTTTCTTGAGCTGTTTGTAGATTCCTTTGTAATAGTTGCCAGTTTTCAGTAAGTCTATCAGTTAGATCCTCCACATTTGGGTTTAAAGAAGAGTCTTTTGTTGAGAGACTAATCTTTGGATGGTATGCATAATTCGCGAAGAATGGTGACATCTTACTGGACGAATTGAGAGAGTTGTTATATGCGAATTCTGCAGTTGAAAGGAATTTCTTCCAGTCTGTTTGGTGGTAGGCACAGTAGCAGCGCAGATACTGCTCAAGCCACTGGTTTAAGCGCTCTGTTTGGCCATTAGTCTGAGGGTGGTAAGCGGTGGTATAACGGTGTTCAATCTGTAACTTGTTGCAGAGGTTCTTCCAGAAACGAGAGGTAAATTGAGTTCCCCTGTCAGAATTAAGGATTTCTGGTATCCCATGTAGTTTAATAATGTTATCTATAAATAGTTGTGCGGTTTCAGCTGAGGTTGGCAATTTGTGGTGCGGTATAAAATGAGCCATCTTGGTAAACAAATCGATAACCACCATTAAAGTGTTCATTCCAGCTGAAGTAGGTAATTCAACTATAAAATCTATACCCAGATGAGTCCAGGGTCTTTGTGGAACTTGTATGGGCATCAGTAATCCATAAGGAGGACGTCTCTCCGATTTTGAAGTGATACATCTAGTGCAATTTTGTACATAGTTACGAACATCCATGGCCATATGTGGCCACCAATAAGTCCTTGAAATGAGGTTTAAAGTTCTTTGAATACCAGGGTGTCCAGAAAGAGGGGAATTGTGATGTTCCTTCATTAATTTTTGTCTTAACTGCTCAGGTATATATAATTTGTCTGAATTGTAATATAGACCATCATTTCCTAGTGTTATTTCTTTAGGTAAGTCTTGTTCAGCATGTATGGCCTTTTGATAAACGGATTCAGAAAATGATGAGATGCCTAAGAACTTCTCGTGGGGTATCATCACTGTAGGGCTACCTTCCGAAGGAGGTTTAGGGTCTCTTCGGGAAAGAGCGTCCGCCTTTCCATTACGGTTAGCTGGTCTGTAAATGATTTGGAAATGAAATCTGCTAAAGTAAAGACTCCACCTCACCTGTCTAGCTGAGAGGGTCTTATTTCTCTGGAGGTATTCCAAATTTTTGTGGTCGGTATAAACTATAACCGGTAAGAGTGTACCCTCTAGAAGATGCCTCCAGTATTCAAAAGCTCTTTTAATGGAGAGTAACTCCTTTTCCCCAATAGGGTAATTCCTTTCAGGAGGAGACATAATTTTCGAATAGAAGGCTATAGGGTGTAGAGGTTTGGTTAAATTTTCTCTTTGGGATAAGACAGCTCCTAAGGCGTAGTCTGAGGAGTCCACTTCAAGAAAGTACTGTAAAGCAGGATCAGGGTGACGCAATATTGGAGCTGTAGTAAAGGAGTGTTTTAAGAATTCAAATGCTTCATTTGCCTTTGAGTTCCACCGATAGGTAGTTGTACTGCCTGTAAGGATGGTAAGAGGTTTAGCGATAGAGGAATAATTTTTTATAAATTTTCAGTAATAATTGCTGAAACCTAAGAAGCGCTGGAGATCCTTTCGGGTTTGTGGAATAGGCCAATCTTTTACTGCTTCAACCTTGTCTTGTTGCATCTCGATGCCTTCAGAGGAGATGTTGTAACCAAGGAAAGATATCTTTTGAGTGTGAAATAAGCATTTTTCAGCCTTTGCATAAAGTCGATGTACTTGTAATCTTGAGAGTACCCAGCTGACGTGCTTAATATGATCTTGAAGGTTTTGGGAGTAGATCAGGATGTCATCCAGATAGACTACGACACAGATGTCTAACAGGTCTCTGAAGACATCATTGATGTAGTGTTGGAAAGTGGCTGGTGCATTGGTAAGGCCAAATGGCATAACTAGGTACTCATACAGACCGTATCGAGTCCTAAAGGCAGTCAACCACTCATCTCCCTCTCTTATGCGTATGAGGTTGTAGGCCCCCCTGAGATCTAGTTTGGTGAAAATCTTAGCTTTGTGAAGGCGTTCTATGAGCTCAGGTATTAATGGGAGAGGGTACCTATTCTTAACAGTGATTTTGTTTAGGTCTCTGTAGTCTATGATCGGACGTAATGATTGATCTTTGTTTTTGACAAAAAACATTCCTGCACCAGCAGGAGATACCGAGGGTCTGATGAATCCCTTCTTAAGGTTCTCGTCTAAATAAGCTTTTAAATGTTCAAGCTCAGGTTGACTCAACGGGTATAAGTGACCATAGGGTATAGTTGCACCAGGTTTAAGGTCTATGGGGCAGTCATAACTGCGGTGTGGTGGTAAGTTTTCTGCCTCACGTTTGCTAAATACTTCTATATATTGGGTGTACTCCTTAGGAATGATAGGCAACTCCTCATCTACCTGTGCTACCTGTATTACATGTGTGGGAGATGTACAGGTACTCTTACAGTATGGGGAGTCTAAAGTGAGTTTTAATGTCTTCCAGACTATAGTGGGTTCATGCAAGCGTATCCACTGTATACCTAAAACCACAGGAAAAAGAGGAGAAGGCAATACATCAAAACGAATATATTCATGATGATTGTCTTGTGTGGTAACCAATAAAGGGACGGTATGATGTGTTATTGGACCGCTAGATATGTATGTGCCATCAACGACACGAATAGAGACAGGAGTGGTTTTTCTTTCAAGTGCTATTTTATTTATTTTCACAATGGTAGAATCTATATAATTCCCGTGGGCCCCGGTGTCAACAATGGCCTCAGTGGTTAGGCGTCTACGTTCCCACTGCAAAGAGAGAGAGATGATACAATAAATAGGGTTATTCTGCTTTGAGGTAGAAATGTTAGTCATAATGCACTTACTTTTCTTATTCTTTTGTAGCAGTGGACATTCCTTTACGGAATGAGAAGGATTAGCACAGTATAGACAGAGTGCTAGAGTTTTGCGTCTCTGCTTTTCTTCTAGTGACAGAGGACCTCTTAGAACTCCAATTTCCATCGGCTCTTGAGTGGTACTATTGGTAGCCCCATGGGATATGGGAGGCGTAGGTTTCCGGTAGATAACTTCAGAACTGTGTCTTTCACTTCTCCTTTCCCTGAGACGCCTGTCTATTTGTATGGACAGCCTCATCAGCCCTTCCAATGTATCTGGTAGAACCACTCTAGCCAACTCATCCTTAATAGACTCAGAGAGACCCAGCCTGAATTGGTTTCTAAGAGCTATTTGATTCCATTGGGAGTCTGTAGAAAACTGCTTAAATTCAGTGATATACACCTCAACTGGTTTAGAACCTTGTTGTAAAGCTCTCATCTTAGTTTCAGCTGTAATTTGTGAATTAGTATCCAAATACAATTCATCCATGGCAGTGAGGAAATCTGGTAGGGAAGTGAGATTAGGATTATGTGTTTCATAAAACGAGTCTGCCCAAATCCTGGGTTCACCACGTAAAAAAGATATCATTGTCAAAACTTTCAGGTGATCACTAGGGTAAGTTTTAGGTTTGAGTGTGAAAAGCAACATGCATGCATTCTTAAATTGACGATATAAACGTCTGTCGCCTGAAAAGAAATCAGGGGATGCTATCTGAGGCTCAGGTTGGCTTACCGGAGGCGGTGTTGTAACCTTCACAGTGTCTCTGATAACCTTTCTCAAAGTTTCATTCTCCACTTGTAAGGCACTCATGGCCTGTCCTAGTCGATCTACCTTTTGTGTAAGATTGTAAACAATTTGCGGCAGATCCGCTGGATCCATTATTCAGGCTTAGTAATTCTGTTAGGGCTTAGTTGGTTAAAGATCTTTCAACTATTGCAGTGGATCTACAGCTGCGGATCAGATGTAATGTTTCACTCAGCACTTAATTAACATATGACAATGTTAACCATAATGGGGCTCAGAGTGAGTTAATAAACTTTAAGTCTATGTGGAGACTTGGAGAAAAATAAAGGAATAACTTAATATGTTAAGTATCCAAAAAGAAACAGATTAATAAAGTAATTCTTTCTGATGATTTGTGGAAAAGTATCAGTTCGTATGTATCACAATACAATTTATGTAGCAGTTCATCTGTGACCAATAATTAGTGAGGTGTGCGCCAAAGATTTAAAGTCACAATAAGATGTTACACAACTCAGTTAGCTGTAGTGAGTTAGACGTAGGTTACCTGTTGAATTGGCTGAGAGCAGAGAATTCGAGCGGCACTCGAGACAACAGCTGATAGGCGGTGAGTGACAGCTTACTGAAAACCGGTTGCGGTTGGCGTCTGACGTCACAGGTATGAAGTCCGCGGGAGAAATAAACTCACGAATCTTCTGGTAATGTTGAAAAGGCACTCGGATGTTTGAAGTATAATCCTGGCTTGATAATATGTGAGGAAATGTAACGGAAATGTATACCGTAACCAAAGTAGTGAAAATAGAACACCGTAGCAAGGTGTCAGTTTCCCTTGAATAAAGTTTTGAACTATTTTCCAATAAGGTAGCTTGGAATAAGCAGGAGCTCAGTTTGTAGCAGAGTTACCTAGGGATAAAACTCAATTACTAAGCACCTGGCTGGCGTCAGGGGAAAACTTAAATAGGCTAGGAGGAACTAAAAGGTAAAGGTGGTATTGGTAATTGTATGACACTTAACATAAGGTGGAATAGTGAGTTCTGACAATGCCACAGTTGTGATATTGTCTGTCTGAAAACAAATGAATGGTTCTCTTTTCAACAGAGGCCAACCTGAAGAGCCCTGAAAATAGCACAGTTCTAAAATATTGATTGGTAACCTCACCTCTTGAGATTTCCAAACCCCTTGTACTGCCAGAGATCCCCAGACAGCTCCCCAACCTGAAAGACTTGCATTTGTTGTGATTACAGTCCAGGTTGGAAGAACAAAAGAGGCCCCTTGAATTATACAGTGGTGATTTAACCACCAAGTCAGAGAAAGTTGAACACTGGGATTTAAGGATATTAATTGTGATATCTTTGTATAATCCCTGCACCATTGATTCAGCATACAAAGCTAAAGAGTGCTCATATGAAAACGAGCAAAGAGGATCACGTCCGATGCTGCAGTCATGAGACATAAAACCTCCATGCACAAAGCTACTGAAGGGAATGATTGAGACTGAAGGATCTGACAGGCTGAAACCAATTTCATTCGTCTCTTTCCTGTTAGAGACAGAGTCATGGACATTGAATCTATCTGGAAACCTAAAAAGGTAACCCTTGTCTGAGGAATCAAGGAACTTTTTAGTAAATTGATCCTCCAACCATGTCTGAGGAAACAACACTAGTTGATTTGTGTGAGATTCGGCAAAATGTAAAGACTGAGTTAGTAGTAAGATATCGCCCAAATAAGGAAACACTGCAATACCCTGTTCTCTGATTACAGAGAGTAGGGCACCGAGAATTTTTGAAAAAATTCTTGGAGCTGTCGCTAGGCCAAATGGAAGAGCAACCAATTGGTAATGCTTGTCTAGAAAAGTAAATTTATGCTTACCTGATAAATTAATTTCTTCTATGGTACGACAAGTCCACGGATTCATCCTTTACTTGTGGGATATTATCCTCCTGCTAACAGGAAGTGGCAAAGAGCACCACAGCAGAGCTGTCTATATAGCTCCTCCCTTAGCTCCACCCCCCAGACATTCGACCGAAGGTACAGGAAGAAAAAGGAGAAACTAAAAGGTGCAGAGGTGACTGAAGTTTAAAATAAAAAAATATAATCTGTCTTAAAATGACAGGGCGGGCCGTGGACTCGTCGTAGCATAGAAGAAATTAATTTATCAGGTAAGCATAAATTTACTTTTTTTCTATAAGGTACGACGAGTCCATGGATTCATCCTTTACTTGTGGGATACAATACCAAAGCTACAGGACACGGATGAACGGGAGGGACAAGACAGATGGTTCAACAGAAGGCACCACTGCTTGAAGACCTTTCTCCCAAAAATAGCCTCCGAAGAAGCAAAAGTATTGAATTTGTAAAATTTGGAAAAGGTATGAAGCGAAGACCAAGTCGCAGCCTTACAAATCTGTTCAACAGAAGCATAATTTTTAAAAGCCCATGTGGAAGCCACCGCTCTAGTAGAGTGAGCTGTAATCCTTTCAGGAGGCTGCTGTGAAGTAGTCTCGTATGCCAAACGGATGATGCTTTTCAGCCAAAAAGAGAGGTAGCCGTAGCTTTTTGACCTCTACGTTTTCCAGAATAGACAACAAACAAGATGTTTGACAGAAATCCTTGGTTGCTTGCAAGTAAAACTTCAAAGCACGAACCACGTCCAAGTTGTGCAACAGATGCTCCTTCTTAGAGGAAGGATTAGGACACAGAGAAGGAACAACAATTTCCTGACTGATATTCCTATTAGTAACAACCTTAGGAAGGAAACCCCGTTTGGATAAAATCAAGCATTCAATCTCCAAGCAGTCAGCCGCAGAGAAACTAGATTTGGATGCTGGAATGGACCTTGAATCAGAAGGTCCTGTCTCAGTGGCAGTCCATGGTGGAAGAGATGACATGTCCACCAGGTCTGCATACCAAGTCCTGCGTGGCCACGCAGGTGCTATCAAAATCACTGAAGCTCTCTCCTGTTTGATTCTGGCAAACAAACGAGGAAGGAGAGAAATGGTGGAAACACATAAGCCAGGTTGAACGACCAGGGTACTGCTAGAGAATCTATCAGTACTGCTTGAGGATCCCTTGACCTGGCCCCGTAACAAGGAATTTGGCGTTCTGATGAGACGCCATCAGATCCAATTCTGGTGTGCCCCATTGCTGAATCAATTGTGCAAACACCTCCAGATGGAGTTCCCACTCCCCCGGATGAAAAGTCTGACGACTTAGAAAATTCGCTTCCCAGTTCTCCACTCCTGGCATATAGATTGCTGATAGATGGCAAGAGTGAGTCGCTGCCCATCAAATTATTTTGGTAACCTCTATCATCGCTAGAGAACTCTTTGTTCCCCCCTGATGACTGATATATGCTACAGTCGTGATATTGTCAGACTGGAATCTTATGAATCTGGCCGAAGCCAGCTGAGGCCACGCCTGAAGCGCGTTGAATATCGCTCTCAGTTCAAGAATATTTATCGGGAGGAGAGCCTCCTCCTGAGTCCACAAACCCTGTGCTTTCAGGGAATTCCAGACTGCACCCCAGCCCAATATGCTGGCGTCCGTCGTCACTATGACCCATGCTGGCCTGCGGAAACACATTCCCTGGTACAGATGATCCTGTGACAACCACCAAAGAAGAGAGTCTCTGGTCTCTTGATCCAGATTTATCTGAGGAGATAAATCTGCATAATCCCCATTCCACTGTTTGAGCATGCATAGTTGCCGTGGTCTGAGATGCAAGCGAGCAAACGGAACTATGTCCATTGACGCTACCATTAGTCCAATTACCTCCATATACTGAGCCACTGACAGCCGAGGAATGTAATGAAGAACTCGGCAGGTGGTTAAAATCTTTGATTTCCTGACCTCCGTCAGAAAATGTTTTATGTCCACCGAATCTATCAGAGTTCCCAGGAATGGAACTCTTGTGAGAGGGATAAGTGAACTCTTTTTTTACGTTCACCTTCCACCCGTGAGATCGTAGAAAAGCCAAAACGATGTCCGTGTGAGATTTGGCTAGTTGGTAAGTGGACGCCTGAATTAAGAAATCTTCCAGATAAGGCGCCACTGCTATGCCCCGCGGCCCTAGAACCGCCAGAAGGGACCCTAGCACCTTTGTGAAAATTCTGGGAGCTGTGGCCAACCTGAAGGGAAGAGCCACAAACTGGTAATGCTTGTCCAGAAAGGCAAACCTGAGGAACTGGTGATGATCTTTGTGGATAGGGATGTGTAGATACGCATCCTTTAAATTCACGGTGGTCATATATTGACCCTCCTGGATCATTGGTAAAATAGTCTGAATGGTCTCCATCTTGAAGGATGGGACTCTGAGGAATTTGTTTAGGATCTTGAGATCTAAAATTGGTCTGAAGGTTCCCTCTTATTTGGGAACCACAAACAGATTGGAGTAGAAATCCTGCCCCTGTTCTGTTTTCGGAACTGGGCAGATCACTCCCATGGTATATAGGTCTTCTACACAGTGTAAGAACGCCTCTATTTTTGTCTGATTTACAGACAATTGAGAAAGATGGAATCGCCCCCTTGGAGGAGAATCTTTGAAATCTAGAAGATACCCCTGGGTTACGATTTCTAAAGCCCAGGAGTCCTGAACGTCTCTTGCCCAAGCCTGAGCAAAGAGAGAAAGTCTGCCCTGTACTAGATCCGGTCCCGGATCTGGGGCTACCCCTTCATGCTGTCTTGGTGGCAGCAGCAGGCTTCTTGGCCTGTTTACCTTTGTTCCAAGTCTGGTTAGGTCTCCAGACTGACTTGGATTGAGCACAATTCCCCTCTTGCCTTGCAGCAGGGGAAGAGGTAGAGGGGCCACCTTTGAAGTTTCGAAAGGAATAAAAATTATTTTGTTTGGTCCTCATCTTATTTGTCTTATCCTGAGGAAGGGAATGGCCTTTCCGACCCGTGATGTCTGAAATGATCTCTTTCAGTTCAGGCCCGAATAGGGTCTTACCCTTGAAAGGGATGGCTAAAAGCTTAGATTTTGATGACACATCAGCAGACCAGGACTTAAGACATAACGCTCTATGCGCTAAAATGGCAAAACCTGAATTCTTTGCCGCTAATTTAGCCAGTTGAAAAGCGGCATCTGTAATGAAAGAAATAGCTAGCTTGAGAGCCCTAATTCTATCCAGAATATCATCTAATGAGGTCTCAACCTGAAGAGCCTCCTCCAGAGCCTCGAACCAAAAAGCAGCTGCAGTAGTTATGGGAACAACGCACACTATAGGTTGGAGAAGAAAACCCTGATGAACAAATATTTTCTTTAGGAGACCCTCTAATTTTTTTATCCATAGGATCTTTGAAAGCACAACTGTCCTCAATAGGTATAGTTGTACGCTTAGCCAGGGTAGAAATAGCTCCCTCCACCTTAGGGACCGTCTGCCACGAGTCCCGCATGGTGTCTGATATGGGAAACATTTTCTTAAAAGTAGGAGGGGGAGCGAACGGAATACCTGGTCTATCCCACTCCTTAGTAACAATGTCCGAAATCCTCTTAGGGACCGGAAAAACATCAGTGTAAGCAGGAACCTCTAGAAATCTGTCCATTTTACACAATTTCTCTGGAAATACAATATGGTCACAATCATCCAGAGTCGCTAAAACCTCCCTGAGCAATAAGCGGAGGTGTTCTAGTTTAAATTTAAAAGCCGACATATCTGAGTCTGTCTGAGGGAACATCTTTCCTGAATCAGAAATCTCTCCCTCAGACAGCAAATCCCTCACCCCCAACTCAGAACATTGTGAGGGTACATTGGATATGGCTAATAAAGCATCAGAGAGCTCAGCATTTGTTCTCACATCAGACCTACTGCGCTTCCCCTGCAACCCAGGCAGCTTAGATAAAACCTCTGTGAGGGTAGTATTCATAACTGCGGCCATATCTTGCAGGGTGAAAGAATTAGACGCACTAGAAGTACTTGGTGTCGCTTGTGACTGCGCCTTTAAGAGAAAAAAAGCATACACGTTCTGCAGACTCAATATGTCTAGTTACGTTTGCCCCACAAGAAAATGTAACATTTAACCCTTTATTGTGCATACCGGATTGAATTAAGGCCTAAATCCGGAAAAAAACACCCCCAGCACATTGCCACAGCCCTGCCCATCTCACTCGATGTCTCTACAGCCTCAAAGAAACGCACCAGAGCGGTTTTAAACTAGCCATGTGGGTTCTGAGACCCAAAAATGAAGCAGAAGGAATAAAAGTAGTACCAGGCCTGTTCAATTTCTTTGAAATCATATCAGAAATTGCATCAGGAACTGGAAAAACCTTTTGGAGTAACCACAGGAGGTTTATAAACAGAATTTAAATGTTTACTAGTTTTAATATCAAGAGGACTAGTTTCTTCAATATCCAAAGTAATCAACCCCTCTTAACAAGGAACAAATATACTCCATCTTAAAGAGATAAGTAGATTTGTCAGTGTCAATATCTGAGGTAGGATCTTCTGAATCAGATAGATCATCATCAGAGGAGGATAAATCAGTATGTTGTCGGTCATTTGAGAATTCATCAACTTTATGAGAAGTTTACAACAGATACACTTATCTTTGGTAGAACTGTTATCAGGCAGTAGGAATCCAACAGTGGTTTCTGAGACAGGATCAGATTGAGACATCTTGCAAATGTAAGAGAAAAAACAACATATAAAGCAAAATGATCAATTTCCTTATATGGCACAGTTTCAGGAATGGGAAAAAAATGCAAACAGCATAGCCCTCTGAACATAGAAAAAGGCAAGAGGCACATAGGAAGTGGGGTTTAAATAATACAGTATGACGCGCAACGCAAAATTAAATTTTTTGGCGCTAACATCTGGAAATACCATCTGTCTTGAATAGACAGGGCGGGCCGTGGACTCGGTACATCGCAAAATAAATAAATTTATCAGGTAAGCATACATTTTGTTTTTTTTGCATGATGTACCGAGTCCACGGATTCATCCTTACTTGTGGGATACCAATACCAAAGCTTTAGGACACGGATGAAGGGAGGGACAAGACAGGAACCTAAACGGAAGGCACCACTGCTTGCAAAACCTCTCCCCCAAAAATAGCCTCCGAAGAAGCAAAAGTATCAAATTTGTAAAATTTTGAAAAGGTATGGAGCGAAGATCAAGTCGCAGCCTTACAAATCTGTTCAACAGAAGCATCATTTTTAAAAGCCCATGTGGAAGCTACCGCTCTAGTAGAATGAGCTGTAATCCTTTCAGGAGGCTGCTGTCCCGCAGTCTCATAAGCCAAACGGATGATGCTTTTCAGACAAAAGGAAAGAGAAGTCGCCATAGCCTTTTGACCCCTACGCTTTCCAGAATAGACAACAAACAAAGAAGATGTTTGACCGAAATCCTTGGTTGCTTGCAAGTAAAATTTCAAAGCACGAACCACGTCCAAGTTGTGCAACCAGGACACAGAGAAGGAACAACAATTTCCTGATTGATATTCCTGTTAGTAACAACCTTAGGTAGGAACCCAGGCTTGGTACGCAAAAACCACCTTATCAGCATGGAAAACAAGATAAGGTGAATCACATTGTAATGCAGATAGTTCAGAAACTCTTCGAGTTGAGGAGATAGCAACTAGGAACAAAACTTTCCAAGATAAAAGCTTAATATCTATGGAATGTATGGGTTCAAACGGAACCCCCTGAAGAACTTTAAGAACTAAATTTAGACTCTATGGCAGAGCAACAGGTTTAAACACAGGCTTAATTCTAGCTAAAGCTTGACAAAAAGCCCGAACATCTGCCAGACGCTTATGCAACAGAATAGACAGAGCAGATATCTGTCCTTTTAGGGAACTAGCTGACAATCCTTTCTCCAATCCCTCTTGGAGAAAAGACAAAAACCTAGGAATCCTGATTTTACTCCAGGAGTAGCCTTTGGATTCACACCAAAAAAGATATTTACGCCATATCTTATGATAGATTTTTCTGGTAACAGGCTTTCGAGCCTGAATCAAGGTATCTATGACTGACTCAGAGAAACCTCGCTTTGATAGAATCAAGCGTTCAATCTCCAAGCAGTCAGTTGCAGAGAAATTAGATTTGGATGCTTGAATGGACCTTGAATGAGAAGGTCCCGTCTCAGTGGCAGAGTCCATGGTGGCAGAGATGACATGTCCACCAGGTCTGCATACCAAGTCCTGTGTGGCCATGCAGGAGCTATCAAGATCACCGAAGCTCTCTCCTGTTTGATTCTGGCAATCAAACAAGGAAGGAGAGGAAATGGTGGAAACACAAAAGCCAGGTTGAACGACTATGGTACTGCTAGAGCATCTATCAGTACAGCCTGAGGATCCCTTGACCTGGATTCGTAACTAGGAAGTTTGGCGTTCTAACGAGACACCATCAGATCCAATTCTGGTGTGCCCCATAGCCGAACCAGTTGAGCAAACACCTCCGGATGGAGTTCCCACTCCCCCGGATGAAAAGTTTGACGACTTAGAAAATCTGCCTCCCAGTTCTCTACTCCTGGGATATAGATCGCTGACAGATGGCAAGAGTGAGCCTCTGCCCATCGGATTATCCTTGAGACTTCTATCATCGCTAAGGAACTCTTTGTTCCACCCTGATGATTGATATAAGCCACAGTCATGATGTTGTCCGACTGAAACCTGATGAATCTGGCCGAAGCCAGCTGAGGCCATGCCTGGAGAGCATTGAATATCGCTCTTAATTCCAGAATATTTATCGGTAGGAGAGCCTCCTCCCAAGTCCACAAACCCTGTGCTTTCAGGGAATTCCAGACTGCACCCCAGCCCAGAAGGCTGTCGTCTGTCGTCACTATAACCCAATATGGCCTGCGGAAACACATTCCCTGGGACAGATGATCCTGTGACAACCACCAAAGAAGAGAGTCTCTGGTCTGTTGATCCAGATTTATCTGAGGAGATAAATCCGCATAATCCCCATTCCACCGATTGAGCATGCATAGTTGCAGGAACCTGACATGCAAGCGAGCAAACGGAAGTATGTCCATTGCCGCTACAATTAGACCGATTACCTCCATACACTGAGCCGAGGAATGGAATGAAGAGCTCGGCATGTGGACGAAATCTTTGATTTCCTGACTTCCGTCAGAAATATTTTCATGTCCACCAAGTCTATCAGAGTCCATAGAAATGAAACTCTTGTGAGGAGGGAAAGAGAACTTTTTTTTTATGTTTACCTTCCACCCGTGAGATCTTAGAAAGGCCAACACTAAGTCCGTGTGAGACTTGGCTAGTTGGAAAGTCGACACTTAAATTAGAATGTCGTCTAGATAAGGCACCACTGCTATGCCCCGTGGTCTTAGAACTGCCAGAAGGGACCCTAGCACCTTTGTGAAGATTTGTGGCGCCATGGCCAACCCGAAAGGAAGAGCCACAAACTGATAATGCTTGTCCAGAAAGGCGAACCTGAGGAACTGGTGATGATCTTTGTGGATAGGAATGTGTAGATACGCATCCTTTAAGTCCACGGTGGTCATATATTGACCCTCCTGGATCAATGGTAAGATAGTCCGAATGGTCTCAATCTTGAAAGATGGGACCCTTAGGAATTGGTTTAGGATCTTGAGATCTAGAATTGGTCTGAAAGTTCCCTCTTTCTTGGGAACCACAAACAGATTGGAGTAGAACCCCTGCCCCTGCTCTGCTTTTGGAACTGGGCAGATCACTCCCATGGTAAAAAGGTCTTCTACACAGCGTAAGAATGCCTCTCTTTTTGTTGGGTTTACAGACAATTGAGAAAGATGGAACCTCCCCCTTGGAGGAGAATCCTTGAAATCTAGAAGTTATCCCAGGGTTACAATTTCTACTGCCCAGGAATCCTGAACGTCTCTTGCCCAGGCCTGAGCAAAGAGAGAGAGTCTGCCCCCTACTAGATCCGGTCCCGGATCGGGGCTACCCCTTCATGCTGACTTAGTGGCAGCAGCAGGCTTTTTGGCCTGTTTACCCTTGTTCCAGGCCTGATTAGGTCTCCAGGTTGGCTTGGATTGAGCAAAGTTCCCCTCTTGCTTTGCAGCAGAGGAAGAGGAAGTGGGACCACTCTTGAAGTTTCGAAAGGAACGAAAATTATTTTGTTTGGTCCTTGACTTATTTAACTTATCTTGAGGGAGGGTATGACCCTTCCCTCCAGTAATGCCTGAAATGATCTCTTTCAGTGCAGGCCCGAATAGGGTCTTACCTTTGAAAGGGATGGACAAAAGCTTAGATTTAGATGACATCAGCCGACCAGGACTTAAGACATAACGCTCTACTGGCTAAAATGGCAAAACCTGAATTATTTGCCGCTAATTTAGCAAGATGAAAAGCGGCGACTGTAATAAAAGAATTAGCTAATTTAAGAGCCTTAATTCTGTCCAGAATATCATCTAGTGGGGTCTCCATCTGAAGAGCCTCAAACCAAAAGGCAGCTGCAGTGGTTACAGGAACAATGCACGCTATAGGTTGAAGAAGAAAACCTTGATGAACAAAAATTTTCTTTAGGAGACCCTCTAATTTTTTATCCATAGGATCAATGAAAGCACAACTGTCTTCAATAGGTATAGTTGTATGCTTAGCCAGAGTAGAAATAGCTCCCTCCACCTTAGGGACCGTCTGCCATGAGTCCTTTATGGTGTCAGATATGGGAAACATTTTCTTAAAAACAGGAGGGGGAGCGAACGGAATACCTGGTCTATCCCACTCCTTAGTAACAATGTCCGAAATCCTCTTATTGACCGGAAAAACATCAGTGTAAACAGGAACCGCTAAATATTTGTCCATTTTACACAATTTCTCTGGAACTACAAAAGGGTCACAATCATCCAGAGTCGCTAAAACCTCCCTGAGCAATAAGCAGAGGTGCTCTAGCTTAAATTTAAATGTCATCATATCTGAATCTGTCTGAGGGAACATCTTTCCTAACTTAGAAATATCTCCCTCAGATAGCAAATCCCTCATCCCTACCTCAGAACATTGTGAGGGAATATAGGATACGGCTACTAAAGCGTCAGAAGGCTCAGCATTTGATCTTAACCCAGAGCTACTGCGCTTCCCTTGCAACCCTGGCAGCTTAGATAAAACCTCTGTGAGGGTAGTATTCATAACTGAAGCCATATCTTGCAAGGTGAAAGAATTAGACGCACTAGAAGTGCTTGGCGCCGCTTGTGCGGGCGTTACTGGTTGTGACACTTGGGGAGAACTAGATGGCAAAACCTGACTTCCTTCTGTCTGAGAATCATCTAATGCCAAACTTTTATAAGTCAAAATATGCTGTTTGCAATTTATAGACAAATCAGTACAAGTGGTACACATTCTAAGAGGGGGTTCCACAATGGCTTCTAAACAAATTGAGCAATGAGTTTCCCCAATGTCAGACATGTTTAACAGGCTAGTAATGAGGCAAGCAAGCTTGGAAAACCCTTTATTTAATGAAAAAAACACAATTAGCAAAAACGGTACTGGTGTCTTTAAGAGAAAAAAAAAGGCATACACAAACTGCAAAACAGGTTAAAATTGCTTCAAATTTTCCGAAATTTTAACAGTGTACCCACTAAGCTTTAGAAGGATTTCACCACAAGTAAATAAGCAATAAACCCCCAAATGAAAAAAACGGATTGATAAATTTCTAAAACCGGTAAAAACCCCTATAAGCACCTTGCCACAGCTCTGCTGTGGCCCTACCTGCTCATAGGGAACGATAATATGAGTTTAAAGCTTCGATTAGGCCCTCAGAAGAATATCAGGACCTCTGGAGAAGTTGCTTGCTGCTTAACCGTATAACTAAATGCGCAACTGAGGCGTGAAAATAGGCCCTGCCCACCGCACTCGATGTTGCTGGGGCCTACACAAATCCAACAAACCTTGTCTGAAAGCCATGTGGGTTATAACAACCCCAAATAAGCCAAATGAACCCTCAAGCAAATGTCCCATCAAAATAAAAAACGTTACTCCCAGAACACACAAACGTTTGCCCAATCTCTCATATACAAACTGAGTGCCCCAAAAAATTAGCCCTTTATGCAAGCTAGTAAAGCCTCTTATAACACTAGGATTACTGCTTACCCTTCCCCTAATGGGGATACTGTCAGCCTTTCTGAGTTAACACAGTCTCTGCAAAAAAAAATGACTGAACATACCTCATTGCTGTATAGCAAGAAACCGTTCCTCACACTGAAGTTTTCCTGTACTCCTCAGCTTCTGTGGTAACAGCAGTGGACCTTAGTTACAAATGCTAAGATCATAATCCTCCAGACAGAAATCTTCATCTATGTCCTGCCTGAGAGTAAATAGTACAACACCGGTACCATTTAAAAATAAACTCTTGATTGTAGATAAAATAAAACTAACAGTTTAACACCTCTTTCACTTTACCCTTCCTGCTTAGAGCCGGCAAAGAGAATGACTGGGGGGTGGAGTTAAAGGGACAGTCTAGGCCAAAATAAACTTTCATGATTCAGATAGGGCATGTAATTTTAAACATTTTTCCAATTTACTTTTATCACCAATTTTGCTTTGTTCTCTTAGTATTCTTAGTTGAAAGCTTAACCTAAGAGGTTCATACGCTAATTTCTTAAGACCTTGAAGGCCACCTCTTTTCAGAATGCATTTTAACAGTTTTTCACCACTAGAGGGTGTTAGTTCATGTATTTCATATAGATAACACTGTGCTCATGCACGTGAAGTTATCTGGGAGCAGGCACTGATTGGCTAAACTGCAAGTCTATCAAAAGAACTGAAATAAAGGGGCAGTTTGCAGAGGCTTAGATACAAGATAATCACAGAGGTTAAAAGTATATTATAACTGTGTTGGTTATGCAAAACTGGGGAATGGGTAATAAAGGGATTATCTATCTTTTAAAACAATAAAAATTCTGGTGTAGACTGTCCCTTTAAGGGGGGAGCTATATAGATAGCTCTGCTGTGGTGCTCTCTTTGCCACTTCCTGTTAGGAAGGATAATATCCCACAAGTAAGGATGAATCCGTGGACTCGGTACGTCATGCAAAAGAAATATACATAAACCTGACTCAAGGCAAATATAAGTACAATACATATATTTAGAACTTTATATTGATACATAAAGTGCCAAACCATAGCTGAGCGTGTCTTAAGTAATGAAAACATACTTACCGAAAGACACCCATCCACATATAGCAGATAGCCAAACCAGTACTGAAACAGTTATCAGTAGAGGTAATGGAATATGAAAGTATGTCATCAATCTGAATAAGGGAGGTAGGAGTTGAATCTCTATGACCGATAACAGAGAACCTATGAAAAGATTTCCCACAAGGAAAACCATAGAATTCAATAGGTGATACTCCCTTCACATCCATCTGACATTCACTGTACTCGGAGGAATCGGGCTTCAAAATGTTGAGAAGCGCATATCACAAAAGAAAATCAATCACAAACATACTTCACCCCCTCCATAGGGAGGCAAAGTTTGCAAAACTGAATTGTGGGTGTGGTGAGTATTTATAGGCATTTTGAGGTTTGGGAAACTTTGCCCCTCCTGGTAGGATTGTATATCCCATACGTCACTAGCTCATGGACTCTTGCCAATTACATGAAAGAAAATGTGTTCTGCTGCTTACAAATTGGACAAAGTTGTGTAAATGTAAAGTTTTATTTTAAATACAGGATTTTTTTATTTTTTTTTTAAATCAGATTAATCGAAAAAAAAAAAACGGCCGATTAATCGATTATGAAAATAATCGTTTATTTGCAACCCTACTTTTAAACATATAAAAGTGCCCATAAACATAACTGTGAGTGTCTATTTTAAAAAATAAAAGAAAAACAGAATTTATGCTTACCTGATAAATTTCTTTCTCTTGTGATGTATCGAGTCCACGGATTCATCCATACTTGCGGGATATTCTCCTTCCTTAGAGGAAGTGGCAAACAGAGCACCCACAGCAAAGCTGTATATATAGCTCCTCCCTTAGCTCCACCCCCAGTCATTCGACCGAAGGCTAGGAAGAAAAAGGAGAAACTGTAGGGTGCAGAGGTGACTGAAGTTTTTTAAATAAAAATATACTACCTGTCTTAAATAAACAGGGCGGGCCGTGGACTTGATACATCACAAGAGAAAGAAATTTATCAGATAAGCATAAATTCTGTTTTCTCTTGTAAGATGTATCGAGTCCACGGATTCATCCATACTTGTGGGATACCAATACAAAAGCTTTAGGACACAGATGAAGGGAGGGACAAGACAGGTACCTTAAACGGAAGGCACCACTGCTTGTAGAACCTTTCTCCCAAAAATAACCTCCGAAGAAGCAAAAGTATTGAATTTGTAAAATTTGGAAAAAGTATGAAGCGAAGACCAAGTCGCCGCCTTACAAATTTGTTCAACAGAAGCCTCATTTTTAAAAGCCCATGTGGAAGCCACTGCTCTAGTAGAATGAGCAGTAATTCTTTCAGGAGGCTGCTGGCCAGCAGTCTCATAAGCCAAACAGATGATGCTTTTCAGCCAAAAAGAGAGGTAGCCGTAGCCTTTTGACCTCTCCGCTTTCCAGAATAAACAACAAACAATGAAGATGTTTGACAGAAATCTTTTGTTGCTTGTAAGTAGAACTTTAAAGCACGAACCACATCAAGATTGTGCAACAGACGTTCCTTCTTTGATGAAGGATTAGGACACAGTGAAGGAACAACAATTTCCTGATTGATATTCCTATTAGAAACAACCTCAGGAAGGAATCCAGGTTTGGTACGCAAAACCACCTTATCTGCATGGAAAAAAAGGTAAGGTGAGTCACACTGTAAAGCAGATAACTCAGAAACTCTTTGAGCCGAAGAGATAGCTACTAAAAACAAAACTTTCCAGACCATGACCTGGCACAAAACTCCCAATTAGGGGCAAGCTGCTGGGTACCACATATCCATAGGCCCATGAACCCATCCACATCAGAAATAACTAGATTAACATTTAAAATATGGGATAAATGTCTTATTAATTTTCCGATGATTTCTAGTATTCCATCCCCCCTGACACCCTTGAAACATAATGAAGAAGCACAAAGATCGCAGCATATTCAATATGTGAGGGACTTAACTCTAAAAGATGTGATCCCGTGTAGTCTGGCCATAGAAAATAAGTCCCTTAAGCCCAAGACGGTTCTGCAAGAAACGTTAGGAAGTTATTTTAACCCATGGTTTAGATACTTTCAATTGAACCATTATATTACCACACATACCAAGCGCACTCAATTCTATAGAACTATGTCGCCTTTTGAGTCTATATGTAGATCTGACGTACACTCAAAAGGTTCCCTTTCATTAATATATAAAATGCTACTGGAATACCACTCTATCCACCTCCCAACATATACAAACAAGTGGTCGGAGGAACTTCAAACTCCCATAACCCCGGAACAATGGGCAAAAATATTTAAAAACATGTGCAGATATACATCCTCTGTAGCACAACTGGAATCAAATTTAAAGCTGCTTTGCAGATGGTACAAGACCCCAGTCAGGCTAGCTGCGATATATAACCTTAGAGATAATAAGTGTTGGAGAGCATGTGGAGGAGTAGGTGATTACCAACATATTTGGTGGACGTGCCCTGATATTGGTCAGTACTGGAAAGATATTCATATAGCCATCAAACAGACACTTAATATTGACATGCCCTTTGATCCCCTCACTTTTCTATTCAATAACACACCAAATATTAAATGTAAACTTAGACAACGGCTCCTGGTTATACTTCTTAATTGTGCTAGGAGGTTAATACCAAGAAAATGGAAATCAACAGTAGCCCCTTCAATCTCAGAATGGCGCTCACTGGTTAACTATACGCTGGCAATGGAGAAACATCACTATTTGGTTACAGGGAGATTGGATGACTTTTTAGCTATAAATTTTATATGGGAGGAGTATAGCCACTCTACACAAAATACGGGACAAAACACATCACATGACTAGCATAACATAAAACAACTTTGTTAACGAGAGAACCCTGTGACTCCGGCTAAACCGATATATTGATTAATAGCAATATAAGATTCGAGAATGTAACTAGTAGAAATTTTCCATGTCATGTACAAAGGATATAATATTGGGGATACTGTTGTACTGTGTCTAATCCCATTTCAAATGTAACCACTCCCCTTTTGTACTCTTCAAGATTATGTTGTAACCTGTATGGATTGTTGTTTTTCTTTTACTTTAATAAAGAAAATTTTGGAATAAAAAAAAAAAAAAAAAAAAAAAAAAAAAAAACAAAACTTTCCAAGATAGAAGTTTAATATCTATGGAATGCATAGGTTCAAACGGAACCCCTTGAAGAACTTTAAGAACTAAGTTTAGGCTCCATGGCGGAGCAACGGGTTTAAATACAGGCTTGATCCTGACTAAAGCCTGAATAAACGCTTGAACGTCTGGGACATCTGCCAGACATTTGTGTAAAAGAATAGCAAAGCAGATATATGTCCTTTTAAGGAACTAGCTGATTATTACTTCTCCAATCCTTCTTGGAGAAAAGACAAAATTCTAGGAATCCTAATCTTACTCCATGAGTAACCCTTGGATTCACACCAATAAAGATATTTGCGCCAAATCTTATGATAGATTTTCCTGGTGACAGGCTTTCTAGCTTGAATCAGGGTATCAATGACCGACTCAGAGAAACCACGCTTTGATAGAATCAGGCGTTCAATCTCCAAGCAGTCAGACTCAGAGAAATTAGATTTGGATGCTTGAATGGACCTTGGATTAGAAGGTCCTGCCTCATTGGCAGAGTCCACGGTGGAACAGATGACATGTCCACTAGGTCTGCATACCAAGTCCTGCTTGGCCACGCAGGTGCTATCAGAATCACTGAAGCTCTCTCCTGCTTGATTCTGGCAACCAGACGTGGGAGGAGAGGAAACAGTGGAAATACATAGGCCAGATTGAAGGACCAGGGCACTGCTAGAGCATCTATCAGTACCGCCTGGGGATCCCGGGACCTGGACCCGTAAAAAGAAGCTTGGCGTATTGACGGGACGCCATCAGATCCAATTCTGGTTTGCCCCATAGCTGAGTCAGCTGGGCAAATACCTCCGGATGGAGCGCCCACTCCCCCAGATGAAAAGTCTGACGACTTAGGAAATCCGCCTCCCATTTCTCTACCCCTGGAATATGGATTGCTGAAAGATGGCAAGAGTGAGTCTCTGCCCATCGGATTACTTTGGTTACCTCCATCATGGCTAGAGAACTCTGTGTTCCTCCTTGATGATTGATATAAGCTACAGTCGTGATGTTGTCCGACTGAAATCTGATGAATTTGGCCGCAGCAAGCTGAGGCCACGCCTGAAGCGCATTGAATATTGCTCTCAGTTCTAGAATGTTTATCGGGAGGAGAGTTTCCTCCCTAGACCATAAGCCCTGTGCTTTCAGGGAGATCCAGACTGCACCCCAGCCTAGCAGGCTGGCATCTGTCGTAACTATGACCCACTTTGGTCTGCGGAAACACATTCCCTGAGACAGGTGGTCCTGAGACAACCACCAGAGAAGAGAATCTCTGGTCTTCTGGTCCAGATGGATTTGAGGAGATAAATCTGCATAATCCCCATTCCACTGTTTGAGCATGCATAGTTGCAGTGGTCTGAGGTGTAGGCGGGCAAAAGGAACTATGTCCATTGCCGCTACCATGAGTCCGATTACCTCCATACACTGAGCCAATGATGGCCGAGGAATGAAATGAAGAGCTCGGCAAGTGGTTAAGAGTTTTGACTTTCTGACCTTTGGCAGAAATATTTTCATTTCTACCGAGTCTATCAGAGACCCTAGGAAGGAAACTCTTGTGAGAGGGAAGAGAGAACTCTCTTTTATGTTCACCTTCCACCCGTGAGATCTCAGAAAAGCCAACACGATGTCCGTGTGAGACTTGGTTAGCTGGAAAGTTGACGCCTGAATTAAAATGTCGTCTAGATAAGGTGCCACTGCTATGCCCCGCGGTCTTAGAACCGCCAAAAGGGACCCTAGCACCTTTGTGAAAATTCTGGGAGCCGTGGCCAACCTGAAGGGAAGGGCGACAAACTGGTAATGCCTGTCCACAAAGGCGAATCTGAGGAATTGATGATGATCTCTGTGAATATGGATGTGCAGATACGCATCCTGTAAGTCCACGGTAGTCATATATTGACCCTCCTGGATCAGAGGTAGAATAGTCCGAATAGTCTCCATCTTGAATGATGGTACTCTGAGGAATTTGTTTAGAATTTTGAGATCCAAGATTGCTCTGAAAGTTCCCTCTTTTTTGGGAACCACAAAAAGGTTTGAGTAAAAACCTAGCCCTTGTTCCACTTTTGGAAGTGGGCGGATCACTCCCATGGTATGTAGGTCTTCTACACAGCGTAAGAACGCCTCTCTCTTTGTCTGGTTTGCAGACATTTGAGAAATGTGAAATCTCCCCTTTGGGGGGGGGGGGGGAGTCTTTGAAGTCCAGAAGATATCCCTGGGACACAATTTCTAAAGCCCAGGAATCGTGAACATCTCTTGCCCAAGCGAAGAGAGACAGTCTGCCCCCTACTAGATCCGGTCCCGGATCGGGGGCTACCCCTTCATGCTGTCTTGGAGGCAGCAGCAGGCTTTTTGGCCTGTTTACCCTTGTTCCAAGCCTGGTTAGGTCTCCAGACTGACTTGGATTGGGCAAAATTCCCCTCTTGCATTGCAGCAGGGGAAGCTGAAGCGGGACCACCCTTGAAGTTCCGAAAGGACGAAAATTATTTTGTTTGGTCCTCATTTTTGATTTATCCTGAGGGAGGGCATGGCCTTTCCCACCAGTGATGTCTGAAATAATCTCTTTCAGTTTAGGCCCGAATAGGGTCTTTCCTTTGAAAGGGATGTTCAAAAGTTTAGATTTTGATGACACATCAGCAGACCAGGACTTAAGCCATAACGCCCTGCGTGCTAAAATGGCAAAACCTGAATTCTTTGCCGCTAATTTAGCCAGTTGGAAAGCGGCATCTGTAATGAAAGAATTAGCCAACTTAAGGGCCTTAATTCTATCCATAATATCCTCTAATGGAGTCTCCATCTGACGAGCCTCTTCTAGAGCCTCGAACCAGAAAGCAGCTGCAGTAGTTACAGGAACAATGCACGCAATAGGTTGGGGAAGAAAACCTTGATGAACAAAAATTTTCTTTAGGAGACCCTCTAATTTTTTATCCATAGGATCAATGAAAGCACAACTGTCTTCAATAGGTATAGTTGTATGCTTAGCCAGAGTAGAAATAGCTCCCTCCACCTTAGGAACCGTCTGCCACGAGTCCCATATGGTGTCAGATATGGGAAACATTTTCTTAAAAACAGGAGGGGGAGCGAACGGTATATCTGGTCTATCCCACTCCTTCGTAACAATATTCGCAATCCTCTTAGGGACTGGAAAAACATCAGTGTAAACAGGAACCTCTAAGTATTTGTCCATTTTACACAATTTCTCTGGGACCACTATAGGATCACAATCATCCAGAGTCGCTAATACCTCCCTGAGCAACAAGCGGAGGTGTTCAAGCTTAAATTTAAAGGCCGTCATATCAGAATCTGTCAGAGGGAGTGTCTTTCCTGAATCAGAAATCTCTCCCTCAGATAGCAAATCCCTTACCCCTACTTCAGAACATTGTGAGGGTATATCGGATACGGCTACTAAAGCGTCAGAAGGCTCAGCATTTGTTCTTAACCCAGAGCTGTCACGCTTTCCTTGTAAACCAGGCAGTTTAGATAAAACCTCTGTGAAGGTTGTATTCATAACTGTGGCCATGTCTTGTAAAGTAAATGAAGTCGACGCACTAGAGGTACTTGGCGTCACTTGTGCGGGCGTTACTGGTTGTGACACAAGGGGAGAGCTAGATGGCAAACCCTCATTTCCTTCTGTCTGAGAATCATCTATTGCTATATTTTTAAGTGCTAAAATATGCTCTTTATAATTTATAGACATATCAGTGCAAGTGGGACACATTCTAAGAGGGGGTTCCACAATGGCTTCTAAACACATTGAACAAGGATTTTCCTTAATGTCAGACATGTTAAACAGGCTAGTAATGAAACAAACAAGCTTGGAAAACACTTTATTCAAAGTAAATAATACACAAAAAAAGATGCACAAACTCTACAAAACAGTGTAAAAACGCAGTAAACTTTACGAAATTTTTACAATAGTGTCATAAAGCCTTAGTAAGTTTGCACAGCCAGACAAATAAACGATTAACACCTTAATGTAAAAACCGGATTGACAAAACGTCAAAAACCTGTATAAAAACGTTCAGCACCTTGCCACAGCTCTGCTGTGGCAACTACCTGCCCTTTAGGATAGATATGTGGGGAAAAAAAACTTATACTAGGCCCACAAACACAGCAGAACCCTCTGGAGAAGCAGCTGGATGTCTTCAGAGTAAAAGAAACTGCGCAACTGAGGAGTGAAAATAGGCCCCTCCCACCTCACTCGATGTTAGTGGGGCTTAAAAGAGACACACCAAAGTGTTTCTAAACTAGCCATGTGGGTTTATAACTCTTAAATAAGCCACAAAGACCCCTTAAAGCCCCTGAAAAAACCTTAAGCTTTCAATAAAAAACAAATGAGCCCTTTATGCAAGCTGGGATTCCTACTAAGTGTGTGAATACAGCTTACCCTTCCCTCATGGGGATATTCCCAGCCTTTTCTAGAATTATCACAGTCTGTCTAGAAAAAAAATGACTGAACATACCTCAATGCAGCTTAGCATGCAAACCGTTCCCCCAACTGAAGTTTTCCTATACTCTTCAGCCCTTGTGAGAACAGCAGTGGATCTTAGTTACAAAGTGCTAAGATCATCATCCTCCTTGCAGAAATCTTCATCCCTTTTCTGCCAGAGAGTAAATAGTACACACCGGTACCATTTAAAATAAACTTTTGCTTGAGAAAATAAAAACTAACATTTTTGTCACCACACTCACTTTACCCTTCCTAGTACTTAGAGTAGGCAAAGAGAATGACTGGGGGTGGAGCTAAGGGAGGAGCTATATATACAGCTATGCTGTGGGTGCTCTCTTTGCCACTTCCTGTAAGGAAGGAGAATATCCCACAAGTATGGATGAATCCGTGGACTCGATACATCTTACAAGAGAAACATACTTACCCAGACACTCGTCCATTATCATCAAGTAGCAGACAGCAAAACCAGTACTAAAAACATATCAGCAGAGGTAATGGAATAAGAGTATAACGTCGATCTGTAAAGGGAGGCAGAAGACGAGTCCCTGTGAGGGAATTTACAGAGAAGGATTTCCCATGAGGTGAAAACAGTGTATCACTGGCCAATACGCCAAATAGTAGAGGGGAACCGGCTTCAATATGCTCTGAATGCACCTTTCACTGAAGAAATCAAGCACATAATCATGTTTTAACCACCTCCAACAGAGGTAAAGTAAAAAAAACACACTGAGGAATATGTGAGGTGGGAGGGGTTTTATAGGCTTTTGGGGTTAGGGAAACTTTGCCTCCTTATGTATATCCCATATGTAACTGACCATGGACTCTCGCCACCTATATGAAAGAAAAACAAAATTTATGCTTACCTGATAAATTTCTCTCTCTTGTGGTGTATCCAGTCCACGGGTTCATCCATTACTTGTGGGATATTCTCCTTCCCTACAGGAAGTTGCAAGAGGACACCCACAGCAGAGCTGTCTATATAGCTCCTCCCCTAACCCCCACCTCCAGTCATTCGACCAAAGACAAGTAAGAAAAAGGAGAAACTATAGGGTGCAGTGGTGACTGTAGTTTAAAAAATAAAAACACCTGCCTTAAAGTGACAGGGCGGGCCGTGGACTGGATACACCACAAGAGAAAGAAATTTATCAGGTAAGCATTAATTTTGTTTTCTCTTGTAAGGTGTATCCAGTCCACGGGTTCATCCATTACTTGTGGGATACCAATACCAAAGCTTTAGGACACGGATGAAGGGAGGGACAAGGCAGGAACTTAAACGGAAGGCACCACTGCCTGTAAGACCTTTCTACCAAAAATAGCCTCCAAGGAAGCAAAAGTATCAAATTTGTAGAATTTAGAAAAAGTATGAAGCGAAGACCAAGTCGCCGCCTTACAAATCTGTTCAACAGAGGCCTCATGTTTAAAAGCCCATGTGGAAGCTATCGCTCTAGTTGAATGAGCTGTAATTCTTTCAGGAGGCTGCTGGCCAGCAGTCTCATAAGCTAAACGGATTATGCTTCTCAGCTAAAAAGAAAGAGAAGTTGCCGAAGCCTTTTGGCCTCTTCTCTTTCCAGAGTAGACAACAAACAATGCAGATGTTTGACGAAAATCCTTAGTAGCTTGTAAATAAAACTTTAAAGCACGAACCACCTCAAGATTGTGTAACAGACGTTCCTTCTTTGAAGAAGGATTAGGACACAGTGACGGAACAACAATTTCCTGATTGATATTCCTATTAGATACTACCTTAGGAAGAAACCCAGGTTTGGTACGCAAAACTACCTTATCTGCATGGAAGATCAGATAAGGGGAATCACACTGTAAGGCAAATAACTCTGAAACTCTTCGAGCCAAAGAGATAGCTACTAAAAACAGAACTTTCCAAGATAAAAGCTTGATATCTATGGAATGCAAGGGTTCAAACGGAACCCCTTGAAGAACTTTAAGAACTAAATTTAAACCCCATGGCGGAGCAACAGGTTTAAAGACAGGCCTGATTCTAACCAAAGCCTGACAAAACGCCTGAACGTCTGGAACATCAGCCAGACGCTTGTGCAAAAGAATAGACAGAGCAGAAATATGTCCCTTTAAGGAACTAGCCGATAATCCCTTTTCCAATCCTTCTTGGAGAAAGGATAGTATCCTAGGAATCCTGACCTTACTCCACGAGTAACCCTTGGATTCACACCAATGAAGATATTTACACCATATCTTATGATAGATTTTCCTGGTGACAGGCTTTCGAGCCTGAATCAAGGTATCAATGACCGACTCGGAGAAACCACGTTTTGATAAAATCAAGCGTTCAATCTCCAAGCAGTCAGACGCAGAGAAATTAGATTTGGATGATTGAATGGACCTTGGAGTAGAAGGTCCTTCCTCAGCGGCAGAGTCCATGGTGGAAAGGATGACATGTCCACCAGATCTGCATACCAAGTCCTGCGTGGCCACGCAGGTGCTATCAAAATCACTGAAGCACTCTACTGCTTGATCTTGGCAATCAGACGAGGGAGGAGAGGAAATGGAGGAAACGCATAAGCCAGGCTGAAGGACCAGGGCACTGCTAAAGCATTTATCAGCGTTGCCTGGGGATCCCTTGACCTGGACCCGTAACAAGGAAGCTTGGCGTTCTGACGAGACACCATCAGATCCAGTTCTGGTTTGCCCCATAGTTGAATCAGCTGGGCAAATACCTCCGGATGGAGATCCCACTCCCCCGGAAGATAAGTCTGCCGACTTAGAAAGTCCGCCTCCCAGTTCTCTACTCCTGTTATATGGATAGCTGAGAGATGGCAAGAGTGAACCTTTGCCCATAGAATTATCTTGGAAACCTCCATCATTATATATATTTACAAATTTTGAAACTGGCACTAGGAATAGTGGGTTTAGGGATAGGTAGATAAATTATCCGGTGCTGACCCTAAATATATATATGCAAGAGGGGTTAGGTAAGGGAACCAAAAGGTTTAGGGTTTATTTAGCACTCATCCCTAAAATTGTAGAATTTAAAAAATTTAATTTTTAATAGTAACCATTTAAAAAAAACCAAGGAGAATCCTTGATAATGTACCCTCGCTAAAACTGTGCACCTAGCCCCCCTGTTTCCTGGCCGATAGCAGCTCCCTCGGCTTCAGGTGTCAGGGACTAGGGACAGTGTTAAAACCAAATGTAGATGCACAACAAAGTGCTTTCCGTGAGCACAAACGTGTTTCGGCTGTATTAATCAGCCTTTCTCAATGTGAACAAGTAAGCCGAGGCCCGGGTGCCACCCCTTTATGTAGTGCTGGTAAGGAAGTTCATAACCAATCCCTATCTCACATTGACGTCCGCCCATTCAGTGACCAATCCAGAGCGGTGTGTGGTAGGCGCGATTGTCATTTGCGGCGTAATTGGATCCAACATTTTTTGACGTACCAATCATTAAGTCTGCAGTGTTACAATGGGGACCGGCTGGTCTATCAGATAACAATCCTTTGTAAATATCGTCATTGGATGTAAACAATGGCATAAGTCCCTTTTTGCAACTAGTTACTGCTTAATCTATAGGTTGTTATATCATTATTCATATGTATGACTAATATACACATATCCATAGGCGTTATTTGCCGGCTTAGGTGCTGCATGGCTACTTATTTGCTGGCTTAGGTGCTGCGTGGCTACATCAGAATCATGGTATCAAACTAATGTGGCAATCCATGTGTTATGTCAGTATATCCTGTCTCTATCAAGGATCGATATATATATATACATGGTCGTTATCCAGCGGCTTAGGTGCTGCATGATTAGATCCAGTCCATGTTATGGAACCTATGTGGCAATACCTATGTTAGTTGTTATGTGTTATCCTTCTATAGATATTTGTTTATTCCTTAGCGTATGGTCAATAAGAGCATATTCTCCCTATGTTAATTTAATACAGTATCCTTTCTATTCAGTACGCTGTATAATCCCTTAAGGTTCCCCCTTAATTTTGTACTGTGTGAGCGTTCATAGTGGAGATTATTATTATCCTATTTCTCAGACATATTTCTACCTCTCATTGTACACCTTAGTACATTCCGAATTACTTGAGCATATACAGATTTATAATAAAACATAAGTTTTGGTTCATTATCATTTTAGGGCCCAATATACTAATTTCGGAGTACGGAGTTTTACTAGGTTGTACCTATGTTTCATTTTCTAAAACTCACTATACATATTCTCCTATTCAGGTGCTGCTCATTTAATTGCATTAGTATGAAAATACATATACAATGTAAAAGAAGCTCATATGTGTAGTAAATGGTATGAATCATATTTTTGAGGGTAGTGACGTTAATCTGAGTCATTGGCAGTTGGATTCCAATTTGGAACATTATAAGGGAAATGGTAATGTGAACTTCTCAAAAATATATAGCACTACGGACGGCACTTTAAAAATGTGTTGTCCGTTGTTATTAATTTAAAGACAATTATTGATGAATATCTTAGTATAGTATAAATTTACAGTATCATCAGATATACTTGTCTGTTACATTAACTTCTGAATACATGCAACATTAGAAGTTGCTAGACAACACATGAAGATGAATTTTAAAATTAGAGACCACCTATTTCTGATTTTTCTACCAGTCTCACAGGAATACCCAATAATTGTTTGCTTCGTTCATCCCATGTGGCATAACAGAGTTTAATTTAAATATCCAACCTGTTTCTTTTTGTAACAGAGCATTTTCGGTGTTGCCACCTCTGATGCCAGGTTTCACCCTTTCAATGCCCCAGCATTTAAAGGATGTTGTTTTGCCTGCATGATGTGACAGAAAATGTCTAGCTACACTAGTTAGTTTTTTGCCATCTTTTTGGTCCTTATGGGCATTGCGTATATTACATAAATGTTCTGTTATTCTTGTGCTCAATTTGCGTGTCGTCATCCCTGTGTAAATTAAGTTACACGATCATGAAAGGCAGTAGATGACATTATCACTCTGGCAGTTAATATGTGTTTTGATTTTCCATTTTTTTGAAAATCTGTCAGTTATAAATTCCTTTTTGCTCATAAATTGGCATGTTTTGCAATGACCACATGGTGTTGAGCCCTGATAGATTGGTTTTTTATTCCTGTTTCTATCAAAGTGACTTTGTGATAAGCTGTCCTTGATATTTCTGGCACGTCTGAAGGTGAAAGAAGGCTTTTCAGGTAGTAATCCCTTTAATCTTTCATCACTTCGCAAGACGTGCCAGTGTTTTTTCACTATTGAGCTTACAAGTTCACTTTGATTATTATATGTAGAAATGAATCTTAGGTTATTTGTCTCTTGTACACATTTTTTGTTTTTGGGTATAAGAAGATCAGACCTATTTATGTTTAGGGCTTTCTGGTAAGCCCTGGCTAGCAATTTTTTGGAGTAACCCCTTTGAAGGAGTCTGTCACGTAATTCTCGTGCTGCCTTTTTAAAATAATCTATATCTGTACAGTTTCTTCTAGTTCTCAAATATTCACCGTATGGGAGGCTGTTAATTGTGGAAGGATGATGATTACTCTGTGCATGTAGGATATTGTTAGTTGCAGTGGTTTTCCTAAATGTTTCAGTGACCAATCCATTATTGCTTTTGGAAATTATCAGATCTAAAAATTCAACTTTACTGAAGCTTGTATTGTATGTTAGATATAATCCAAATGGATTGGTGTTAAGTAATTTAATAAATTCTTCCCAGACTTCTAACGGGCCTTCCCACACCAGTAAGATGTCATCTATATACCTGGACCAGTGGGAGATGAATTTGGTGTATTGGTTCATATGATTATTGAACACTATCATCTCTTCCCACCAGCCCAGGTATAGATTGGCATATGTGGGCGCACAAGATGTGCCCATTGCGGTGCCACAAATCTGTAAGAAAAATTTATCATCAAAAACGAAGTAATTATGTGTGAGTACAAATCTTAATGTATTGATGATAAATTCTTTTGTCTGAAGATCCATATCAGTGTCCTTCTCTAAGAAATGAGCTACAGCTTTAATTCCCCACTCTGTTTTAATGCTCGTATAGAGGGATTCTACATCGCATGTAATTAGAATAGACTTATCTGTTATGGCAATATTTTGCAACTTATTTAGGATGTGCATTGTGTCCCTAGTATGTGACGGTAGGGCTTCCACAATTTTCCTTAGTCTAGCGTCAACATATCTGCTGGCTCTTTCTGTGAGTGATCCCATCCCTGACACTATTGGTCTCCCGGGCGGACAGGAGATATTTTTATGGATCTTAGGCAGTAAGTACATAGTGGCTACTTTCGGATTAGTAACTGTTAGATATTTATATTCCTTTTGGTCAATGATCTTATCTTTGAATGCTGTATCAATAAGTTTTTTGTATAACTCTAGAAAATTCTCTGTGGGATTCCCTAATAGTTTCTTGTAATTGGAGTGATTAGACAGTTGTTTCATGGCTTCAGAGATATACATAGTGTTTGGCCATATCACTATATTACCCCCCTTGTCACTATTTTTTATTTGGACATCAGTCCATTGTGTCATTTCATTCATAGCATTACTTTCTGCTTTGGTCATATTTTTCAGGTACCTTTTATCCTCATTAAGGGATATTATATCTTGACAGACCAAATTTAAGAAAGTAGTTGCTTGAGGAGATATAGTGCTTGGGGGGACAAATTGTGATTTTGATTTTAAAATATCACGCCAATCATCTTTACTGGATAACATTTCATTAGTGGTTAAATCGTTATCTTCAAGTAAAGATATAAGATCATTGAGGGCTCTTCTGTCTGTGGTATCAATATTAGACAGATTTTCTGATTCTGTATTATTAGAGAAATATTTCTTGAGTAACACCTTCCTTACAAACAAATGTGTATCTTTTATTGCCTCGAACTTATCAATATGGTTAGAGGGTACAAATGATAAACCTTTCTTTAGCGCTGATATGTGAACTGGGGTTAATATTTTATCAGAAAGATTGATGAAGTTGAGGTTATCCTCTCTCTTATTATCATCTATTTCTTTTTGTGTTGTTGACTCTTGTGATGTTGTGGTTTCTGATTGAACCGGACATGTCGTCTGATTTGGGGATATTTTGCCTCGCCCTCTGCGGATTTTCCGCCTAAAGGGATGTTTTTTATGTTTATGTGTGGTTTGGTTTTGGTTTTATTTGTTGTACTGTTAGTGAGTATTGGTCTGGTGGCTATTTCATTATCTGATGTTTCTGCATCACCCGATTCATATTCTATATCTGTTGCCTCTGAGTCAGAGATTGAATTTACACTTTTTTTCCAGGAGTATACTTTCCCCTGGGAATAGTCGTTTAAGTCTGTCAATCTTTTTTTCTTTTTTGTCAGACACAAATTTTGCAAACCTTTCCACATCAGTTTTAATTTTGTTATATGATTTTTGAAAATCATCCCTGGTTTCATACGTTTTGAGGCTGTCACTTAATTTATTGATCTCAAGTGTTACAGAGTTTAATTTATCTGTTTCATGTTCTATAAGATAGCTAATCAATTTGAGTGAACAGTCAGTTAGGGCTTGTTCCCACTTTGTCATCAGTTCTGGTTTGAGATTATAACAAGAAGGGAACATTTTTAAGCGTAGGCCCCTGGGTATGATGTTGTTTTTTTGATAAAAATCATACATGCCCAGATTCCACTGTCCTCTAATCTACTTTCTTAAATTTGGTCTGTCAAGATATAATATCCCTTAATGAGGATAAAAGGTACCTGAAAAATATGACCAAAGCAGAAAGTAATGCTATGAATGAAATGACACAATGGACTGATGTCCAAATAAAAAATAGTGACAAGGGGGGTAATATAGTGATATGGCCAAACACTATGTATATCTCTGAAGCCATGAAACAACTGTCTAATCACTCCAATTACAAGAAACTATTAGGGAATCCCACAGAGAATTTTCTAGAGTTATACAAAAAACTTATTGATACAGCATTCAAAGATAAGATCATTGACCAAAAGGAATATAAATATCTAACAGTTACTAATCCGAAAGTAGCCACTATGTACTTACTGCCTAAGATCCATAAAAATATCTCCTGTCCGCCCGGGAGACCAATAGTGTCAGGGATGGGATCACTCACAGAAAGAGCCAGCAGATATGTTGACGCTAGACTAAGGAAAATTGTGGAAGCCCTACCATCACATACTAGGGACACAATGCACATCCTAAATAAGTTGCAAAATATTGCCATAACAGATAAGTCTATTCTAATTACATGCGATGTAGAATCCCTCTATACGAGCATTAAAACAGAGTGGGGAATTAAAGCTGTAGCTCATTTCTTAGAGAAGGACACGGATATGGATCTTCAGACAAAAGAATTTATCATCAATACATTAAGATTTGTACTCACACATAATTACTTCGTTTTTGATGATAAATTTTTCTTACAGATTTGTGGCACCGCAATGGGCACATCTTGTGCGCCCACATATGCCAATCTATACCTGGGCTGGTGGGAAGAGATGATAGTGTTCAATAATCATATGAACCAATACACCAAATTCATCTCCCACTGGTCCAGGTATATAGATGACATCTTACTGGTGTGGGAAGGCCCGTTAGAAGTCTGGGAAGAATTTATTAAATTACTTAACACCAATCCATTTGGATTATATTTAACATACAATACAAGCTTCAGTAAAGTTGAATTTTTAGATCTGATAATTTCCAAAAGCAATAATGGATTGGTCACTGAAACATTTAGGAAAACCACTGCAACTAACAATATCCTACATGCACAGAGTAATCATCATCCTTCCACAATTAACAGCCTCCCATACGGTGAATATTTGAGAACTAGAAGAAACTGTACAGATATAGATTCTTTTAAAAAGGCAGCACGAGAATTACGTGACAGACTCCTTCAAAGGGGTTACTCCAAAAAATTGCTAGCCAGGGCTTACCAGAAAGCCCTAAACATAAATAGGTCTGATCTTCTTATACCCAAAAACAAAAAATGTGTACAAGAGACAAATAACCTAACATTCATTTCTACATATAATAATCAAAGTGAACTTGTAAGCTCAATAGTGAAAAAACACTGGCACGTCTTGCGAAGTGATGAAAGATTAAAGGGATTACTACCTGAAAAGCCTTCTTTCACCTTCAGACGTGCCAGAAATATCAAGGACAGCTTATCACAAAGTCACTTTGATAGAAACAGGAATAAAAAAACAATCTATCAGGGCTCAACACCATGTGGTCATTGCAAAACATGCCAATTTATGAGCAAAAAGGAATTTATAACTGACAGATTTTCAAAAAAATGGAAAATCAAAACACATATTAACTGCCAGAGTGATAATGTCATCTACTGCCTTTCATGCTCGTGTAACTTAATTTACACAGGGATGAAGACACGCAAATTGAGCACAAGAATAACAGAACATTTATGTAATATACGCAATGCCCATAAGGACCAAAAAGATGGCAAAAAACTAACTAGTGTAGCTAGACATTTTCTGTCACATCATGCAGGCAAAACAACATCCTTTAAATGCTGGGGCATTGAAAGGGTGAAACCTGGCATCAGAGGTGGCAACACCGAAAATGCTCTGTTACAAAAAGAAACAGGTTGGATATTTAAATTAAACTCTGTTATGCCACATGGGATGAACGAAGCAAACAATTATTGGGTATTCCTGTGAGACTGGTAGAAAAATCAGAAATAGGTGGTCTCTAATTTTAAAATTCATCTTCATGTGTTGAATAGCAACTTCTAATGTTGCATGTATTCAGAAGTTAATGTAACAGACAAGTATATCTGATGATACTGTAAATTTATACTATACTAAGATATTCATCAATAATTGTCTTTAAATTAATAACAACGGACAACACATTTTTAAAGTGCCGCCCGTAGTGCTATATATTTTTGAGAAGTTCACATTACCATTTCCCTTATAATGTTCCAAATTGGAATCCAACTGCCAATGACTCAGATTAACGTCACTACCCTCAAAAATATGATTCATACCATTTACTACACATATGAGCTTCTTTTACATTGTATATGTATTTTCATACTAATGCAATTAAATGAGCAGCACCTGAATAGGAGAATATGTATAGTGAGTTTTAGAAAATGAAACATAGGTACAACCTAGTAAAACTCCGTACTCCGAAATTAGTATATTGGGCCCTAAAATGATAATGAACCAAAACTTATGTTTTATTATAAATCTGTATATGCTCAAGTAATTCGGAATGTACTAAGGTGTACAATGAGAGGTAGAAATATGTCTGAGAAATAGGATAATAATAATCTCCACTATGAACGCTCACACAGTACAAAATTAAGGGGGAACCTTAAGGGATTATACAGCGTACTGAATAGAAAGGATACTGTATTAAATTAACATAGGGAGAATATGCTCTTATTGACCATACGCTAAGGAATAAACAAATATCTATAGAAGGATAACACATAACAACTAACATAGGTATTGCCACATAGGTTCCATAACATGGACTGGATCTAATCATGCAGCACCTAAGCCGCTGGATAACGACCATGTATATATATATATCGATCCTTGATAGAGACAGGATATACTGACATAACACATGGATTGCCACATTAGTTTGATACCATGATTCTGATGTAGCCACGCAGCACCTAAGCCAGCAAATAAGTAGCCATGCAGCACCTAAGCCGGCAAATAACGCCTATGGATATGTGTATATTAGTCATACATATGAATAATGATATAACAACCTATAGATTAAGCAGTAACTAGTTGCAAAAAGGGACTTATGCCATTGTTTACATCCAATGACGATATTTACAAAGGATTGTTATCTGATAGACCAGCCGGTCCCCATTGTAACACTGCAGACTTAATGATTGGTACGTCAAAAAATGTTGGATCCAATTACGCCGCAAATGACAATCGCGCCTACCACACACCGCTCTGGATTGGTCACTGAATGGACGGACGTCAATGTGAGATAGGGATTGGTTATGAACTTCCTTACCAGCACTACATAAAGGGGTGGCACCCGAGCCTCGGCTTACTTGTTCACATTGAGAAAGGCTGATTAATACAGCCGAAACGCGTTTGTGCTCACGGAAAGCACTTTGTTGTGCATCTACATTTGGTTTTAACACTGTCCCTAGTCCCTGACACCTGAAGCCGAGGGAGCTGCTATCGGCCAGGAAACAGGGGGGCTAGGTGCACAGTTTTAGCGAGGGTACATTATCAAGGATTCTCCTTGGTTTTTTTTAAATGGTTACTATTAAAAATTCAATTTTTTAAATTCTACAATTTTAGGGATGAGTGCTAAATAAACCCTAAACCTTTTGGTTCCCTTACCTAACCCCTCTTGCATATATATATATTTAGGGTCAGCACCGGATAATTTATCTACCTATCCCTAAACCCACTATTCCTAGTGCCAGTTTCAAAATTTGTAAATATATATAATTCTATAGTCTTGAAGTAGCTTTAACTATTTCTCCTTTCACTCTGAAACTAGAGCACAGGTATTATCATGGCTACCTTTGATTTAAGCGCTGAAATGAAAAAATGGTCAGATGACATTTGTAAACTTACATCTGACCTTAAAAATAAAAACTCTGTGGAAGGGGAAGTTGTGGGAGAGTGGTCACAAGCATTAAAAGATCTCAAAAAGATTAGGAAAAAACAGATTAGAGGACAGTGGAATCTGGGCATGTATGATTTTTATCAAAAAAACAACATCATACCCAGGGGCCTACGCTTAAAAATGTTCCCTTCTTTTTATAATCTCAAACCAGAACTGATGACAAAGTGGGAACAAGCCCTAACTGACTGTTCACTCAAATTGATTAGCTATCTTATAGAACATGAAACAGATAAATTAAACTCTGTAACACTTGAGATCAATAAATTAAGTGACAGCCTCAAAACGTATGAAACCAGGGATGATTTTCAAAAATCATATAACAAAATTAAAACTGATGTGGAAAGGTTTGCAAAATTTGTGTCTGACAAAAAAGAAAAAAAGATTGACAGAGACTTAAACGACTATTCCCAGGGGAAAGTATACTCCTGGAAAAAAAGTGTAAATTCAATCTCTGACTCAGAGGCAACAGATATAGAATATGAATCGGGTGATGCAGAAACATCAGATAATGAAATAGCCACCAGACCAATACTCACTAACAGTACAACAAATAAAACCAAAACCAAACCACACATAAACATAAAAAACATCCCTTTAGGCGGAAAATCCGCAGAGGGCGAGGCAAAATATCCCCAAACCAGATGACATGTCCGGTTCAATCAGAAACCACAACATCACAAGAGTCAACAACACAAAAAGAAATAGATGATAATAAGAGAGAGGATAACCTCAACATCATCAATCTTTCTGATAAAATATTAACCCCAGTTCACATATCAGCGCTAAAGAAAGGTTTATCATTTGTAACCTCTAACCATATTGATAAGTTCGAGGCAATAAAAGATACACATTTGTTTGTAAGGAAGGTGTTACTCAAGAAATATTTCTCTAATAATACAGAATCAGAAAATCTGTCTAATATTGATACCACAGACAGAAGAGCCCTCAATGATCTTATATCTTTACTTGAAGATAACGATTTAACCACTAATGAAATGTTATCCAGTAAAGATGATTGGCGTGATATTTTAAAATCAAAATCACAATTTGTCCCCCCAAGCACTATATCTCCTCAAGCAACTACTTTCTTAAATTTGGTCTGTCAAGATATAATATCCCTTAATGAGGATAAAAGGTACCTGAAAAATATGACCAAAGCAGAAAGTAATGCTATGAATGAAATGACACAATGGACTGATGTCCAAATAAAAAATAGTGACAAGGGGGGTAATATAGTGATATGGCCAAACACTATGTATATCTCTGAAGCCATGAAACAACTGTCTAATCACTCCAATTACAAGAAACTATTAGGGAATCCCACAGAGAATTTTCTAGAGTTATACAAAAAACTTATTGATACAGCATTCAAAGATAAGATCATTGACCAAAAGGAATATAAATATCTAACAGTTACTAATCCGAAAGTAGCCACTATGTACTTACTGCCTAAGATCCATAAAAATATCTCCTGTCCGCCCGGGAGACCAATAGTGTCAGGGATGGGATCACTCACAGAAAGAGCCAGCAGATATGTTGACGCTAGACTAAGGAAAATTGTGGAAGCCCTACCATCACATACTAGGGACACAATGCACATCCTAAATAAGTTGCAAAATATTGCCATAACAGATAAGTCTATTCTAATTACATGCGATGTAGAATCCCTCTATACGAGCATTAAAACAGAGTGGGGAATTAAAGCTGTAGCTCATTTCTTAGAGAAGGACACTGATATGGATCTTCAGACAAAAGAATTTATCATCAATACATTAAGATTTGTACTCACACATAATTACTTCGTTTTTGATGATAAATTTTTCTTACAGATTTGTGGCACCGCAATGGGCACATCTTGTGCGCCCACATATGCCAATCTATACCTGGGCTGGTGGGAAGAGATGATAGTGTTCAATAATCATATGAACCAATACACCAAATTCATCTCCCACTGGTCCAGGTATATAGATGACATCTTACTGGTGTGGGAAGGCCCGTTAGAAGTCTGGGAAGAATTTATTAAATTACTTAACACCAATCCATTTGGATTATATCTAACATACAATACAAGCTTCAGTAAAGTTGAATTTTTAGATCTGATAATTTCCAAAAGCAATAATGGATTGGTCACTGAAACATTTAGGAAAACCACTGCAACTAACAATATCCTACATGCACAGAGTAATCATCATCCTTCCACAATTAACAGCCTCCCATACGGTGAATATTTGAGAACTAGAAGAAACTGTACAGATATAGATTCTTTTAAAAAGGCAGCACGAGAATTACGTGACAGACTCCTTCAAAGGGGTTACTCCAAAAAATTGCTAGCCAGGGCTTACCAGAAAGCCCTAAACATAAATAGGTCTGATCTTCTTATACCCAAAAACAAAAAATGTGTACAAGAGACAAATAACCTAAGATTCATTTCTACATATAATAATCAAAGTGAACTTGTAAGCTCAATAGTGAAAAAACACTGGCACGTCTTGCGAAGTGATGAAAGATTAAAGGGATTACTACCTGAAAAGCCTTCTTTCACCTTCAGACGTGCCAGAAATATCAAGGACAGCTTATCACAAAGTCACTTTGATAGAAACAGGAATAAAAAACCAATCTATCAGGGCTCAACACCATGTGGTCATTGCAAAACATGCCAATTTATGAGCAAAAAGGAATTTATAACTGACAGATTTTCAAAAAAATGGAAAATCAAAACACATATTAACTGCCAGAGTGATAATGTCATCTACTGCCTTTCATGATCGTGTAACTTAATTTACACAGGGATGACGACACGCAAATTGAGCACAAGAATAACAGAACATTTATGTAATATACGCAATGCCCATAAGGACCAAAAAGATGGCAAAAAACTAACTAGTGTAGCTAGACATTTTCTGTCACATCATGCAGGCAAAACAACATCCTTTAAATGCTGGGGCATTGAAAGGGTGAAACCTGGCATCAGAGGTGGCAACACCGAAAATGCTCTGTTACAAAAAGAAACAGGTTGGATATTTAAATTAAACTCTGTTATGCCACATGGGATGAACGAAGCAAACAATTATTGGGTATTCCTGTGAGACTGGTAGAAAAATCAGAAATAGGTGGTCTCTAATTTTAAAATTCATCTTCATGTGTTGTCTAGCAACTTCTAATGTTGCATGTATTCAGAAGTTAATGTAACAGACAAGTATATCTGATGATACTGTAAATTTATACTATACTAAGATATTCATCAATAATTGTCTTTAAATTAATAACAACGGACAACACATTTTTAAAGTGCCGCCCGTAGTGCTATATATTTTTGAGAAGTTCACATTACCATTTCCCTTATAATGTTCCAAATTGGAATCCAACTGCCAATGACTCAGATTAACGTCACTACCCTCAAAAATATGATTCATACCATTTACTACACATATGAGCTTCTTTTACATTGTATATGTATTTTCATACTAATGCAATTAAATGAGCAGCACCTGAATAGGAGAATATGTATAGTGAGTTTTAGAAAATGAAACATAGGTACAACCTAGTAAAACTCCGTACTCCGAAATTAGTATATTGGGCCCTAAAATGATAATGAACCAAAACTTATGTTTTATTATAAATCTGTATATGCTCAAGTAATTCGGAATGTACTAAGGTGTACAATGAGAGGTAGAAATATGTCTGAGAAATAGGATAATAATAATCTCCACTATGAACGCTCACACAGTACAAAATTAAGGGGGAACCTTAAGGGATTATACAGCGTACTGAATAGAAAGGATACTGTATTAAATTAACATAGGGAGAATATGCTCTTATTGACCATACGCTAAGGAATAAACAAATATCTATAGAAGGATAACACATAACAACTAACATAGGTATTGCCACATAGGTTCCATAACATGGACTGGATCTAATCATGCAGCACCTAAGCCGCTGGATAACGACCATGTATATATATATATCGATCCTTGATAGAGACAGGATATACTGACATAACACATGGATTGCCACATTAGTTTGATACCATGATTCTGATGTAGCCACGCAGCACCTAAGCCAGCAAATAAGTAGCCATGCAGCACCTAAGCTGGCAAATAACGCCTATGGATATGTGTATATTAGTCATACATATGAATAATGATATAACAACCTATAGATTAAGCAGTAACTAGTTGCAAAAAGGGACTTATGCCATTGTTTACATCCAATGACGATATTTACAAAGGATTGTTATCTGATAGACCAGCCGGTCCCCATTGTAACACTGCAGACTTAATGATTGGTACGTCAAAAAATGTTGGATCCAATTACGCCGCAAATGACAATCGCGCCTACCACACCGCTCTGGATTGGTCACTGAATGGGCGGACGTCAATGTGAGATAGGGATTGGTTATGAACTTCCTTACCAGCACTACATAAAGGGGTGGCACCCGGGCCTCGGCTTACTTGTTCACATTGAGAAAGGCTGATTAATACAGCCGAAACGCGTTTGTGCTCACGGAAAGCACTTTGTTGTGCATCTACATTTGGTTTTAACACTGTCCCTAGTCCCTGACACCTGAAGCCGAGGGAGCTGCTATCGGCCAGGAAACAGGGGGGCTAGGTGCACAGTTTTAGCGAGGGTATATTATCAAGGATTCTCCTTGTTTTTTTTTTAAATGGTTACTATTAAAAATTCAATTTTTTAAATTCTACAATTTTAGGGATGAGTGCTAAATAAACCCTAAACCTTTTGGTTCCCTTACCTAACCCCTCTTGCAAACCTCCATCATTGCCAGGGGACTCCTTGTTCCCCCCTGATGGTTGATATAGGCTACAGTCGTGATATCGTCCGACTGAAATCTGATAAATCTGACCGCAGCTAGTTGAGGCCAAGCCTGAAGAGCATTGAATATCGCTCTTAGCTCCAAAATGTTTATCGGAAGGAGGGCCTCCTCCTGAGTCCACGAACCCTGAGCCTTCAGGGAATTCCAGACTGCGCCCCAGCCCAGAAGGCTGGCATCTGTCGTCACTATAGTCCACTCTGGCCTGCGGAAACTCATTCCCCTGGACAGATGGACCCGAGATAACCACCAGAGAAGAGAATCCCTGGTCTCTTGATCCAGATTTAACAGAGGAGACAAATCTGTGTAGTCCCCATCCCACTGACTGAGCATGCAAAGTTGCAGTGGTCTGAGATGTAGGCGGGCAAACGAAACTATGTCCATTGCTGCTACCATTAGGCCGATCATTTCCATACACCGAGCTACTGACGGCCGAGAAGTGGAATGAAGAGCCCGGCAAGAAGTTAGAAGTTTTGATATCCTGACCTCTGTCAGAAAATTTTTCATTTCTACCGAATCTATCAGAGTTCCTAGGAAGGAAAGTCTTGTGAGAGGAGAGAGTGAACTCTTTTCTCTGTTCACCTTCCACCCGTGAGACCTCAGAAAGGCCAGAACAATGTCCGTATGGGACTTGGCGATTTGAAAAGTCGACGCCTGGATCAGGATGTCATCTAGGTAAGGAGCCACCGCTATGCCCCGTGGCCTTAGAACCGCCAGTAGAGACCCTAGAACCTTCGTAAAGATTCTTGGCGCCGTGGCTAATCCGAAGGGAAGAGCCACAAACTGGTAATGCCTGACTAGGAAGGCGAACCTGAGGAACTGATGATGATCTCTGTGAATCGGAATGTGGAGATAAGCATCCTTTAAGTCCACGGTAGTCATATATTGACCCTCCTGGATCATAGGGAGGATGGTCTGATTGTCTCCATCTTGAAAGATGGGACCCTGAGAAATTTGTTTAGGATCTTGAGATCCAAGATTGGTCTGAACGTTCCCTCTTTTTTGGGAACTATAAACAGGTTTGAATAGAAACCCTGCCCCTGTTCCTCCCTTGGAACTGGGTGGATTATTATTATTATTATCGGTTATTTGTAGAGCGCCAACAGATTCTGCAGCGCTATAAACAAAGGGGAGTATAAAACAATTAAGGGATAAAGTGGGTAGAGGGCCCTGCCAAGCGTTGCACTGTTGTAATCCACTCTTAAGAAGGTGATCTACAAACAGCTGGGCTCTTAGGCTTACATGCTAAGGGGGTTCAGGGGATAGCAATGGGTGAGTGGAACTGGTATAAAGTAAGGTTAGCATAGGTTGTATGCATCCTTGAACAGCAGAGTCTTTAGGGAGCGCTTGAAGCTTTCAAAACTAGGGGAGAGTCTTGTGGGGCGAGGCAGAGAGTTCCACAAGATGGGAGTCAGACTGGGGAAGTCCTGTAAACGGGAGTGCGATGAGGTAACCAGAGAGGAGGAGAGTAGGAGGTCATGAGCAGAGCGAAGGGGACGGGAGGGAGAGTATCTGGAGACAAGGTCTGAGATATAGGGGGGAGCAGTGCAGTTGAGGGCTTTGTATGTCAGAGTGAGAATTTTGTGTTTGATCCTAGAGGCAAGAGGAAGCCAGTGAAGGGATTGGCAGAGAGGAGCAGCAGATGAAGAGCGACGTGTAAGGAAGATGAGTCTGGCAGAGGCATTCAGTATGGATTGTAAGGGAGCTAGGCGGCAGGTGGGGAGACCAGAGAGGACAGAGTTGCAGTAATCAAGGCGGGAAAGAAAGAGAGTGGATTAAAATCTTAGTTGTGTCTTGTGTAAGGAAGTGTCTAATTTTGGAGATGTTTTTAAGGTGGAAGCGGCAGGCTTTAGCCAAGGACTGAATGTGAGGAGTGAAGGAAAGATCGGAGTCAAATGTGACCCCGAGACATCGGGCATGCGGGGTAGGGGTAATGATGGAGTTGTCGACAGTTATAGAGATATTGGGGGTGGAGATTTTGGAAGAAGGGGGGAAAATGAGGAGCTCAGTTTTGGAGAGATTTAGCTTCAGGTAGTGGGAGGACATCCAGGAAGAGATGTGAGAAAGACAGTTAGTGACACGGGTTAGCAAGGAAGGAGATAGGTCTGGTGCAGAGTAGATTTGGGTGTCGTCGGCATACAAATGATATTGGAAACCATGGGACTTAATTAGGGAGCCTAGTGATGATGTATAGATTGAGAAGAGAAGGGGACCAAGGACAGAGCCTTGCGGTACTCCGACAGAAAGTGGTGACGGGGCAGAGGAGGCCCCAGAGAAGGCTACACGGAAGGTACGGTTTGATAGGTAGGAAGAAAGCCACGAAAGGGCTGTGTCACAGATGCTGAAGAATTGCAGGGTTTGGAGCAAAAGAGGGTGGTCGACAGTGTCAAAGGCTGAGGACAGATCAAGGAGGATAAGCAGAGAGAAGTGACCTTTTGATTTTGCTGTAAGTAGGTCGTTGGTGACCTTAACAATAGCTGTCTCTGTGGAGTGATAGGGACGAAATCCAGATTGCAGCGGGTCAAGAAGGGAGTTTAACGTAAGGAAATGGGATAGGCGTGCATATACTAGTTTTTCGAGAAGCTTTGAAGCAAGAGGGAGGAGAGAAATAGGGCGGTAGTTGGATGGGGAGGTAGGATCAAAGGAAGGTTTTGTGAGGATAGGTGTGACCAGTGCATGTTTCATCGATGAGGGAAATGTACCAGTGCTGAGGGAGAGGTTGAAAATATGTGTTAGTATAGGGGTAAGGGTAGCAGAGAGGGAGGGGAGTAGCTGTGAGGGGATAGGGTCAAGGGGACAGGTAGTGAGGTGAGATCGCAGTATAAGTGCCGAAACTTCTTCCTCAGTAACAGGGGAGAATGAACTAAGTTTCAGGTTATGAGGGTTGTGGTTGAGTGAGAGCATTTGAGGGGGGGAGAGAATGGAATTATGTTGAGAGCTGATTTCATGTCTGATGGAGTCAATTTTGTTAATGAAGTGACTGGCAAAGTCTTGAGCTGACAGAGAAGTTGTATTAGGAAGTGGGGGAGGGCGGAGGAGAGTATTGAAAGTGGAGAACAGACGTTTTGGGTTTGAAGAAAGATTAGAGATAAGAGTAGAGAAGTAGTGTTGCTTGTGGAGATTAAGGGCAGAATAGTAGGAGTTCAAGATGAAATTGTAATGAAGAAAATCAGCTGAACTCAGTGATTTTCTCCAATGCCGTCGAGCAGTACGGGAACATCTGCTTAGGTACCGTGTCAGAGGAGTATGCCAGGGCTGGGGATGAGTGTGTGATTTCCGAGCAATTGTAAGAGGGGCGAGATTGTCAAGGACGGATATAAGGGTGGAATTATAGTGGCAGATAGATTGCTCAGGGCAGGAAAAGGAGGAGAAGGATGAGAAGAGCGGTTTAAGGGAATTAGCAAGTTGTTGCTGATCTAAAGACATAATGCTTCTGTGAAGTTTGGTGTGAGGAGTAGGAGGGAGAGTTATAGGAAGGGATGATATGTTGCAAGTAAGGAGATGGTGGTCAGAAAGAGGAAAAGGGGAGTTTAAGAAGTTTGAGAGAGTGCATCGATAGCTAAAGATCAGGTCAAGAGAGTGACCGTCTTTGTGTGTGGGAGAATCAGTCCATTGTGATAGACCGAAAGAGGAAGTGAGTTGCAGAAGTTGTTTAGCGGATGAGGCAGTGGGATTGTTAAGTGGGATATTGAAGTCGGCAAGAATGAGGGCAGGGGTGTCTGAGGAAAGGAAATAGGGTAGCCAGGCAGCCAAGTGATCAAGAAATTGAGTTGAGGAGCCAGGGGGTCGGTATATGACTGCAACACGTACAGAGAGGGGAGAATAAGCGAATCATGTGGGTTTCGAATGAGGGAAAAGTGAGGGAAGAGATAGGATGTATTTGTTGAAAGGTGCAACGAGAGGAGAGTAAAATACCTACACCACTTCCTTGTCTGTTATCAGACCTAGGAGTGTGGCTGAAGTGGAGACTCCCATGTGACAGAGCAGCAATGGATGCTGTGTCTAGGGGAGAGAGCCAGGTTTCTGTTAGGGCCAGAAGGTTGAGGGAGTGGGAGATGAAGAGGTCATGTATAGAAGTGAGCTTGTTGCAAACAGAGCGAGAGTTCCAGAGTGCACAAGTGAAAGGGGTAGTGGCTTTAGATGCAAGAGGAATGTGAGTAAGGTGTGCAGAGTTTTGTTTTCTGAGTCTATGGGATGGTACACATGGATGTGCACGGCTTGTCAGTGGTTGGGGACCAGGATTAGGGGAGATGTCACCAGGAGTAAGTAGAAGCAAACGGGAGAGTGACAAGAGATGAGATACAGATTTGCAGTAGTGAGACTGCTTTTGAGATGAGCTGCAGGGGGGAGAGAGTGTGTTTAGGAATAGGTAAAGTTCATGAGTACAAAAGTAAGGTGAGTTTAAGAGAGATGGGCTAATGAACAGTGCAGGTGGAGAGGGAGGAGTAATTGAATAGTGTAGTTTGTTATAGAGACAAAGTGTAGCAAAAAGGAAAATGAATATATTGAGCATTTTTACAGAATTGGGAACCAATTAAAGACATAAGACACAGAATTACTGTAATAAGTGCATAAGGGAACAAAAGGTATATAAAACATAACATAACAAAAGTACTGTGTATTCTATAGGGTTAAGGGAATGGAATGTGACAGGAGCGAGCTGCACTTAGTGCTATGGCGCGGTCGGGCCAGGCTGTGACTATACAGCTGGCCCGATGCGCTGACTAAATATTACAGACCCGCTCAGCAGAGAGCGGGTCTGTAAAAGCGACATCATTTTAACATATTTAAAGGTAAAAAAGGCTATTAGAACTATAGCACTTAAATAATGTTATATAATTCTGCACTATGTGCAGAATTATATAACATTATTTTTAAGGTTTACTGTCCCTTTAAGCCATAGCGCCCTACGCGTCAGAATGGTAAAACCTGAATTCTTAGCCGTTAGCTTGGTTAAATGAAAAACGGCGTCAGAAATAAAGCAATTAGCTAACTTAAGAGCTTTAATCCTGTCTAAAAACATAATTTATGCTTACCTGATAAATTTATTTCTCTTGTAGTGTGTTCAGTCCACGGGTTATCCATTACTTATGGGATATATTCTCCTTTACAACAGGAAGTTGCAAGAGGATCACCCAAGCAGAGCTGCTATATAGCTCCTCCCCTCACATGTCATATCCAGTCATTCGACCGAAACAAGACGAGAAAGGAGAAACTATAAGGTGCAGTGGTGACTGGAGTTATAATTTTAAAATTTAGAACCTGCCTTAAAAAGACAGGGGGGGCCGTGGACTGAACACACTACAAGAGAATCAGGTAAGCATAAATTATGTTTTCTCTTGTTAAGTGTGTTCAGTCCACGGGTCATCCATTACTTATGGGATACCCATACCAAAGCTAAGTACAAGGATGAAGGGAGGGACAAGGCAGGAACATTAAACAGAAGGAACCACTGCCTGTAGAACCTTTCTCCCAAAACCAGCCTCCGAAGAAGCGAAAGTGTCAAATTTGTAAAATTTGTAAAAAGTATGAAATGAAGACCAAGTTGCAGCCTTGCAAATCTGTTCAACAGAGGCCTCATTCTTAAAGGCCCAGGTGGAAGCCACAGCTCTAGTGGAATGAGCTGTAATTCTTTCAGGAGGCTGCTGTCCAGCAGTCTCATAGGCTAAACGTATTATGCTACGAAGCCAAAAAGAGAGAGAGGTAGCCGAAGCCTTTTGACCTCTCCTCTGTCCAGAGTAAACGACAAACAGAGAAGAAGTTTGTCTAAAATCTTTAGTTGCCTGTAAGTAGAACTTCAGAGCACGGACCACGTCCAGATTATGCAAAAGACGTTCCTTCTTTGAAGAAGGATTAGGGCATAATGATGGAACAACAATCTCTTGATTGATATTCCTGTTAGAAACAACCTTAGGTAAAAACCCAGGTTTAGTACGCAGTACTACCTTGTCTGAATGAAAGATCAGATAAGGAGAATCACAATGTAAGGCAGATAACTCAGAGACTCTTCGAGCCGAGGAAATAGCCATCAAAAACAAAACTTTCCAAGATAAAAGCTTAATATCAATGGAATGAAGGGGTTCAAACGGAACACCCTGAAGAACTTTAAGAACCAAGTTTAAGCTCCACGGAGGAGCAACAGCTTTAAACACAGGCTTAATTCTAGCCAAAGCCTGACAAAAGGCCTGGACGTCTGGATTCTCTGCCAGACGTTTGTGTAAAAGAATAGACAGAGCTGAAATCTGTCCCTTTAGAGAACAAACCTTTTTCTAAACCCTCTTGTAGAAAAGCCAATATCCTAGGAATCCTAACCTTACTCCATGAGTAACTCTTGGATTCGCACCAATATAAATATTTACGCCATATCTTATGGTAAATTTTTCTGGTCACAGGTTTCCGAGCCTGTATTAATGTATCAATAACCGAATCCGAAAACCCCCGCTTAGATAGAATCAAGCGTTCAATTTCCAGGCAGTCAGCCTCAGAGAAATTAGGTTTGGATGGTTGAAAGGACCCTGAATTAGAAGGTCCTGCCTCAGAGGAAGAGACCATGGTGGACAGGACGACATGTCCACTAGGTCTGCATACCAGGTCCTGCGTGGCCACGCAGGCGCTATCAGAATTACTGATGCCCTCTCCTGTTTGATCCTGGCAATCAGTCGAGGTAGCAACGGAAATAGTGGAAACACATAAGCTATGTTGAAAACCCAAGGGGCTGCTAATGCATCTACCAGCACCGCTCCTGGGTCCCTGGACCTGGATCCGTAACAAGGAAGCTTCGCGTTCTGGCGAGATGCCATGAGATCCAGATCCGGTTTGCCCCAACGACGAATCAGTTGAGCAAATACCTCCGGGTGAAGTTCCCACTCTCCCGGATGAAAAGTCTGGCGACTTAGGAAATCCTCCTCCCAGTTCTCTACGCCTGGGATGTAAATCGCTGACAGGTGGCAAGAGTGAGACTCTGCCCAGCGAATTATCTTCGAGACTTCCAACATCGCTAGGGAACTCCTGGTTCCCCCTTGATGATTGATGTAAGCCACAGTCGTGATATTGTCCGACTGAAATCTGATGAACCTCAGTCTTGCTAACTGAGGCCAAGCTAGAAGAGCATTGAATATTGCTCTTAATTCTAGAATGTTTATTGGAAGGAGTTTCTCCTCCTGAGTCCACAAACCCTGAGCCTTCAGGGAATTCCAGACTGCTCCCCAGCCTAGAAGGCTGGCATCCGTTGTTACAATCGTCCAATCTGGTCTGCGAAAGGTCATTCTTTTGGACAGATGAACCGGTGACAACCACCAGAGAATCTCTGGTCTCCTGGTCCAGATTTAGCAAAGGGGACAGATCTGAGTAATCCCCGTTCCATTGACTGAGCATGCATAGTTGCAGCGGTCTGAGATGCAGGCGCGCAAATGGCACTATGTCCATTGCCGCGACCATTAAGCCGATTACCTCCATGCACTGAGCTACTGATGGGCTTGGAATGGAATGAAGGACACGGCAAGCATTGAGAATCTTTGATAACCTGGACTCCGTCAGGTAAATCTTCATCTCTACAGAATCTATAAGAGTCCCTAGAAAAGGAACCCTTGTGAGTGGTAACAGAGAACTCTTTTCCACGTTCACTTTCCACCCATGCGACCTCAGAAATGCAAGAACTATCTCTGTATGAGACTTTGCATTCTGAAAACTTGACGCTTGTATCAGAATGTCGTCTAGGTACGGAGCCACCGCTATGCCTCGTGGTCTTAGTACCGCCAGAAGTGAGCCCAGAACCTTCGTAAAAATTCTCGGGGCCGTGGCTGACCCGAAGGGAAGAGCCACAAACTGGTAATGCCTGTCTAGAAAGGCAAACCTTAGGTACCGATAATGATCTTTGTGAATCGGTATGTGAAGGTAAGCATCCTTTAAGTCCACTGTGGTCATATATTGACCCTCTTGGATCATGGGTAGGATGGTTCGAATGGTTTCCATCTTGAACGATGGTACCCTTAGGAATTTGTTTAAGTCCAAGATTGGTCTGAAGGTTCCCTCTTTTTTGGGAACCACAAATAGATTTGAGTAAAATCCTTGTCCCTGTTCCGATCGCGGAACTGAGTGGATCACTCCCATGATTAAGAGGTCTTGTACACATTGTAGAAATGCCTCTCTCTTTACTAGGTTTGTTGATAACCTCGAAAGATGGAACCTCCCTTGTGGAGAGGTTTTGAAATCCAGAAGGTATCCCTGAGATATAATCTCCAGCGTCCAGGGATCCTGTACATCTCTTGCCCAAGCCTGGGCGAAGAGAGAGAGTCTGCCCCCCACTAAATCCGTCTCCGGATAGGGGGCCCTGTCTTCATGCTGTCTTAGGGGCGGAAGTAGGCTTTCTGGCCTGCTTGCCCTTGTTCCATGACTGGTTGCCTTTCCAACCCTGTCTGTAACGAGCAGTAGTTCCTTCCTGTTTTGGAGCGGAGGAAGTTGATGCTGCTCCTGCCTTGAAGTTACGAAAGGCACGAAAATTAGACTGTTTGGCCTTTGGTTTGGCCCTGTCCTGAGGAAGGGCGTGGCCCTTACCTCCCGTAATGTCAGCAATAATTTCCTTCAAGCCGGGCCCGAATAAGGTCTGCCCTTTGAAAGGAATGTTAAGTTGCTTAGACTTGGAAGTTACATCCGCTGACCAGGATTTAAGCCAGAGCGCTCTGCGCGCCTGTATGGCGAATCCGGAATTTTTAGCCGTAAGTTTGGTTAGATGTACTACGGCATCTAAAACAAACACATTAGCTTGCTTAAGGGTTCTAACTTTGCTCAAAGCCTCATCCAATTGCTCTGTGCGAATCGCCTCTTCCAGAGACTCAAACCAGAATGCCGCTGCAGCCGTGACAGGCGCAATGCATGCAAGAGGCTGCAAAATAAAACCCTGTTGAACAAACATTTTCTTAAGATAACCCTCTAATTTTTTATCCATTGGATCTGAGAAAGCACAGCTATCCTCCACCGGGATAGTGGTACGCTTGGCTAAAGTAGAAACTGCTCCCTCCACCTTAGGGCCCGTCTGCCATAAGTCTCGTGTGGTGGCGTCTATAGGAAACATTTTTCTGAATATCGGGGGAGGGGAAAAAGGCACACCGGGTCTATCCCACTCCTTACTAATAATTTCTGTAAGTCTTTTTGGTATAGGAAAGACGTCAGTAAACACCGGTACCGCATAGTATCTATCCAACCTACACAATTTCTCTGGGATTGCCACCGTGTCGCAATCATTCAGAGCCGCTAATACCTCCCCTAGTAACACACGGATGTTCTCAAGCTTAAATTTAAAATTTCTGAATCCGGTCTCCCCGGATCAGAACCGTCACCGACAGAATGAAGCTCACCGTCCTCATGTTCTGCAAATTGTGACGCAGTATCAGACATGGCTCTCGTGTCATCAGCGCGCTCTGTCCTTAACCCAGAGCTATCGCGCTTGCCCCTTAATTCGGGCATATTATATAATACTTCTTTCATAACATTAGCCATATCATGTAAAGTGATTTGTAAGGGCCTAGATGTACTTGGCGTCTCAATCCTACGCATCTCCCGAGCGGGAGACGCAGGTACTGACACGTGAGGAGAGTTAGGCGGCATAACTACCCCCTCGTTGTCTGGTGATAGTTTCTCTATCGGTACAGATTGACTTTTATTCAAAGCAATATCAATACAATTGGTACACATCGTTCTATTGGGCTCCACATTGGCTTTTGAACATGATGAACAAACAGTTTCCTCTGAATCAGACATGTTTAAACAGACGTAGCAATGAAACTAGCAAGCTTGGAAATCACTTTCAATAAGTTTACAAGCAATATAAAAAACGCTGCAGCGCTTCAAAAATACAGATATAATTAAACAATTCTTAACAAGAAGTGTAATATTAGCAGAGGATTGCACCCATTAGCAAAAGGATGATTAACCCCTCAATACCCAAAACGGATATCAATTAAGATTTAACGCTTTTAATCACAGTCAAGCACACTGTCATAGATCTGCTGTGACTGATAACCTCCCTCAAAAATGAATTTTGCAGACCCCTGAGCTCTCTAGAGACGTCCTGGATCAAGGAGGAAGAAGCAGGAAGACTGTGCTAGAATTATAACTGCGCAACAAGGCGCTAAAACAAGGTCCCTCCCACTCCTATCACAACAGTGGGAGCCCTGATATAACTGTTTCCATGCAGAAAATATATGTCAGCCATGTGGAAAAAAATCATGCCCAAAGAGATTTATCACCAAAGTACCTCACAAAAACGAATAACATGCCAGTAAACGTTTTATTAAAAAATAACATTTTCCAATGTCATGCAAAGTTATCACTAAGCCTGCTACCAGTCGCTACCACTGCAGATAAGGCTTAAGTATTATTTCAGTTTTAACAGTATTTTCTCAGTCAAATTCTAGTCCCTAGAAAATAACTTGACTGCGCATACATTTATCAGCCTGATACCAGTTGCCACTACTGCATTTAAGGCTGTACTTACATCATACGGTAACAGCAGTATTTTCTTAGTCAATTCCATTCCCAGAAAATAATGTACTGCACATACCTCATTTGCGGAGGACCCCGCATGCTATTCCCAGTTTCTGAAGTTACCCCACTCCTCAGAATGTCGAGAACAGCCAGTGGATCTTAGTTACGCCTGCTAAGATCATAGAAAAAAAACGCAGGCAGTTTCTTCTTCCAAATACTGCCTGAGATAGAAAAACAGCACACTCCGGTGCCATTTAAAATAACAAACTTTTGATTGAAGAATAGTTAAGTAAAAACTCCAGCTCCTCTCGCGACCTCCTCCTTTGTTGAGGGTTGCAAGAGAATGACTGGATATGACATGTGAGGGGAGGAGCTATATAGCAGCTCTGCTTGGGTGATCCTCTTGCAACTTCCTGTTGGGAAGGAGAATATATCCCATAAGTAATGGATGACCAGTGGACTGAACACACTTAACAAGAGAAATATCATCTAACGGGGTCTCCACCTGTAGAGCCTCTTTAAGAGACTCGAACCAAAAAGCCGCTGCAGCAGTAACCGGGACAATGCATGCAAGAGGCTGGAGAATAAAACCTTGATGTATAAAATTTTTCTTATCCATAGGATCTAGGAAAGCACAACTGTCCTCGACGGGGATAGTTGTACGCTTAGCTAGGGTACAGACTGCTCCCTCCACCTTAGGGACCGTCTGCCACGAGTCCTGTATGGCGGCATCTATGGGAAACTTCTTTTTAAAAGCAGGAGGGGGAGAGAACGGCACACCTGGTCTATCCCATTCCTTAGTAATAATTTCCGAAAACCTCTTAGGGACTGGAAAAACATCAGTGTAAACAGGCACTGCAAAGTATTTGTCCATCTTACACAATTTCTCTGGAACTACAATGGGTTCACAGTCGTCCAGAGTCGCTAAAACCTCCCTAAGCAATAAGCGGAGGTGATCAAGCTTAAATTTAAACGCTGTCATTTCTGAATCAGACTGAAGCAACGCCTTCCCTGAATCTGAAATGTCACCCACAGATAGATGCCTCGGCTTCTGAGTATTATGAGGGTATATCGGACACAGGTATTAAAGCCTCAGAAAGCTCTGTATTAGTTCTAGCCCCAGAGCTGTCACGCTTTCCTTGTAACCCTGGCAGTTTGGACAATACCTCTGAGAGGGTAGCATTCATAACTGCCGCCATGTCCTGTAAGGTAAAAGAATTAGACGCGCTAGATGTACTTGGCGTCACTTGAGCGGGAGTTATAGGTTCTGACACATGGGGAGAGCTAGATGGCATAATCTCCCTTTTTTCAGTCAGAGAATCCTCTGGAGATAAATCTTTAAGCGCCATAATATGGTCTTTATAGTTTATAGAAATTTCAGTACATTTGGTACACATTCTAAGAGGGGGTTCCACAATGGCTTCCAAACATATTGAACAAGGAGTTTCCTCTATGTCAGACATGTTTAACAGACTAGTAATGAGACAAGCAAGCTTGGAAAACACTTTAATAAAGGTGAAACAGCAACTAAACAAAAACGTTACTGTGCCTTTAAGAGAAAAAAAACTAGCACTTAAACTGCAAAACAGTGTAAAAATATAGTAAAGTCTTCGAAATTTTTACAGTGTGTGTAAGGGACTAAAGCAACATTGCACCCACTTGCAAATGGATGATTAACCCCTTAGCCCCCAAACCGGATTTAAAAAATGCCAACCACCGGTAAAAGACAGTTGAGCACCTTGCCACAGCTCTGCTGAGGCTCCTACCTGCCCTCAAATACGATTTAGAGAAGAAATAAACCCTTTAGAGAAGAAATAAACCCCAACTGATGTTTTCCCATACTCTTCAGTTATGTGTGAGAACAGTAATGGACCTTAGTTACAAACTGCTAAGATCATCAACCTCCAGGCAGAATTCTTCTTCTAATTTCTGCCTGAGAGTAAAACAGTACAACGCCGGTACCGTTTAAAAATAACAAACTCTTGATTGAAGGTAACACTACACTAAGTCACCACATATCTCTTGATACTTCCTATGTTGTCGAGGGTTGCAAGAGAATGACTGGAGGTGGGGGTTAGGGGAGGAGCTATATAGACAGCTCTGCTGTGGGTGTCCTCTTGCAACTTCCTGTTGGGAAGGAGAATATCCCACAAGTAATGGATGAACCCGTGGACTGGATACACCTTACAAGAGAAAACAGAATTTATGTTTACCTGATAAATTTCTTTCTCCTACGGTGTATCCGGTCCACGGCTTCATCCTTACTTGTGGGATATTCTCTTCCCCTACAGGAAGTGGCAAAGAGAGCACACAGCAGAGCTGTCCATATAGCTCCCCTCAGGCTCCGCCCCCCCAGTCATTCGACCGACGGTTAGGAGAAAAAGGAGAACCATAAGGTGCAGTGGTGACTGTAGTTTACAAAAAATAAATTTAAACCTGACCAAAATGCCAGGGCGGGCCATGGACCGGATACACCGTAGGAGAAAGAAATTTATCAGGTAAACAAATTCTGTTTTCTACTACATTGGTGTATCCGGTCCACGGCTTCATCCTTACTTGTGGGAACCAATACCAAAGCTTTAGGACACGGATGAAGGGAGGGAACAAGTCAGGTAACCTAAACGGAAGGCACCACTGCTTGCAAAACCTTTCTCCCAAAAATAGCCTCCGAAGAAGCAAAAGTAATGAATTTGTAAAATTTGGCAAACGCATGCAGTGAAGACCAAGTCGCTGCCTTACAAATCTGTTCAACAGAAGCCTCATTCTTGGAAGCCCATGTGGAAGCCACAGCTCTAGTAGAGTGAGCTGTAATTTGTTCAGGAGGCTGCCTTCCAGCAGTCTAATAAGCCAACCGGATGATGCTTTTCAGCCAGAAAGAGAGAGGTCGCAGTCGCCTTTTGACTTCTCCTCTTGCCAGAATAGACGACAAACAAGGACGATGTTTGTCTGAAGCCTTTAGTTGCTTTTAGATAAAACTTTAAAGCACGAACCCCATCAAGATGGTGTAACAGACGTTCCTTGTTAGAAACTGGATTAGGACACAGAGAAGGAACAACTATTTCCTGGTTGATATTCTTATTGGAAACCACTTTTGGAAGAAAACCAGGTTTGGTACGTAAAACGACCTTATCTGTATGAAACACCAGATAGGGTGAATTACACTGCAAAGCAGACAATTCAGAAACTCTTCTAGAAGAAATAGCTACAAAAAAACAAAACTTTCCAAGATAGTAACTTAATATCTATGGAATGTAGAGGTTCAAACGGAACCCCTTGAAGAACTGAAAGAACTAAATTTAGACTCCATGGAGGAGCCACAGGTCTGTAGACAGGCTTGATTCTGACTAAAGCCTGTACAAACCCTGAATATCTGGCATGGCTGCCAGACGCTTGTGTAACCAAACAGACAGAGCAGATATCTGTCCCTTAAAAGAACTAGCTGACAGACCTTTCTCCAATCCTTCTTGGAGAAAAGATAGTATCCTTGGAATCCTAATCTTACTCCATGAGTAACCCTTGGATTCGCACCAGCAAGATATTTCCGCCATATCTTATGGTAAATTTTCCTGGTGACAGGCTTTCTAGCCTGGATCAGAGTATCTATAACTGATTCCGAAACCCCACGTTTAGCTAGAATCAAGCGTTCAATCTCCAAGCAGTCAGTTGCAGAGAAACTAGGTTTGGATGTTTGAATCGACCTTGAATTAGAAGGTCCTGCCTCAAAGGCAGCTTCCATGGTGGAACCGATGACATATTCACCAGGTCTGCATACCAAGTCCTGCGTGGTCACGCAGGAGCTATTAGAATTACTGAAGCCTTCTCCTGCTTGATACTGGCTACTAGCCGGGGGAGAAGGGGAAACGGTGGAAAGACATAAGCTAGATTGAACGACCAAGGTGCTACTAAGGTATCTACCAATGTCGCCTTGGGATCCCTGGACCTGGACCCGTAACGTGTAACTTTGATGTTCTGACGTGACGCCATCAGATCCAGATCTGTAATGCCCCATAGCTGGGTCAGTTGAGCAAAAAACCTCCGGGTGGAGTTCCCACTCCCCCGGATGGAAAGTCTGAAGACTCAGATAATCCGCTTCCCAGTTGTCCACTCCTGGGATGTGAATTGCTGATAGATGGCAGGAGTGATCCTCTGCCCATTTGATGATCTTGGATACCTCCCTCATCGCCAGGGAACTCTTTGTTCCCCCCTGATGATTGATGTACGCAACAGTCGTCAAGTTGTCCGACTGAAAACTGATGAATTTGGCCTCCACTAGTTGAGGCCATGCCTGGAGCGCATTGAATATCACTCTCAATTCCAAAATGTTTATCGGGAGAAGAATTTTTTTGGCCTGTTTACCCTTGTTCCAGCCTTGCAATGGTTTCCATGCTGGTTTGGGCTGGGGTGCATTACCCTCTTGCCTAGTGGCTGTAGAGGTAGAAGCCGGTCCGTTCCTGAAATTGCGAAAGGAACGAAAAACAGAATTTATGTTTACCTGATAAATTACTTTCTCCAACGGTGTGTCCGGTCCACGGCGTCATCCTTACTTGTGGGATATTCTCCTCCCCAACAGGAAATGGCAAAGAGCCCAGCAAAGCTGGTCACATGATCCCTCCTAGGCTCCGCCTACCCCAGTCATTCGACCGACGTTAAGGAGGAATATTTGCATAGGAGAAACCATATGTTACCGTGGTGACTGTAGTTAAAGAAAATAAATTATCAGACCTGATTAAAAAAAAACCAGGGCGGGCCGTGGACCGGACACACCGTTGGAGAAAGTAATTTATCAGGTAAACATAAATTCTGTTTTCTCCAACATAGGTGTGTCCGGTCCACGGCGTCATCCTTACTTGTGGGAACCAATACCAAAGCTTTAGGACACGGATGAAGGGAGGGAGCAAATCAGGTCACCTAAATGGAAGGCACCACGGCTTGCAAAACCTTTCTCCCAAAAATAGCCTCAGAAGAAGCAAAAGTATCAAATTTGTAAAATTTAGAAAAAGTGTGCAGTGAAGACCAAGTCGCTGCCTTACATATCTGATCAACAGAAGCCTCGTTCTTGAAGGCCCATGTGGAAGCCACAGCCCTAGTGGAGTGAGCTGTGATTCTTTCAGGAGGCTGCCGTCCGGCAGTCTCATAAGCCAATCGGATAATGCTTTTAATCCAGAAGGAGAGAGAGGTAGAAGTTGCTTTTTGACCTCTCCGTTTACCAGAATAAACAACAAATAAAGACAAAGTTTGTCTGAAATCCTTAGTAGCTGCTAAGTAAAATTTGAGAGCACGAACTACATCCAAGTTGTGCAACAAACGTTCCTTCTTTGAAACTGGATTAGGACACAAAGAAGGCACAACTATCTCCTGGTTAATGTTTTTGTTAGAAACAACTTTTGGAAGAAAACCAGGTTTAGTACGCAAAACCACCTTATCTGCATGGAACACCAGATAAGGAGAAGAACACTGCAGAGCAGATAATTCTGAAACTCTTCTAGCAGAAGAAATTGCAACCAAAAACAAAACTTTCCAAGATAATAACTTAATATCAACGGAATGTAAGGGTTCAAACGGAACCCCCTAAAGAACTGAAAGAACTAGGTTGAGACTCCAAGGAGGAGTCAAAATTTTGTAAACAGGCTTGATTCTAACCAGAGCCTGAACAAAGGCTAGAACATCTGGCACAGCTGCCAGCTTTTTGTGAAGTAACACAGACAAGGCAGAAATCTGTCCCATCAAGGAACTTGCAGATAATCCTTTTTCCAATCCTTCTCGGAGGAAGGATAGACTCTTAGGAATCTTAACCTTGTCCCAAGGGAATCCTGCAGATTCACACCAACAGATATACCAAATTATGTGGTAATTTTTCTGGTTACAGGCTTTCAGGCCTGAACAAGAGTATTAATAACAGAAACTGAGAACCCTCGCTTTGATAAGATCAAGCGTTCAATCTCCAAGCAGTCAGCTGGAGTGGGTCGAACGGACCTAGAACAAGAAGGTCTCGTCTCAAAGGTAGCTTCCATGGTGGAGCCGATGACATATTCACCAGATCTGCATACCAAGTCCTGCGTGGTCACGCAGGAGCTATCAAAATCACCGACGCCCTCTCCTGATTGATCCTGGCTACCAGCCTGGGGATGAGAGGAAACGGCGGGAACACATAAGCTAGTTTGAAGGTCCAAGGTGCTACTAGTGCATCCACTAGAGCCGCCTTGGGATCCCTGGATCTGTACCCGTAGTAAGGAACTCTGAAGTTCTGACGAGAGGCCATCAGATCCATGTCTGGAATGCCCCACGGTTGAGTGACTTGGGCAAAGATTTCCGGATGGAGTTCCCACTCCCCCGGATGCAATGTCTGACGACTCAGAAAATCCGCTTCCCAATTTTCCACTCCTGGGATGTGGATAGCAGACAGGTGGCAGGAGTGAGACTCCGCCCATAGAATGATTTTGGTCACTTCTTCCATCGCTAGGGAACTCCTTGTTCCCCCCTGATGGTTGATGTATGAACTTGGCCCTCACTAGCTGAGGCCAAGCTTTGAGAGCATTGAATATCGCTCTCAGTTCCAGAATATTTATCGGTAGAAGAGATTCTACCCGAGACCAAAGACCCTGAGCTTTCAGGGATCCCCAGACCGTGCCCCAGCCCATCAGACTGGCGTCGGTCGTGACAATGACCCACTCTGGTCTGCGGAAGGTCATCCCTTGTGACAGGTTGTCCAGGGACAGCCACCAACGGAATGAGTCTCTGGTCCTCTGATTTACTTGTATCTTCGGAGACAAGTCTGAATAGTCCCCATTCCACTGACTGAGCATGAACAGTTGTAATGGTCTTAGATGAATGCGCACAAAAGGAACTATGTCCAGTGCCGCTACCATCAAACCTATCACTTCCATGCACTGCGCTATGGAAGGAAGAGGAACGGAATGAAGTATCCGACAAGAGTCTAGAAGTTTTGTTTTTCTGGCTTCTGTCAGAAAAATCCTCATTTCTAAGGAGTCTATTATAGTTCCCAAGAAGGGAACCCTCGTTGACGGAGATAGAGAACTCTTTTCCACGTTCACTTTCCATCCGTGAGATCTGAGAAAGGCCAGGACAATGTCCGTGTGAGCCTTTACTTGAGGAAGGGACGACGCTCGAATCAGAATGTCGTCCAAGTAAGGTACAACAGCAATGCCCCTTGGTCTTAGCACCGCCAGAAGGGACCCTAGTACCTATGAGAAAATCCTAGGAGCAGTGGCTAATCCGAAAGAAAACGCCACGAACTGGAAATGCTTGTCCAGGAATTCAAACCTTAGGAACCGATGATGTTCCTTGTGGATAGGAATATGTAGATACGCATCCTTGAAATCCACCTTGGTCATGAATTGACCTTCCTGGATGGAAGGAAGGAGTGTTCGAATGGTTTCCATCTTGAACGATGGAACCTTGAGAAACTTGTTCAAGATCTTGAGATCTAAGATTGGTCTGAACGTTCCCTCTTTTTTGGGAACTATGAACAGATTGGAGTAGAACCCCATCCCTTGTTCTCCTAATGGAACAGGATGAATCACTCCCATTTTTAGCAGGTCTTCTACCCAATGTAAGAATGCCTGTCTTCTTATGTGGTCTGAAGACAACTGAGACCTGTGGAACCTCCCCCTTGGAGGAAGCCCCTTGAACTCCAGAGAATAACCTTGGGAGACTATTTCTAGCGCCCAAGGATCCAGAACATCTCTTGCCCCAGCCTGAGCGAAGAGAGAGAGTCTGCCCCCCACCAGATCCGGTCCCGGATCGGGGGCCCGCATTTCATGCTGTCTTGGTAGCAGTGGCAGGTTTCCTGGCCTGCTTTCCTTTGTTCCAGCCTTGCATAGGTCTCCAGGCTGGATTGGCTTGAGAAGTATTACCTTCCTGCTTAGAGGACGTAGCCCTTGGGGCTGATCCGTTTCTGCGAAAGGGACGAAACTTAGGTTTATCTTTGGTCTTGAAAAGACCTATCCTGAGGAAGGGCGTGGCCCTTGCCCCCAGTGATATCAGAGATAATCTCTTTCAAGTCAGGGCCAAAGAGTGTTTTCCCCTTGAAAGGAATGTCAAGCAATTTGTTCTTGGAAGACGCATCCGCTGCCCAAGATTTTAACCAAAGCGCTCTGCGCCACAATAGCAAACCCAGAATTTTTTCGCCGCTAATCTAGCCAATTGCAAGGTGGCGTCTAGGGTGAAAGAATTAGCCAATTTAAGAGCACGAATTCTGTCCATAATCTCCTCATAAGAAGAAGAATTACTAACAATCGCCTTTCCTAGCTCATCAAACTAGAAACACGCGGCTGCAGTGACAGGGACAATGCATGCAATTGGTTGTAGAAGGGAACCTTGCTGAACAAACATCTTTAGCAGACCCTCTAATTTTTTATCCATAGGATCTTGGAAAGCACGACTATCTTCTATGGGTATAGTGGCGCGCTTGTGTAGAGTAGAAACCGCCCCCTCGACCTTGGGGACTGTCTGCCATCAGTCCTTTCTGGGGTCGACTATAGGAAAACAATTTTATAAATATGGGGGGAGGTACTAAAGGTATACCGGGCCTGTCCCATTCTTTACTAACAATGTACGCCACCCGCTTGGATATAGGAAAAGCTTCGGGGGGCCCCGGGGCCTCTAAGAACTTTTCCATTTTACATAGTGGTTCTGGAATGACCAGATAATCACAATCATCCAAATTGGATAACACCTCCTTAAGTAGAGCGCGGAGATGTTCCAACTTAAATTTAAAAGTAATCACATCAGGTTCAGCTTGTTGAGAAATGTTTCCTGAATCTGAAATTTCTCCCTCAGACAAAACCTCCCTGGCCCCCTCAGACTGGTGTAGGGGCCCTTCAGAAACCATATCATCAGCGTTCTCATGCTCTACAGAATTTTCTAAAACAGAGCAGTCGCGCTTTCACTGATAAGTGGGCATATTGGCTAAAATGTTTTTGATAGAATTATCCATTACAGCCGTTAAATGTTGCATAGTAAGGAGTATTGGCGCACTAGATGTACTAGGGGCCTCCTGTATGGGCAAGACTGGTGTAGACGAAGGAGGGGATGATGCAGTACCATGCTTACTCCCCTCACTTGAGGAATCATCTTGGGCATCATTTTTACTAAATTTTTTTATGACATAAAATACATATAGTTAAATGAGAAGGAACCTTGGTTTCCCCACAGTCAGAACACAATCTATCTGGTAGTTCAGACATGTTAAACAGGCATAAACTTGATAACAAAGCACAAAAAACGTTTTAAAATAAAACCGTTACTGTCACTTTAAATTTTAAACTAAACACACTTTATTACTGCAATTGCGAAAAAGTATGAAGGAATTGTTCAAAATTCACCAAAATTTCACCACAGTGTCTTAAAGCCTTAAAAGTATTGCACACCAAATTTGGAAGCTTTAACCCTTAAAATAACGGAACCGGAGCCGTTTTTATAATTAACCCCTTTACAGTCCCTGGAATCTGCTTTGCTGAGACCCAACCAAGCCCAAAGGGGAATACGATACCAAATGATGCCTTCAGAAAGACTTTTCTATGTATCAGAGCTCCACACACATGCAGCTGCATGCCATGCTGTCCTCAAAAACAAGTGCGCCATACCGGCGCGAAAATGAGGCTCTGACTATGATTAGGGAAAGCCCCTAAAGAATAAGGTGTCAAAAACAGTGCCTGCCGATATAATCATATCAAAATACCCAGAATAAATGATTCCTCAAGGCTAAATATGTGTTAATAATGAATCGATTTAGCCCAGAAAAAGTCTACAGTCTTAATAAGCCCTTGTGAAGCCCTTATTTACTATCTTAATAAACATGGCTTACCGGATCCCATAGGGAAAATGACAGCTTCCAGCATTACATCGTCTTGTTAGAATGTGTCATACCTCAAGCAGTAAGAGACTGCACACTGTTCCCCCAACTGAAGTTAATTGCTCTCAACAGTCCTGTGTGGAACAGCCATGGATTTTAGTTACGGTGCTAAAATCATTTTCCTCATACAAACAGAAATCTTCATCTCTTTTCTGTTTCTGAGTAAATAGTACATACCAGCACTATTTTAAAATAACAAACTCTTGATTGAATAATAAAAACTACAGTTAAACACTAAAAAACTCTAAGCCATCTCCGTGGAGATGTTGCCTGTACAACGGCAAAGAGAATGACTGGGGTAGGCGGAGCCTAGGAGGGATCATGTGACCAGCTTTGCTGGGCTCTTTGCCATTTCCTGTTGGGGAGGAGAATATCCCACAAGTAAGGATGACGCCGTGGACCGGACACACCTATGTTGGAGAAATTAGACTTATTTTTAACTTTGAAAGGTCTATCCTGTGGAAGGGCATGGCCTTTTCCCCCAGTGATATCTGAAATAATTTCTTTCAACTCTGGCCCGAATAGGGTCTTACCTTGAAAGGAATATTAAACAATTTTGTTTTGGACGACACATCCGCCGACCACGATTTTAGTCAAAGCGCTCTACGTGCCACTATTGCGAAACCAGAATTTTTTGCCGCTAATTTAGCTAACTGAAAAGCGTCATCTGTAATGAAAGAATTAGCCAACCTCAGGGCGTGAATTCTATCCATGACTTCATCCTAAGAAGTCTCCTTCTGGAGCGAGTTTTCTAATTCCTCAAACCAAAAAGCAGCTGCAGTGGTTACAGGAATAATGCAAGAAATTGGTTGAAGAAGAAAACCTTGTTGAACAAAAATTTTCTTAAATAAACCTAATTTTTTATCCATAGGATCTTTGAAAGCGCCACTGTCTTCTATTGGTATAGTTGTGCGCTTAGCTAGCTTTGAAACTGCCCCCTCTACCTTAGGGACCGTCTGCCACGCGTCCCTTCTGGGGTCAACAATGGGGAACATATTCTTAAATATAGGAGGGGGAACAAAAGGTACACCTGGTTTCTCCCACTCCTTATTCACTATATCCGCCACCCTCTTAGGTATCGGAAACGCATCAGTGTGTACTGGGACCTCTAAGAATTTATCCATTTTACACAATTTTTCTGGGACCACCAAAGGGTCACAATCATCAAGAGTAGCCAGGACCTCCTTAAGTAGAGCGCGGAGGTGTTCTAGCTTAAATTTAAATGCTATGGTATCAGGCTCTGCCTGCTGAGAAACTTTTCCTGTGTCAGAAATTTCTCCCTCAGACAGGCCCTCCCTCACCGCCAAGTCAGATTGATGTGAGGGCACTACAGATAAATTATCCTCTGCGTCTACTTGCTCATTTTCTGTATTTAAAACTGAGCAATCACGCTTCCTAGGAAATCTGGCAGTTTGGATAAAAATGCTGCAATAGAATTATCCATTACTGCTGCTAACTGTTGCATAGTAATCACAATTGGTGCGCTAGATGTACTGGGCATCGCCTGCACGGGCATAGCTGGTGTTAACACAGGAGAGGAGGAAAGCAAGCTATTTTCACTACCTTCAGCTAAAGAATCATCTTGGGCTATATTTTTAAGTGTGATTGTACTGTCCTTAAGCTGTTTGGACGCTATGGCACACTTCACACATAAATTTAATGGGGGAACCACCTTGGCCTTTGGACATACAGAACATAGGCTATCTGAAGACTCAGACATGTTTAACAGACTTAAACAGAACTATAATGCAATAAAAATTATTTTTGACAAAAACGTTACTGTCTCTTTAAATAATAAAAAAGCACACTTTTTTACTGAAATATCAAAAAACCATAAAATAAACATCCGATTTTAATGACATTTTCACCACAGAGTCTTAATGCTTTGAAAAGATTGCACACAAATTTTCAGCTAACACCACATACTCTTTACCACCCCCGTGGAGATGCTACTTGTTCAGAGCGGCAAAGAGAATGACTGGGGGGGCGGAGCCTGAGGGGAGCTATATGGACAGCTCTGCTGTGTGCTCTCTTTGCCACTTCCTGTAGGGGAAGAGAATATCCCACAAGTAAGGATGAAGCCGTGGACTGGAAAAACCAATGTAGGAGAAATATCTACTGTGATTGTTTTACTTGTCAGTGTTGTCAATATATCCTCAGCTGATTATATTATTTTGTTGGATGCTTTTATGTATATTGCAAATATGAGACATTGGCTACAGATTTTTTGATAGGATTCTAGCTTCCAATAAGTTATGTTTAAATAATGGTGATATTATCATGCCTGCTCCTGCAATATTACTTTATGGGTGCCCTCAGTGCTAGAGACCTCAAAACAGATAATTAAAATACAAGGATACAATTATTGAGTGTTAAATAAAAATGATGTAGCCAAGACAACATACAAGAACACACTTTTCTTTCAAACACACTCATAATGTGTAAAGCCCCTAAAACAAAGTTAAAAAATCACTCTACAACCAATCAATTTGTTCTTTTTTTAATTTTCATTTCCAGACTAACCTACTTTTTTTATTTAATGCAAATTACAGATACCAGTTAACTATTTCGGAATTGTGTCACACAGAACAAAATGTATTTACAAAGGGGAAAGGGGATGAAGGGAAGAGAGGAGAGAAATATTACATTAGGCATACTTTGACATAAAAAAAGACTTTATCCCCCTACAATTTTGCAGAGGGCTGCAGGGGCAGCAGAGCTCAAAACAAAATCATAATTTTTCAGTCACAGAGGCATTCAAGTAGTAATAACGTTATACACGTTTTCTTTGAAGACAACAGATTTCTGTAAAGTGAATGCATTATTCCATAGGTAACCAGTCCTGTGTGTCTTGTTTGTCTGTTGAACATATTTGGATGGAACTTTGAAGGCTACTTGGTGTTTTTATTAGCCAAGTAATCCATCAGTAACCCACACACTATGAATGCGAAATTACAAGCAAAAGCAAATACATATATATATATAAAATATATATATATTTATATAGAGAAGATATCACAGCTGTAGGCTACATTCTGAAGCACATTTCCTTTTTCAACCCTTTCCAACCCCAGTCATGTAAGTCGTTTAATTTTCCTTATTGCAATTTTTGCAAGAGACAAAAAAAATAAAAATATATATAAATAAAAAATGCTACCAAAGCTTTAATAACCTCCCTCCTAAACCAAAATTAGCTATACAAATTCCACCAGCACGATGCAATTATGCAAAAATCACAATTGTTTTAACATAGCAGATAAAGGACGTGCTCTAAAAACAACTAAAGAAATTATTGTTGTGGACATAGTGTGCTTTCAACATTCAGTGGCATTCTGAGATCAATTAAGATACCAGAAATATATGATAAGGTATCAAGTACATTTGTCTTGCTTAACATTAAGACGGCGAAAGACTAATGTAACAATGAAATTATACCAGCCCACCGAACCGTGAAAATTTGATATTTCCAGTAATAGGTAGTACAATATTAGAAAATACTGTGATCTTTCTAGAAATTCTAACCATTGTATTCAAAATAGGGACAAAATAAAATGTTGGTTTAATAATGTGTGGAATGAAACACACTTTCTCTGGCAGAGTAAAGTCAAAAAGTGACAGCAAAATATTGGCCAGCCAGCCAAGAATTCTTAAGATTTTACTTTGTATTTATTTTCAGCTTCAGGTCAGGTTAAGATGCGAGTTAACCAGCAGAGTAAGCAGCAGAAATATACTATATTGTAGTCTGCTCTGGCAGCCAAAGGGTTCATTTCCCCCAAAATAAATAAAACTAAACGTCAAGAATCGGCCATTACAACTACACTATGTGGACAGGCTAAGGGAGATGCATATTTGTTTTTACGGACACAGAAATATGGAAACACTGCAGTGAAGACCTTTGGTCATTAAGAAATAGCATATTATAATCATGTTCTCAGAATTGCCGATCCCAATAAACCAGAGGTAAAAAAGGAAGATAAAGATGAAGAAAAAAAAACATAACTAAAAATAAAGTCTAATTACAAAAAAGTTATCACCACTATGGGTTACTATACATATGTGTAAAAATGTACATCAGCACCAGATTTCAGAATTATAAGTCTATGGCTTTATGAATCGTCCTCTTTAGGGGTGTTACATATAATACTAATGTGTTTTTACATTTGAATTTATTTAACAGCGGAGGTAAAAATAAATACATTTAAAAAAAAAAGATGGACAGGGCATAGATACATAAATTGCAGAAATTCTGCGTCCAGATGTAAAATCCGTAAGGAATTTCCTATTCTGGTTTAATCCACAGAATTTAAAATCTACTTGGCATTTAAACTGCTATGTTTTTAAAGCGAATCTCTGCAAAGATCTAGACAATGATCTGTGTCCTATCACATACATGGTTTATTCAGATAAGCAAAGCAAGAAACGGACATTACACACACGGGGGAAGAAAATAAGTACACAACTTAATTTGCAGACGAAGATCAACAAAACAGTCATTTAAGATGTGGTTTTCATTATAAGACAAAATCAGCGGAATGGGCAGCAATGTGAGCTCTCATGTACTATTCAAATTGTCAGGGTCAATCTGTACATCAGTGCGCAAGCCAGGCAGGCACCAACCTGAAAACCTACACTGTCAGTTAAAGTCGCTGTAATTTAACATTAAAAAAAAAGTCCTATTTTAAAATTCAATTAAAACACGTATTATACTTAGTTGTAAAAAGTTTAAACGACTAAATTCACAAGAGAATTCTAAATAAAAACTATTTATCCTTTCCATTAAGAACTGATCTTTCAGTAACTAAAATATATTTTAGCTGTGGCAACATAATTCATTAAAATAAAGGAAAAATAAGTTGCTGATTTTCAGGATTTGAGGTGATCATTAATGTACATGTGTACATTAAAAAATAACATGCTACTTTCTTGCCATATAGTGTCATATAGTGTCAACTTTTTTGTGTGTGGGGGATCTCAGATTGTTCAGATAAAGAATGAAATGCTGAATGTTACATTCCATTAAATCATGACAGTACTGTCACTTGGAATTAAACGAGGGGCAATAACAGTTATAAGGGGCACATTTGTAACACATGGTAATACTTCAGCAGCTTAGTGTATACATTTTAGCAGCATTCTGTATCCAAACCAGAAGTTATGTGCCTGGGTTTGCAGTGCTGCAGCCGCTATACTTGTATGTGCACAGTCCTGACATTTATTCTATGTGCGCATTCTTCATAGCCTGGCACATAAATGATAGCGATGTGTGCATAATCTTACCTGTTTTTTTTGAGCTAGTTAAAACCGTACAACTGGCAAATAGAGCGTAGACTAAAATCAGAACTTAAGTCAAGGAGGGTTTTGGTGATATACTGCTAAACAAACTTGTATGTGCTGCTAACCGAGCTGGCTATCCACAGCTCTGCTGTCAGATGAAATATTTTTTGCACATCATAAAGACAAGCCACCCAGTGTATGGAAGGCTAATAAGAAGACTTGCTGATTTTCTTTTGAAATGTGAGACCAGGGAATCTATGCCTGAACACATTCTTTGCTGCATATCCAAGGGTTTATATCAGTGGGCTTGGAGGCACAGCAAAAATAGACAAGATAATATACTGCACAGTGATGTAAATGACGTGAACTCCACTGAATGCACAAAGTACAGCAAAAGGTGGACACACTACAGCCCACCAAACAGATTTAATGCCCATGGATACACCAACCGGTGAGGTAAGTACTGTCTGTTTCCATGGTTGGTTGCTTAATGAAAGGCAAAGTCTGTATTTAAAGACATTAGCTCCTTAACATATAGGACAGCATGGAAGGGGCTAGCTTCTTAGACAATGCTATATTGCCTTATGCAGAACAGGAATTTATACACAACAGTGGAAGCGCACTTTCTTATGTTATATCCCCTAACCGGACACGTTTCAGTTTGGATATCCAACTTCACAAATCAGCATTCACATCAGAAAAACAACCATCTTTAAACAACCCTATAAAAGAACCCTATGAAATGTCTTCTTTTAACACTAGCAACAAGGACATGACTGTTTACAGGACTGCCTGCTTGCAAATAGGTTAACTGGCCTCGCTGACCCTAACAAACTGCTTCAGCATGCAACCAGACTAACACCCCTCCAACAACTGAAGGAGTTTAAATGGAAAATGGACATAGAGAAGCGATGTGAGAGAACACTGGGTGCGTATGAAGAGGGCTGCTTGCCCTTCCAACCCTTACATCTCATACAATAAGGCACTCCGAGAATCATACCGGTGTGGGAGCCATAAACAGGCAACTGCTAGTGATGGTACCTGTTTCATATATATATTTTTGGCAGTCAACCCGTCCAGGACAACCACAGACCCTGGTGATTACAGCAGAATCCCTCAGGAAACTGTAGACGGGGGGGCTGGAAGGGAATTCAAAGCACGGCAGCTGTCTTTTTTTTTTTTTATACACTCCTACCATGTAGGAGTGGAAAATCTCTCCATTACAAAATGGGGTTAAACCAGCCCCGGGGGGAAAAAAAACAAACAAAAAAAACCCCAACAATAATAGAAGCCTCACTGTGTGTAATCTCTCAGCTCTCCCCAGGAAAATTCCTTTTGAGTGAGGATTAAAAAAAAATAAAATAAAAAAAAATGTATTTATAGATATTTTACAAGGTTAAATAACAATAATAATAATAATAATAATAAAAAACTGAACCACTAAAATCAACAGAGGATGGCGTTTCCTTTAACAGTTTCTTATGTATATATATATATATATATATATAAATATATATATATTTCAGGTTTTTTCCTTTATAAATGTGGCCAGTGTTTTTGTGGAAGGAGTCCCAGTGACAGGGTATGTGCATCCCCCTCTCTGCTTCCCCACCCCCTTGCTACGTCGCCCTTTTTCTTTTGCGCTCGTGCGTAGAACATGCTTCTTATTGGCTCAGGTTGAGTTGGAGGCCGATGCTGAGGCTGCATTGTTGGTTGGGCCACGGTCACCAGTGTTTGAGTCTGAAACAAAGAAGCAACAATCAGTCTAAGAATAAAAAAGCAGAATCTTCAAATTATTATATATTTATGTCAGTTATAGATTTGAATTCTGGACAGCAAGTCATCAGGGTATGTTGTGTATCATTTTAATTCACATGCACATTTATGGATTTGGTACAACATGGGTTTTCAGACATTTGTGGTCACAACACGGCTCAACACTCACTTGAAAGTGGAGCCTTAAAGTTCCAGCACCTTATCACCTGTGCCGCCCATGCACTTCTGTTGGAATCCAGAATCAAATTGCTCCCCACAGTCCCAACAGCGTTTGAATAAGCCCCTGAAGCCAACAACTTAGTGGGAGGGGCAAAACATGTCACAAGTGGTGATAGATTTGATGCTGCGGAGCCTAGTTTGAAAGCTGTTGGAACAGTTAGCGTCTGGAAGCAGTATGTCAACAGAGGTGCGATATCAGATGGGATCTTCAAGATGCTCTTGAGCGAGTGTTGGGGTGATTCTAACCTTCTAGATCCCCTACCCAGACTGGTGAAGAATTATAGTTACCATAGTAGTGGGGGCCTTGCTGGTGCTGGAGTTATGTAGCAACTTGTATTAGGATTTCCTGCCTATATTATACAGAGTTTCACGGAGCATGACGTTAGGCATTAAAGGAACACTACTAAATGAAACAACTTTCCAATTCCATAATAAAAAAATGCCCAATCTTTTTATACTCGCACTTTAATAATATAATTATATCCATTTTGGGATTGGCTGATGACTGTCACATGAAGCAGGTGGAACTGAAATCTATTGCTCATTTGATATTCAGATTAAGTGCCTTTATCTTTTTATTATGCATTAGATGATTATGCAATGCTACTGTATTTAATAGTCCTTTAATAGCCTCTGTTTGAACTTATGTGGTACCAGAGTTTGCTTGAGCACTTTTCACCTGGCATTTTGGGATTATCTACTGGTTTAGTAGCGGTACCACTGATTACCGTATATGGACACGGCTTTTGTTTCTTTTATATTGTTTTGTGATATGGAATTACTTTTATCACAGATCATTACCAGATAATTTCCTTTCCTTCTTAATACAGGGAGAGTCCACAACTGCATTCCTTACTTGTGGGAATTAAGAACCTGGCCACCAGAAGGAGGCAAAGGCACCCCAGCCAAAGGCTTAAATACCCCCCCCCCCACACACACACTTCCCTCATATCCCAGTCATTCTGCCGAGGGAACAAGGAACAGTAGGAAAAAGGTGCTAAAAGAACAAGATAAAATTTAGGGCCGCCCATCGGAGAAATCGGACGGGAGCTGTGGACTCTCCCTGTACAGAAGGAAATTATCTGGTAAGCATAATTTATGTTTTTCTTCTTAATAAAGGGAGAGTCCAAAGCTGCATTCATTACTTGTGGGAAATTATACCCAAGCTACAGAGGACACAATGCTAACGGGAGGGCAAAAAGAAGGAGCGGACCCCATCTGAAAGCACCACAGTCTGAAAAACCCTATCTGCCAAAGGCTGCTTCAACTGAAGCAAAGTAAAAACTCAAAAAAAAAAAATTGGAAAAAGAAGTAAGGAGGACCAAGTAGTCCGCCCAACAAAAACTGATCCACAGAGGTCTCATGTAAAGGCCCAAAAGGACTTCACTGCTCGAAAAACTAAGCCGAAAACCTCTGAGGAAGCTTGCGTCCCCCACTGACTCATATCCCAAATGGACGAAACTCCTCAACTTATAAAAAACAAGGAAAGAACCGTCTATTCCTATATAGCCTGGAAAAAGAACTGAAAGGTATGGTTCTATTATAGGTATGAAAAAAACGACCTTCGCGAAGAAGGCATAGGATATAAAAAATAGACCACAAATTCTCCACTGAAAGGTGCAAATTAACACCACCTGGAAGAAATCCTAACTAGTTTCGTAGGACAGCCTTACTATCATGCAAACACCCAATAAGGAGGGTCGCATCGTAAGATCGTAAACTCAGACTTCTGCACTCAGAAGTAATATTGAGACGTAAGGACCTCTAAAAGAACAACTTAAAGACAACCTCAGCATCAGAACAATACACCGGCCTGAACGCAGTAAGAACCATAAAAAAAACTGTACATCCAGAAGCTCAACGAGCCTCTGGTGCCAAAAATAAAAACAGACAGGGCCAAAACTGATCCAACAGGGAATCAGCTAAGAGGCTCTTCTCCAGAACATCCTGGAGGAAGGAAGGAACCCTGGCAGGCTGAATAGTGTGCCAGGACGGACCCTGCTCCATCACCTACCATACATGAAAATGGGCCATATTAAGCACCCTAAGGGAGCAGACCATAACCACTCAGGAAAAATCGTCTCTGCAGTTAAGAACTAATCGACCTCACCCCCAAAGAGAGGGTCGCTGACAGCGAGCAGCAGTGGGCCTCTGCCGATAACCCAACCAAGATACTACCCTGAGAGTTGGGGAGACATGAACTCAGAAGGAAATTCAAGCCAGCAAAATAAGACCGGCTAGAATCCTTACACTGGGACGAACATAGTCGTTAAACCGTCAGAGCCGAAAGACTGCCTGAAGATCCAAAGGAAAAATTAGAATGGGAGGGAAAAACCTCCTGATCTTCCAGGCCCACTTCAGGTACGCCCTCACCAGCCTGACGGAAATGTGACCGAAGTCAAAACCGCCCCAGGTGAAAACATAATTTATGCTTACCTGATAAATTTATTTCTCTTGTAGTGTAGTCAGTCCACGGGTCATCCATTACTTATGGAATATATATCTCTTCCTAACAGGAAGCTGCAAGAAGATCACCCAAGCAGAGCTGCTATATAGCTCCTCCCCTCACATGTTATATTCAGTCATTCGACCAAAGCAGACGAGAAAGGAGAAACCATAGGGTGCAGTGGTGACTGGAGTTTAATTAAAATTTAGATCTGCCTTAAAGACAGGGCGGGCCGTGGACTGACTACACTACAAGAGAAATAAATTTATCAGGTAAGCATAAATTATGTTTTCTCTTGTTAAGTGTAGTCAGTCCACGGGTCATCCATTACTTATGGAATACCAATACCAAAGCTAAAGTACACGGATGAAGGGAGGGACAAGGCAGGAACATTAAACAGAAGGAACCACTGCCTGAAGTACCTTTCTCCCAAAAATAGCCTCCGAAGAAGCAAAAGTGTCAAATTTGTAAAATTTTGAAAAGGTGTGAAGCGAAGACCAAGTCGCAGCCTTGCAAATCTGTTCAACAGAGGCCTCATTTTTAAAGGCCCAGGTGGAAGCCACAGCTCTAGTAGAATGAGCTGTAATCCTTTCAGGAGGCTGCTGTCCAGCAGTCTCATAGGCTAAACGTATTATGCTACGAAGCCAAAAAGAGAGAGAGGTAGCCGAAGCCTTTTGACCTCTTCTCTGTCCAGAGTAAACGACAAACAGGGAAGAAGTTTGACGAAAATCTTTAGTTGCCTGCAAATAGAACTTCAGGGCACGGACTACGTCCAGATTATGCAAAAGTCGTTCCTTCTTTGAAGAAGGGTTAGGACACAGTGATGGAACAACAATCTCTTGATTGATATTCCTGTTAGTAACTACCTTAGGTAAGAACCCAGGTTTAGTACGCAGAACTACCTTGTCTGAATGAAAAATCAGATAAGGAGAATCACAATGTAAGGCAGATAACTCAGAGACTCTTCGAGCCGAGGAAATAGCCATCAAAAACAAAACCTTCCAGGATAACAGCTTGATATCAATGGAATGAAGGGGTTCAAATGGAACGCCTTGAAGAACATTAAGAACTAAGTTTAAGCTCCACGGCGGAGCAACAGTCTTAAACACAGGCTTAATCCTAGTTAAAGCCTGACAAAAAGCCTGAACGTCTGGAACTTCAGCCAGACGTTTGTGTAGAAGAATAGACAGAGCAGAAATCTGTCCCTTTAACGAACTAGCAGATAAGCCCTTTTCTAAACCCTCTTGTAGAAAGGACAATATCCTAGGAATCCTAACCTTACTCCATGAGTAACTCTTGGATTCGCACCAATATAAATATTTACGCCATATCTTATGGTAAATTTTTCTGGTAACAGGCTTCCTAGCCTGTATTAAGGTATCAATAACCGACTCCGAGAAGCCACGCTTTGATAGAATCAAGCGTTCAATCTCCATGCAGTCAGCCTCAGAGAAATTAGATTTGGATGGTTGAAAGGACCCTGAATTAGAAGGTCCTGTCTCAGAGGCAGAGACCACGGTGGACAGGACGACATGTCCACTAGGTCTGCATACCAGGTCCTGCGTGGCCACGCAGGCGCTATCAGAATCACTGAAGCTCTCTCCTGTTTGATCTTGGCAATCAAACAAGGAAGCATCGGGAATGGTGGAAACACATAAGCCATGTTGAAGACCCAAGGGGCTGTCAGAGCATCTATCAGCATCGCTCCCGGGTCCCTGGACCTGGATCCGTAACAAGGAAGCTTGGCGTTCTGACGAGACGCCATGAGATCCAGATCTGGTTTGCCCCAACGATGAATCAGTTGAGCAAAGACCTCCGGATGAAGTTCCCACTCCCCTGGATGAAAAGTCTGGCGACTTAGAAAATCTGCCTCCCAGTTCTCCACGCCTGGGATGTAAATCGCTGACAGGTGGCAAGAGTGAGACTCTGCCCAGCGAATTATCTTTGAGACTTCCAACATCGCTAGGGAACTTCTGGTTCCCCCTTGATGGTTGATGTAAGCCACAGTCGTGATGTTGTCCGACTGAAATCTGATGAACCTCAGAGTTGCTAACTGAGGCCAAGCTAGGAGAGCATTGAATATTGCTCTTAATTCCAGAATATTTATTGGGAGGAGTTTCTCCTCCTGAGTCCATGATCCCTGATCTTTCAGGGAGTTCCAGACTGCGCCCCAGCCTAGAAGGCTGGCGTCTGTTGTTACAATCGTCCAATCTGGCCTGCGAAAGGTCATCCCCTTGGACAGATGTGGCCGAGAAAGCCACCATAGAAGAGAATCTCTGGTCTCTTGATCCAGATTTAGTAGGGGGGGACAAATCTGAGTAATCCCCGTTCCACTGACTTAGCATGCACAATTGCAGCGGTCTGAGATGCAAGCGCGCAAATGGTACTATGTCCATTGCCGCTACCATTAAGCCGATTACTTCCATGCACTGAGCTACTGACGGGTGTGGAATGGAATGAAGGACACGGCAAGCATTTAGAAGTTTTAATAACCTGGCCTCTGTCAGGTAAATTTTCATCTCTACAGAATCTATAAGAGTCCCTAGAAAGGGAACTCTTGTAAGTGGTAATAGAGAACTCTTTTCCACGTTCACCTTCCACCCATGCGACCTCAGAAATGCCAGAACTATCTCTGTATGAGACTTGGCAGTTTGAAAACTTGACGCTTGTATCAGAATGTCGTCTAGGTACGGAGTCACCGCTATGCCTCGCGGTCTTAGTACCGCCAGAAGTGAGCCCAGAACTTTTGTAAAGATTCTTGGAGCCGTAGCTAATCCGAAGGGAAGAGCTACAAACTGGTAATGCCCGTCTAGGAAAGCAAATCTTAGGTACCGATAATGATCCTTGTGAATCGGTATGTGAAGGTAGGCATCCTTTAAGTCCACTGTGGTCATGTACTGACCCTCTTGGATCATGGGAAGGATGGTTCGAATAGTTTCCATTTTGAATGATGGAACTCTTAGAAATTTGTTTAGGATTTTTAAGTCCAAGATTGGTCTGAAGGTTCCCTCTTTCTTGGGAACCACAAATAGATTTGAATAGAATCCCTGCCCGTGTTCCGTCCGCGGAACTGGGTGGATCACCCCCATTAGTAAGAGGTCTTGTACACAGCGTAGAAACGCCTCTTTCTTTATTTGGTTTGCTGATAACCTTGAAAGATGAAATCTCCCTCGTGGAGGAGAAGTTTTGAAGTCCAGGAGATATCCCTGAGATATGATCTCCAACGCCCAGGGATCCTGGACATCTCTTGCCCAAGCCTGGGCGAAGAGAGAAAGTCTGCCCCCCACTAGATCCGTTTCCGGATAGGGGGCCCTCTCTTCATGCTGTCTTGGGGGCAGCAGCAGGTTTCTTGGCCTGCTTGCCCTTGTTCCAGGACTGGTTAACTTTCCAGCCCTGCCTGTAACGAGCAACAGCTCCTTCCTGTTTTGGAGCGGAGGAAGTTGATGCTCTTCCTGCCTTGAAGTTACGAAAGGCACGAAAATTAGACTGTTTGGCCTTTGATTTGGCCCTGTCCTGAGGTAGAGCATGGCCCTTACCTCCCGTAATGTCAGCTATAATTTCTTTCAAGCCGGGCCCGAATAAGGTCTGCCCTTTGAAAGGAATATTAAGCAATTTAGATTTAGAAGTCATGTCAGCTGACCAGGATTTAAGCCATAGCGCTCTGCGCGCTTGGATGGCGAATCCGGAGTTCTTAGCCGTAAGTTTGGTTAAATGTACGACGGCATCAGAAACAAATGCGTTAGCTAGCTTAAGTGCTTTAAGCTTGTTCATAATTTCATCCAATGGAGCTGTGCGAATGGCCTCTTCCAGAGACTCAAACCAGAATGCCGCCGCCGCAGCAGTGACAGGCGCAATGCATGCAAGGGGCTGTAAGATAAAACCTTGTTGAACAAACATTTTCTTAAGGTAACCCTCTAATTTCTTATCCATTGGATCTGAAAAGGCACAACTATCCTCCACCGGGATAGTGGTACGCTTAGCTAAAGTAGAAACTGCTCCCTCCACCTTAGGGACCGTCTGCCATAAGTCTCGTGTGGTGGCGTCTATAGGAAACATTTTCCTAAATATGGGAGGAGGGGAAAAAGGCACACCAGGTCTATCCCACTCCTTGCTAATAATCTCTGTAAGCCTTTTAGGTATAGGAAACACGTCAGTACACACCGGTACCGCATAGTATCTATCCAAACCTACATAATTTTTCTGGAATTGCAACCGTGTTACAATCATTCAGAGCCGCTAATACCTCCCCTAGCAATATGCGGAGGTTCTCAAGCTTAAATTTAAAATGAGAAATCTCTGAATCCAGTCTCCCTGGATCAGATCCGTCACCCACAGAATGAAGCTCTCCGTCTTCACGTTCTGCAAACTGTGACGCAGTATCTGACATGGCTCTCACCTCATCCGCGCGCTCTGTCCTTAACCCAGAGCTATCGCGCTTGCCTCTTAATTCTGGCAATTTAGATAATACTTCTGTCATAACAGTAGCCATGTCTTGCAAAGTGATTTGTAAGGGCCTCCCTGATGTACTTGGCGCCACAAAATCATGCACCTCCTGAGCGGGAGGCGAAGGTACTGACACGTGAGGAGAGTTAGTCGGCATAACTTCCCCCTCGTTGTCTGGTGATAATTTCTTTACATGTAAAGATTGACTTTTATTTAAAGTAGCATCAATGCAATTAGTACACAAATTTCTATTGGGCTCCACATTGGCCTTTAAACATAGTGAACAAAGAGATTCATCTGTGTCAGACATGTTTAAACAGACTAGCAATGAGACTAGCAAGCTTGGAAATACTTTTCTAAATAAATTTACAAGCAATATAAAAAACGCTACTGTGCCTTTAAGAAGCACAAAAAGCTGTCACAGTTGAAATAACAATGAACCAAAATAGTTATAGCAACCAATTTTTCACAGTAAATGTATTAAGTTAGCAAAGGATTGCACCCACCAGCAAATGGATGATTAACCCCTTAATACCCAAAAACGGATAACAATTTAATAATTAACGTTTTTCTCACAGTCAAAACACACTGTCACAGGTCTGCTGTGACTGATTACCTCCCTCAAAATGAATTTTGAAGACCCCTGAGCTCTCTAGAGACGATCTGGATCATGGAGGATGAAGTAGACAGATTGTGACTGAATTTTTACTGCGCAAAAAAAGCGCTAAAATAGGCCCCTCCCACTCACATTACAACAGTGGGGAAGCTCAGAAAACTGTTTCTATGCAGAAAACAAAGATGGCCATGTGGTAAAAATCATGCCCCAATAAGTTTTATCACCAAGTACCTCACAAAAAACGATTAACATGCCAGTAAACGTTTTAAACATACATTTGAAAAGTTATGAATTGTTATTAATAAGCCTGCTACCAGTCGCTTTTACTGCAGTTAAGGCTCATACATTATTTCAGTATTAACAGTATTTTCAGAGTCAATTCCATTCCTTAGAAAAATACATTCAGTGTACACACACTCATCAGCCTAATACCAGTCGCTATCACTGCATTTAAGGCTGAACTTACTTTACATTGGTATCAGCAGTATTTTCTCAGTCAATTCCATTCCTCAGAAAAACAATTACTGCACATACCTCATTTGCAGGGGGGGCCTGCATGCTATTCCCCTTCTCTGAAGTTACCTCACTCCTCAGATGAGAACAGCCAGTGGATCTTAGTTACGTCTGCTAAGATCATAGAAAACGCAGGCAGATTCTTCTTCTAATGCTGCCTGAGAATAAACAGCACACTCCGGTGCCATTTAAAATAACAAACTTTTGATTGTAGAAATAAACTAAGTTAAAAAACACCACAGACCTCTCACAGCGACCTATCTTTAGTTAGGCTGCAAGAGAATGACTGAATATGACATGTGAGGGGAGGAGCTATATAGCAGCTCTGCTTGGGTGATCCTCTTGCAGCTTCCTGTTAGGAAGAGATATATATTCCATAAGTAATGGATGACCCGTGGACTGACTACACTTAACAAGAGAAAACATAATTTATGTAACAACTTACCTGATAAATTCATTTCTTTCATATTAGCAAGAGTCCATGAACTAGTGACGTATGGGATATACAATCCTATAGATGAGCAACAAAGAGACGGCAGGCACTACTTCCAAAACTTATTGTTAAAAAATCAAAATTTATTAGAAATCCATAAAAATGTTTGCAGACATGGCAGGCAAAGTCATGCAGGTAAATCTAGATTTACCTGCATGACTTTGCCTGCCATGTCTGCAAACATTTTTATGGATTTCTAATAAATTTAGATTTTTTAACAATAAGTTTTGGAAGTAGTGCCTGCCGTCTCTATGTTGCTCATCTATTGAATGGCGGTCTGATCCACTGCACAGTCTACGACACTCCGTGCTATGTTTCGAAGATTCTTGTGTTACATTTTTCCTCCTTCTGCTACAAGCTAGTGTTTTTTTGTTGGAGGATTTTACTTCCGGACCTACAGTGTGGCTTGCAAGCTGCGTAAGTCCATTTCTCTTTCGATATACAATCCTACCAGGAGGGGCAAAGTTTCCCAAACCTCAAAATGCCTATAAATACACCCCTCACCACACCCACAAATCATTTTAACGAAAAGCCAAGTAGTGGGGTGATAAAGAAAGGAGTAAAAAGCATCAAAGGAATTTGGAAATAATTGTGCTTTATACAAAAAAAAACCCATAACCACCAAAAAAAGGGTGGGCCTCATGGACTCTTGCCAATATGAAAAATGAATTTATCAGGTAAGTTCTTACATAAATTATGTTTTCTTTCATGTAATTGGCAAAAGTCCATGAGCTAGTGACGTATGGGATAGCAATACCCAAGATGTGGAACTCCACGCAAGAGTCACTAGAGAGGGAGGGATAAAAATAAAAACAACCCACAACCCAAAAAATAAGTTTATTCTCATAAATGAAAGGAAAAAACTTAAATCAAAAGCAGAAGAATCAAACAAACAGCTGCCCGAAGAACTTTTCTACCAAAAACTGCTTCTGAAGAAGCAAACACATAAAAACGGTAGAATTTAGTAAATGCATGCAAAGAAGACCATGTTGCTGCTTTGCAAATCTGATCAACTGAAGCTTCATTCGCCCACAAAGTAGAGACTGATCTAGTAGAATGAGCTGTAATTCTCGGAGGCGGGGCTTGACCCGACTCCAAATAAGCTTGATGAATCAAAAACTTTAACCACGAAGCCAAGAAAATGGCAGAAGCCTTCTGACCTTTCCTAGAACCAGAAAAGATAACAAATAGACTAGAAGTCTTCCTGAAATCTTTAGTAGCTCCAACATAATATTTCAAAGCTCTTACCACATCCAAAGAATGTAAGGATCTCTCCAAAGAATTATTAGGATTAGGACACAAGGAAGGAACAACAATTTCTCCATTAATGTTGTTAGAATTCACAACCTTAGGTAAGAATTTAAATGAAGTCCACAAAACCGCCTTATCCTGATGAAAAATCAGAAAAGGAGATTCACAAGAGAGCGGATAATTCAGAAACTTAAATGTCCAAAGAATGCATAGGCTCAAACGGAGGAGCCTGTAAAGCCTTGCAAACTAAATTAAGACTCCAGGGAGGAGAGATTGATTTAATGACAGGCTTGATACGAACCAAAGTCTGCACAAAACAATGAATATCAGGAAGTTTAGCAATCTTTCTGTAAAATAAAACAGAAAGAGCAGAGATTTATCCTTTCAAGGAACTTGCAGACAAACCTTTATCCAAACCATCCTGAAGAAACTGTAAAATTCTAGGAATCCTAAAAGAATGTCAATAGAATTTATGAGAAGAACACCATGAAATGTTAGTCTTCCAAACTCGATAATAAATCTTTCTAGAAACAGATTTACGAGCCTGTAACATAGTATTAATCACTGAGTCAGAAAAACCTTTATGACTAAGCACTAAGCGTTCAATCTCCATACCTTCAAATTTAATGGATTTGAGATCCTGATGGAAAAACGAACCTTGAGATAGGTCTGGCCTTAGTGGAAGTGGCCAAGGTTGGCAACTGGACATTCGGACAAGATCCGCATACCAAAACCTGTGAGGCCATGCTGGAGCTACCAGCAGCACAAACAATTGCTCCATGATGATCTTGGAGATCACTCTTGGAAGAAGAACTAGAGGCGGGAAAATATAAGCAGGTTGATAACACCAAGGAAGTGTTAATGCATCTACTGCTTCCGTCTGAGGATCCCTGGACCTGGACAGGTACCTGGGAAGTTTTTTGTTTAGATGATGCCATCAGATCTATTTCTGGTAGCCCCCACATCGGAACAATTTGAGAAAACACATCTGGGTGGAGAGACCATTCTCCCGGTTGTAAAGTCTGACGACTGAGGTAATCTGCTTCCCAATTGTCTATACCTGGGATATGATCCGCAGAAATTAGACAGGAGCTGGATTCCACCCAAACAAGTATCCGAGATACTTCTTTCATAGCTTTAGGACTGTGAGTCCCACCCTGATGATTGACATATGCCACAGTTGTGACATTGTCTGTCTGAAAACAAATGAACGGTTCTCTCTTCAACAGAGGCCAAAATTGAAGAGCCCTGAGAATCACATGGAGTTCCAAAATATTGATTGGTAATCTCGCCTCTTGAGATTTCCAAACTCCTTGTGCTGTCAGAGATCCCCAAACAGCTCCCCAACCTGATAGACTTGCATCTGATGTGATCACAGGTCCAGGTTGGAAGGAAGAAAGAGGCCCCTAAAATTATACGATGGTGATCTAACCACCAAGTCAGAGAAAGTCGAACATTGGGATTTAAGGATATTAATTGTGCTATACTTGTATAATCCCTGCACCATTGGTTCAGCATACAAAGCTGGAGAGGTCTCAAATGAAAACGAGCAAAGGGGATCGCGTCCGATGCTGCAGTCATGAGACCTAAAACTTCCATGCACATAGCTACTGAAGGGAATGACAGACTGAAGGTTCCGACAGGCTGCAACCAATTTCAAACGTCTCTTGTCTTTTAGAGACAAAGTCATGGACACTGAATCTATCTGGAAACCTAAAAAGGTTACCCTTGTCTGAGGAATCAAAGAACTTTTTGGTAAATTGATCCTCCAACCATGTCTTCGAAGAAACAACACTAGTTGATTTGTGTGAGAATCTGCGGAACATAAAGACTGGGCGAGTACCAAGATATCGTCCAAATAAGGAAACACCGCAATACCCCGCCCTCTGATTTGAAAAGATTCTTGGAGCTGTCGCTAGTCCAAAAGGAAGAGCAAGAAATTGGTAATGCTTGTCTAGAAAAGAGAATATCAGGAACGGATAATGATCTGGATGAATCGGAATAAGACGATATGCATCCTGTAAGTCTATTGTGGACATATAATGCCCTTGCTGAACAAAAGGCAGAAAAGTCCTTATAGTCACCATTTTGAAACTTGGTACTCTTACATATCGATTCAAAATCTTTAGATCCAAAACTGGTCTGAATGAATTCTCTTTCTTTGGAACAATGAATAGATTTGAATAAAACCCCAGACCCTGTTCCTGAAACGGAACTGGCATGATTACCCCTGTTAACTCCAGGTCTGAAACACACTTTAGAAAAGCCTGAGTCTTTAACTGGGTTTACCGGAATGCGTGAGAGAAAAAAAGTCTTACTCTGAATCCTATTCTGTACCCCTGAGAGACAATACTCTGAATCCAATGATTTTGGACCAAATTGATCCAAACATCTTTGAAAAATTTTAATCTGCCCCCTACCAGCTGAGATGGAATGAGGGCCGCACCTTCATGTGGACTTGGGGGCTGGTTTTGATCTCTTAAATGGCTTGGATTTATTCCAATTTGAAGAAGGTTTCCAATTGGAGGCAGATTCCTTGGGGGAAGGATTAGGTTTCTGTTCCTTATTTTGACGAAAGGAACAAAAACAGTTAAAAGCTTTAGATTTACCCTTAGGTTTTTTATCCTGAGGCAAATAAACTCCCTTCCCCCCAGTAACAGTTGAAATTATTGAATCCAACTGAGAACCAAATAATGTATTACCTTGGAAAGAGAGATAGCAATCTGGATTTAGAAGTCATATCAGCATTCCAAGATTTGAGCCACAAAGCTCTTCTAGCTAAAATAGCTAAATACATATATTTAACATCAATTTTGATAATATCAAGAATGGCATCACAAATGAAATTATTAGCATGTTGAATCAACTTAACAATGCTAGACAAACCATGATCCGATACTTGTTGCGCTAAAGTATCCAACCAAAAAGTTGAAGCAGCTGCAACATCAGCCAAAGAAATTGCAGGCTGAAGATGATGACCTGAATATAAATAAGCTTTCCTTAGATAAGATTCAAGTTTCCTATCTAAATGATCTTTAAAATAAGTACTATCTTCCGTAGGAATAGTAGTACGTTTAGCAAGAGTAGAGATAGCCCCATCAACTTTGAGGATCTTTTCCCAAAACTCCAATCTAACTTCTGGCAAAGGATACAATTTTTTAAACCTTGAAGAATGAATAAAAGTACCACCAGGCTTATTCCATTCCTTAGAAATCATATCAGAAATAGCATCAGGAACTGGAAAAACCTCTGGAATAACCACAGGAGGTTTATAAACAGAATTTAAAGTTTACTAGTTTTAATATCAAGAGGACTAGTTTCCTCCATATCCAATGTAATCAACACTTCTTTTAACAAAGAACGAACATACTCCAATTTAAATAAATAAGATCATTTATCAGTGTCAATATCTGAGGCAGGAAGGATAATTCAGTATGTTGCTGGTCATTTGAAATTTCATCAACCTTATGAGAAGTTTTAAAAGACCTTTTACGTTTATTCGAAGGCGGAATGGCAGACAAAGCCGTCTGAATAGAATCAGAAATAAATTATTTTAAATTTACAGGTATATCTTGTGCATTAGATGTTGAGGGAACAGCAATAGGTAATGAACTACTACTGATGGATACATTTTCTGCATGTAAAAGTTTATCATGATTACTTCATCAAGGGATGTGGAACATAGTTGAGCGGGCGGGTATACCGCGGCCTCCTCACAATATAGACAGGTATTAGACTTGGGTAAAGAGGGAGTACCCTCTAACGCATCATAATCCTCCATAGCTTGCGCTTACAAAGCAGACTATTGACTATTAAGAAAAAACTGCACCTTTATACCCGCAATGGCTGGGGCACTCACCACTTTCTATGACCCAGGCAAAACAGAGAAACCGCTTCTTCTCCGGGAACCAGCACGGTCAGGAAAGAGGAAATAAAGTGTGAACACACCCGGTCACATGGTGCGCAATGAAGGACCGCCCTTGCTATAAGAGCAAAAAAAAAGCGCCAAGCCTTTCAAGCTGCGCAGCTCAAAAAACGTAAGTAAAAACCTGTACGTTCTAACATCTGCCTGAGCTAAAAAACATCACACATGTCGCAAAATAATCAAATAAATTTATGTGATTAATCCCCACTGTTCAATAATCCCCCTCAGGAAACATTAACCCTTGATTCCAAACATAAAAGGAGCCACACAGTGACCCTGTCTTCTGGAGTTTTCATATGTGTAAAAAAATTAAACAATCTTACTGGAATCTATGCAGCGGAACAGAAACACAGCCTCTCAAGTGTGACAGTCTTGTAGCATCGCTCCTGACATGGACTTGAGTGATGGAAGCAGGCAGTGAAACTTGTCAACACTGATTGCTTAGGAGCTGTTAATATGAGTCTGGATGGGTCTGCAGAAAGACTCTCCCTGCATCTCCAGACTAACTTTCATCAAAGCTCATACTGAGAGGCTGACAAGACTACTTAAAACTCCAGTCCCATTTCAAAGGGCAGATAACCTACATAAGAAACTACTCCGAATCTTCTGACACTTCTCTGCCAACCTCCTGTGATGAAAGGCAAAGAATGACTGGGATATGAGGGAAGTAGGAGGAGTATTTAAGCCTTTAGCTGGGTGTCTTTGCCTCCTCCTGGTGGCCAGGTTCAGTATTTCCCAACAGTAAGGAATGATGCCGTGGATTCTCCTCATATTAAGAAGGAAATTGTGGGGGTTTTTGCAGTTATGGTGCAGCTTTGCCATAGTTTAGCAGTTTGTATTTTCAAACAAGGTCTCTCGTTATTTTCGTTCCATGAGTATTTATGACTGTTGGCACATAATTATCTAATAAATATTACTTGAGTGCAGAAGAGTGCATTACAGCCCTCAGAACTTTACTGCCAGAATGAGCCTCAGAAGAAGCCTATACACCAAAGTAATAAAACAGTCAAAAAGTATGTAAATAGGACCAAGTAGCTGCTCAATAAAAGCCTTTTTACTAAAGGACCAAGAAGTGTCAATTGCTCCAGTACATTAAGCAGTGATGTGCACATGGAAAAGTTTTCCCCCAACCAAATAAGCCAGCTTTAGGCCAAGCAGCTGTAGCTTTCTTAAGTTTGTGAGGCCTAGACAAACAAAAAGAGAAGGAGGTGGACATAAAGGAGCCACAATTTCCTCATTAATAGTGTCTGTAGATACTATCTTTAGGAAGAACTAAGCAGCCTTATCCTGATGAAAAAAAAAAAAAAATCAGAAAAGGAGGTTTGCATGACAAAGCTGAAAGCTCAGAATCTTATCTAGCCGAAGAAATAACTAGAAGAAAAAAAAGAGGAGGACCCGCTAGGATAACAGCTGAAGGTCTAAAGTTTCTAAACCATGCAGCGGCTCAAAAGGAGAAATTCGAAGAACCTTCAAAACCAGATAAAGATAACAATAAAAATAAACTGAACAAAGGCCTGAAAGTCTGACATTTTAAGCTATTTTCTAGCTGTCAACCCCTTATCTAGACCCCCTGCAGGAACTTAAGAACTCTAGGAATTCTAAAAGAATTACAGCAATAACCTTTGTGAGAACACAACACAATCAAAATTGCTGAGGCTTGTTCCTGCTTTATTCTGGCTATCACTTAAAGTAGCAACTCAAATGGAGGAAAACTGTAAATTAGGTTGAATGACCAGGCCATCCATCAGACTCGCCTGAGGGTCCTGGCACAATACTGAGGCAGTTTATTATTCAAGTGAGAGGTCATCAGATCTATCTCTGGTCGAAAACTTCTTGATTTAGAGACCATTCCCCTGTGTGAAGAGATTGTCAACTGAGAAAGTCTGCCTACCAGTTGTTCACACCCAGAATGTGGATAGCAGAAATCCTGCAAAGATTGCGTTCTGCCCCAGATGATGATGCGGGACACTTTCCTCATTCCTCCACCAAGAAGGGCTGGAGTTTCATGAAGATTTGGATTTTCCATAATTCTAGGCAGAGGGGGAATCTTTCTGAGCTTTAGATTCCCAAAAGAAACAAAGGCCCTGCATATTTAAACTTGCCTTTAGATTTCTTATGCTGGGGCAGAAGAGCTCCCTGAGAGCGATCCTTACATGCTGAATAGGTCACAAAAACACAGAATCAGTAAAGGATTATATCTCAGAAAAGGCGTGTTAAAAAATTTAACTAAAACCTATGAATTCAGTGAGCGCCAAAGCCAAGAACCCAAAGGGAACAAGAAGACATTTTGCGCAAGCAAAGGAAAATACACTGTGCCCAGCTCAGAAGTTCAGATCTTGCTAAGCCAACCACGCTAAATTTAAAGCAATAGTAACCTTTAAAAAAAAAATATATAGTTTTAAAAGTGTTATATTTATTTGTACACCATATACCTTGTACCAGCCGTTTATATGTCCTCAGACTATATGAAGCATGTGTACATGTTAATACTAATAACCGGTACTGTCATATCAGCAAAATCATCCACTGTGCTTACCTAAGCTGGAGCAACATGCTTCCAGTAGATAAGGCCATACATCAAGCAAAATGCCAAGGATCTGAATTAGTTACAGACTCTACAACCCAGGGGATTGGTGAACAGCTCCACATTTTACCTTGAAAGGTTGTTGATCCACAAGTAGCAGCTAATTTTAGACCAGGGGATTTGTGGTGAAGTCCACAGTTCACCTAGGAGGCTTGTGATAATTCTCACTGAGAAAAGACCTTTCACTGCCTTGTTGACAACACCTTATCTACCCCTCTGAATGACAGATAACTGAGGAGGAACTGGGCGTCAAAATTGGTTAGAGGACCCCTCTAAATGACAAGTAGATTTTCACTTTACTTTCACCTCATTCCTCATCAAGGAAGCAAAGGAAAATGAATGAGGAGCATGGGAAGTAGGAGAGATTTAAAACTCTGGTGTGTTGAGGTGTCTTTTACCTCCTCCTAGGGGTCAGGAGGGGAATTCCCACACACAATGACTTGTGGACTCTCACCATCTGATGAAAGAAAACACTGCAAAAGAGAAGGCCTGTGAAAAACAACAGAAGAGCTATTGAAAACATTTGTTTACTAGAGATCTCAAAGTTCTGAGCCAAGTTCCTTCCACATACCTCCAACAGGAAGTCACTGAACATATGGCACCCTTGGAGTTGACTTGGGGGCCCTTCTTAAAAGATACTGACTTAGACTTCCAAGAGTTTGGATAGTTTCTGTGAAAGAATACTTGCTTCAAGTACGTGCTCCCTTACAGTTGTCTTATTTTTTCTGATATTAATGAGAGTATGCTACTGAGTACTTAAACATGAAAGACTCATAAAAAACATTTGGTTTATTCAAACTTGGCCCTCCAGAGGTTTTGGAACTACATTTCCAATGATGCTCAGCCAGCATATCAGCTGGCTGAGAATCATGGGAAATGTAGTTCCAAAATCTCTGGAGGGCCAAGTTTGAGGATGTCTGGTTTAGAGCATTCCTCACTGGTAAGAACAAATTAAACAGAAAACCTACTATCCCCTTTAGCCACAGTTTTATGGAACAACTACAGGTAAATGCAACAGCTGAGTGGAAGTGAAGAATTGCAGTGCTACTGTAAGTCCTGCATCTCACTCAATTCAAGAAGCAGGACCAGGGCACATCACAGGCTGCCAGGGCGTTGCTAGTGCACAGGTTTATCAAGCATTGAATTACTTAACTGACAAGTATTTAATATTAATGACAATGCAATATCACTAACTCTGAATTGAAAATAAGCAGATTTTTTTACTGACAAATGTATTTTTTTCTCCAATTTTCCAGCCCCCTGTATCATGTGAAAGACATCAGCCAATCACAGACTAGTATACGTATACCCTGTGAGCCTCTGCACATGCTCAGTAGGATCTTGTTCCCCAGGAAGTGTGTGTATAAAAAGACTGTGCAAAAATTGATAATGGAAGTAAATTAGAAAGTGTCTTAAAACTGCTGCTCTATCTGAATCATAAAAGTTAATTTTGACTTTAGTGTTCCTTTAAAATTCTTAAAGGGACATGAAACCCAAAATATTTCTTCAATAATTCAGATAGAGATACAATTTAAAAAAATGTTTGCAATTTACTTCTATTATCAAATTTGTTTTGTTCTCTTGTTATTCTTTGTTGGAGATATACAATTAGGAAGCGTGCACTTGTCTGGAGAACTATATGACAGGAAATAGTGCTCTTGCTAACGTATAACACAGTATAGTACTAAAGAGACGTGCACACTCCCGAACTAACCTTCCTGCTTTTCAACATTCCATAATGGAAGTAAATTAGAAAGTTGTTTAAAATGTTATGTTCTATCTGAATCATGTAATAAACCTGTTATGTTCTATCTGAATCATGTAATAAACCTGTTATGTTATATCTGAATCATGAAATAAACCTGTTATGTTCTATCTGAATCATGTAATAAACCTGTTATGTTCTATCTGAATCATGTAATAAACCTGTTATGTTCTATCTGAATCATGTAATAAAATGCTATGTTCTATCTGAATCATGTAATAAACCTGTTATGTTCTATCTGAATCATGTAATAAACCTGTTATGTTCTATCTGAATCATGTAATAAACCTGTTATGTTCTATCTGAATCATGTAATAAACCCGTTATGTTCTATCTGAATCATGTAATAAACCCGTTATGTTCTATCTGAATCATGTAATAAACCTGTTATGTTCTATCTGAATCATGTAATAAACCTGTTATGTTCTATCTGAATCATGTAATAAGCCTGTTATGTTCTATCTGAATCATGTAATAAACCTGTTGTTCTATCTGAATCATTTAATAAGCCTGTTATGTTCTATCTGAATCGTGTAATAAACCTGTTATGTTCTATCTGAATCATGTAATAAACCTGTTATGTTCTATCTGAATCATGTAATAAGCCTGTTATGTTCTATCTGAATCGTGTAATAAACCTGTTATGTTCTATCTGAATCATGTAATAAACCTGTTATGTTCAATCTGAATCATGTAATAAAATGCTATGTTCTATCTGAATCATGAAATAAACCTGTTATGTTCTATCTGAATCATGTAATAAACCTGTTATTTTCTATCTGAATCATGTAATAAAATGCTATGTTCTATCTGAATCATGAAATAAACATGTTATGTTCTATCTGAATCATGTAATAAACCTGTTATGTTCTATCTGAATCATGTAATAAAAACAGAATTTATGTTTACCTGATAAATTTCTTTCTCCTACGGTGTGTCCGGTCCACGGCTTCATCCTTACTTGTGGGATATTCTCATTCCCTACAGGAAATGGCAAAGAGAGTACACAGCAAAAGCTGTCCATATAGCCCCCCCTCTGGCTCCGCCCCCCAGTCATTCGACCGACGGTTAGGAGAAAAAGGAGAAACTATAAGGTGCCGTGGTGACTGTAGTGTACAGAAAATAAAAATTTTAAACCTGACTAAAAGCCAGGGCGGGCCGTGGACCGGACACACCGTAGGAGAAAGAAATTTATCAGGTAAACATAAATTCTGTTTTCTCCTACATTGGTGTGTCCGGTCCATGGCTTCATCCTTACTTGTGGGAACCAATACCAAAGCTTTAGGACACGGATGAAGGGAGGGAACAAGTCAGGTAAACTAAACGGAAGGCACCACAGCTTGCAAAACCTCTCTCCCAAAAACAGCCTCCGAAGAAGCATAAGTATCGAATTTGTAAAATTTGGCAAATGTATGCAGAGAAGACCAAGTCGCTACCTTACAGATCTGTTCAACAGAAGCCTCGTTCTTGAAGGCCCATGTGGAAGCCACAGCTCTGGTAGAGTGAGCTGTAATTCGTTCAGGAGGCTGCCGTCCGGCAGTCTCATAAGCCAATCGGATGATGCTTTTCAGCCAAAAGGAAAGAGAGGTAGCAGTAGCTTTCTGCCCTTTCCTCTTACCAGAATAAACGACAAACAAGGATGATGTCTGTCTGAAATCCTTTGTTGCTTCTAAATAGAATTTTAAAGCACGGACCACATCTAGGTTGTGTAACAAACGTTCCTTCTTCGAAACTGGATTCGGACACAGAGAAGGAACAACTATTTCCTGGTTAATATTCCTGTTGGAAACCACTTTGGGAAGAAAACCAGGCTTGGTACGTAAAACTACCTTATCTGTATGGAATACCAGATAGGGAGAAGTACACTGCAAAGCAGACAATTCAGAAACTCTTCTAGCAGAAGAAATAGCAACCAAAAACAGAACTTTCCAAGATAGTGAATTAATATCTATGGAATGTAAGGGTTCAAACGGAACCCCTTGAAGAACTGAAAGAACTAAGTTTAGACTCCATGGAGGAGTCATAGGTCTGTAGACATGCTTGATTCTGACTAACGCCTGTACAAACGCCTGTACATCTGGCACGGCTGCCAGACGTTTGTGCAACAAAACAGACAGAGCAGATATCTGTCCTTTTAGAGAACTAGCTGACAAACCTTTATCCAAACCTTCTTGGAGAAAACATAATTTATGCTTACCTGATAAATTCCTTTCTTCTGTAGTGTGATCAGTCCACGGGTCATCATTACTTGTGGGATATTAACTGCTCCCCTACAGGAAGTGCAAGAGGATTCACCCAGCAGAGTTGCTATATAGCTCCTCCCCTCTACGTCACCTCCAGTCATTCGACCAAGGACCAACGAGAAAGGAGAAGCCAAGGGTGTAGTGGTGACTGGAGTATAATTTAAAAAATATTTACCTGCCTTAAAAAACAGGGCGGGCCGTGGACTGATCACACTACAGAAGAAAGGAATTTATCAGGTAAGCATAAATTATGTTTTCTTCTGTTAAGTGTGATCAGTCCACGGGTCATCATTACTTGTGGGATACCAATACCAAAGCAAAAGTACACGGATGACGGGAGGGATAGGCAGGCTCTTTATACAGAAGGAACCACTGCCTGAAGAACCTTTCTCCCAAAAATAGCCTCCGAGGAAGCAAAAGTGTCAAATTTGTAAAATTTGGAAAAAGTATGAAGCGAAGACCAAGTTGCAGCCTTGCAAATCTGTTCAACAGAGGCCTCATTCTTAAAGGCCCAAGTGGAAGCCACAGCTCTAGTGGAATGAGCTGTAATTCTTTCAGGAGGCTGCTGTCCAGCAGTCTCATAAGCTAAACGAATTATGCTACGAAGCCAAAAAGAGAGAGAGGTAGCAGAAGCTTTTTGACCTCTCCTCTGACCAGAGTAAACGACAAACAGGGAAGACGTTTGTCGAAAATCTTTAGTTGCCTGTAAATAAAATTTAAGGGCACGAACTACATCCAGATTGTGCAAAAGACGTTCCTTCCTCGAAGAAGGATTTGGGCACAAGGATGGAACAACAATCTCCTGATTGATATTCCTGTTAGTGACTACCTTAGGTAAGAACCCAGGCTTAGTACGCAGAACTACCTTATCCGAGTGAAAAATCAAATAAGGAGAATCACAATGTAAGGCTGATAACTCAGAGACTCTTCGAGCCGAGGAAATAGCCATTAAAAATAGAACTTTCCAAGATAACAACTTTATATCAATGGAATGAAGGGGTTCAAACGGAACACCCTGTAAAACGTTAAGAACAAGGTTTAAACTCCATGGTGGAGCCACAGCTTTAAACACAGGTTTAATCCTGGCCAAAGCCTGACAAAAAGCCTGAACGTCTGGAACTTCTGACAGACGCTTGTGTAACAGAATGGACAGAGCTGAGATCTGTCCCTTTAAGGAACTAGCGGATAACCCCTTTTCTAAACCTTCTTGTAGAAAAGACAATATCCTAGGAATCCTAACCTTACTCCAAGAGTAACCTTTGGATTCGCACCAATATAGGTATTTACGCCATATTTTATGGTAAATCTTTCTGGTGACAGGCTTCCTAGCCTGTATTAAGGTATCAATAACTGACTCAGAAAAACCACGCTTTGATAAGCTCAAGCGTTCAATTTCCAAGCAGTCAGCTTCAGAGAAGTTAGATTTTGATGTTTGAAAGGACCCTGAATCAGAAGGTCCTGTTTCAGAGGTAACGACCAAGGTGGACAGAATGACATGTCCACCAGATCTGTATACCAAGTCCTGCGTGGCCATGCAGGCGCTATTAGAATCACTGATGCTTTCTCCTGTTTGATTCTGGCAATCAATCGAGGAAGCATCGGGAAAGGTGGAAACACATAAGCCATCCTGAAGGTCCATGGTGCTGTCAAGGCATCTATCAGGACCGCTCCCGGATCCCTGGATCTGGACCCGTAGCGCGGAAGCTTGGCGTTCTGTCGAGACGCCATGAGATCTATCTCTGGTTTGCCCCAACGTGGAAGTATTTGGGCAAAGACCTCTGGATGAAGTTCCCACTCCCCCGGATGAAAAGTCTGACGACTTAAGAAATCCGCCTCCCAGTTCTCCACTCCCGGGATGTGGATTGCAGACAGGTGGCAAGAGTGAGACTCTGCCCAGCGAATTATCTTCGATACTTCCATCATTGCTAGGGAGCTTCTTGTCCCTCCCTGATGGTTGATATAAGCTACAGTCGTGATGTTGTCCGACTGGAACCTGATGAACCCCCGAGTTGCTAACTGGGGCCAAGCCAGAAGAGCATTGAGGACTGCTCTCAATTCCAGAATGTTTATTGGAAGAAGACTCTCCTCCTGATTCCATAGTCCCTGAGCCTTCAGAGAATTCCAGACAGCGCCCCAACCTAGTAGGCTGGCGTCTGTTGTTACAATTGACCAGTCTGGCCTGCTGAATGGCATTCCCTCCCCCACACACATAACAGTGAGAGGGATCAGTGAACTGCTCTAATTTAAATCAAAACTATTGCCAAGTGGAAAAAAAGTGCCCAAAACATTTTTTCACCCAGTACCTCAGAGAAAAAAACGTTTTTACATGCCAGCAAAAAAACGTTTTACCTCAATAATTAATTGTCATTTAAAACCTATTGCAAGTCCCTGCAAAATAGGTTAAGTCTATGTATACAGTTTAAAAGCCAGAGAAGTACCATTTCCCAGAAAACTGAAGTGTAAAATATACATACATGACAGCCTGATATCAGCTACATCTACTGCATTCAAGGCTGAGTTTACATTATAACGGTATGGCAGGATTTTCTCATCAATTCCATGTCAGAAAATAATAAACTGCTACATACCTCTTTGCAGATTAATCTGCCTGCTGTCCCCTGATCTGAAGTTTACCTCTCCTCAGATGGCCGAGAAACAGCAATATGATCTTAACTACTCCGGCTAAAATCATAGAAAAACTCAGGTAGATTCTTCTTCAAATTCTACCAGAGAAGGAATAACACACTCCGGTGCTATTATAAAATAACAAACTTTTGATTGAAGATATAAAAACTAAATATATCACCATAGTCCTCTCACACATCCTATCTAGTCGTTGGGTGCAAGAGAATGACTGGAGGTGACGTAGAGGGGAGGAGCTATATAGCAACTCTGCTGGGTGAATCCTCTTGCACTTCCTGTAGGGGAGCAGTTAATATCCCACAAGTAATGATGACCCGTGGACTGATCACACTTAACAGAAGAAAGGAAAGTATCCTAGGAATTTTTATTTTACTCCAAGAGTAACCCTTGGATTCGCACCAACAGACATATTTTTGCCATATCTTATGGTAGATTTTCCTAGTCACAGGTTTTCTGGCCTGAACCAGAGTATCTATAACCGAATCTGAAAACCCACGCTTAGATAGAATCAAGCGTTCAATTTCGAAGCAGTCAGTTGCAGAGAGACTAGATTTGGATGTTCGAATGGACCTTGTACTAGAAGATCCTGCCTCAAAGGTAGCTTCCATGGTGGAGCCGATGACATATTCACCAGGTCTGCATACCAAGTCCTGCGTGGCCACGCAGGAGCTATTAGAATCACCGAGGCCTTCTCCTGTTTGATCCTGGCTACAAGCCTGGGAAGGAGAGGGAACGGTGGAAACACATAAGCTAGATTGAACGACCAAGGCGCCACTATTACGTCCACTAGTGTCGCCTTGGAATCCCTGGATCTGGACCCGTAGCGAGGAACCTTGGAGTTCTGACGAGACGCCATCAGATCCATATCTGGAATGCCCCATAGTTGAGTTAACTGGGCAAAGACCGCCGGGTGAAGTTCCCACTCCCCCGGATGGAAAGTCTGACGACTCAAATAATCCGCCTCCCAGTTGTCTACTCCTGGGATGTGAATTGCAGATAGATGGCAGGAGTGATCCTGCGCCCATTTGATGATCTTGGATACCTCTCTCATCGCCAAGGAACTCTTTTTCCCCCCTGATGATTGATGTACGCTACAGTCGTCATGTTGTCCGACTGAAATCTTATGAATCTGGCCTTCGCTAATTGAGGCCAAGCCAGGAGCGAATTGAATATCGCTCTCAGTTCCAAAATGTTTATCGGGAGAAGAGACTCTTCCTGAGACCATAGACCCTGAGCTTTCAGGGAGTCCCAGACCGCGCCCCAGCCTAAGAGACTGGCGTCGGTCGTGACGATGACCCATTCTGGTCTGCGGAAACTCATTCCCTGAGACAGGTGATCCTGAGTCAACCACCAGAGGAGTGAGTCTCTGGTTACCTGGTCTACTTGAATCTGGGGAGACAAGTCTGCATAATCCCCATTCCACTGTTTGAGCATGCACAGTTGCAATGGTCTTAAATGAATTCGAGCAAAAGGAACCACGTCCATTGCTGCAACCATTAATCCTATTACCTCCATGCACTGAGCTATGGAAGGCTGAGGAATAGATTGAAGAACTTGACAAGCGTTTAGAAGCTTTAACTTTCTGACCTCTGTCAGAAAAATCTTCGTTTCTACAGAATCTATTATTGTTCCCAGAAAAGGAACCCTTGTGGACGGGGACAGGGAACTCTTTTCTATGTTCACCTTCCACCCGTGAGACCTGAGAAAGGCTAAAACAATGTCTGTGTGAGCCCTTGCTTTGGAAAGGGACGACGCTTGGATTAGAATGTCGTCTAAGTAAGGTGCTACAGCAATGCCCCTCGGCCTTAGAACCGCTAGAAGGGACCCTAGCACCTTTGTGAAAATTCTGGGAGCAGTGGCTAAACCGAATGGAAGAGCCACGAACTGGTAATGTTTGTCCAGAAAGGCGAACCTCAGGAACTGATGATGATCTTTGTGGATAGGAATATGCAGGTACGCATCCTTTAAGTCCACGGTAGTCATATATTGACCCTCCTGAATTGTTGGTAAAATCGTCCGAATGGTTTCCATTTTGTTGAATGATGGAACTCTGAGGAATTTGTATAGAATTTTTAAATCCAGAATTGGCCTGAAAGTTCCCTCTTTTTTGGGAACTACAAACAGGTTTAAGTAAAACCCCAGACCTTGTTCCGCTGTTGGAACTGGGTGTATCACTCCCATCTTTAATAGGTCTCCTACGCAATGTAAGAATGCCTGTCTCTTTATCTGGTCTGAAGATAAGCGAGACATGTGGAACCTTCCCCTTGGAGGAAGTTCCTTGAACTCTAGAAGATACCCCTGGGAGACTATTTCTAGTGCCCAGGGACCAGGAACATCTCTTGCCCAAGCAAAGAGAGAAAGTCTGCCCCCTACTAGATCCGGTCCCGGATCGGGGGCTACCCCTTCATGCTGTCTTGGTAGCAGCAGCAGGCTTCTTGGCCTGTTTACCCTTGTTCCAGCCTTGCAATGGTTTCCATGCTGGTTTAGGCTGGGAAGCGTTACCCTCTTGTCTAGAGGCTGCAGAGTTAGGAGCCGGTCCGTTCCTGAAATTGCAAAAGGAACGAAAATTAGATTTGTTCTTAGCCTTGAAAGGCCTATCCTGTGGGAGGGCAAGGCCCTTTCCCCCAGTGATGTCTGAAATAATCTCCTTCAATTCTGGCACGAAAAGGGTCTTACCTTTGAAAGGAATATTAAGCAATTTTGTTTTGGACGACACATCCGCCGACCAAGATTTTAGCCAAAGCGCCCTGCGCGCCACTATTGCAAAACCTGAATTTTTCGCCGCTAATTTTGCCAATTGAAAAGCGACATCCAAAATAAAGGAATTAGCCAACTTTAGTGCGTGAATTCTGTCCATGACTTCATCATATGGAGTCTCCTTTTGGAGCGAATTTTCTAGTTCCTCGAACCAAAAAGACGCCGCCATGGTGACAGGAATAATGCACGAAATTGGTTGAAGAAGGAAACCTTGCTGAACAAAAATCTTTTTAAGCAATCCTTCCAATTTTTTATCCATAGGATCTTTGAAAGCGCAACTGTCCTCAATAGGAATAGTTGTGCGCTTGGCTAACGTTGAAACTGCCCCCTCTACCTTAGGGACCGTTTGCCATGCGTCCCTTCTGGGGTCAACAATAGGGAACATTTTCTTAAATATAGGAGGTGGAACAAAAGGTACACCTGGCTTCTCCCACTCCTTAGTCACTATGTCCGCCACCCTCTTGGGTATCGGAAAAGCATCAGCGTGCACTGGGACCTCTAAGAATTTGTCCATTTTGCACAATTTCTCTGGAATCACCAAAGAATCACAATCATCAAGAGTAGCTAGCACCTCCTTAAGCAGGGCACGGAGATGTTCTAGCTTAAATTTAAATGCCACAATATCAGGTTCTGCCTGCTGAGAAATTTTTCCTGAATCAGAAATTTCTCCCTCAGACAGACCCTCCCTCACTGCCAACTCAGATTGATGTGAGGGTATAACAGATAAATTATCGTCAGCGCCTACTTGCTCATCCTCTGTATTTAAAACTGAGCAATCACGCTTTCTGGGAAATGCTGGCAGTTTGGATAAAAGATTTGCTATAGAATTATCCATTACTGCTGTTAATTGCTGCATAGTAACAAGCATTGGCGCGCTAGATGTACTAGGTATCGCCTGTGCGGGCAAAACTGGCGTTGACACAGAAGGAGAGGATGATGAGTTATCCCCACTACCTTCATTTGAAGAATCATCTTGGGCAACCTTATTAAATGTGACAGTACTGTCCTTACTTTGTTTGGACGCCATGGCACAATTTGCACATACATTTAAAGGGGGAACCACCTTGGCTTCCATACACACAGAACATATGCTATCTGAAGGTACAGACATGTTAGACAGATTTAGGCAGGCTATTAATGCAATAAAAACAATTTTAAACAAAACCGTTACTGTCCCTTTAAATAATAAAAAGAGCACACTTTATTTCTGAATGTTCGAAAAACTATCAAGGAAATATCCGATCTTTATGAAATTTACACCCCAGTGTCTTGCACACCAAATTTCAAGTCTCTAAACCCTTAAATGAGCAAACCGGAGCTAATAGTTCAATTTACCGGTTTTAACACACTACAGTCCCTGCCACAGACTTTGCTGCGGCTTTTACCTTCCTTAGGGGTTATTCACCACAGAAATAAGCCTTCCTGAGTCCGTTTCTCAGCCACAGGACCCTCTCACATGAAGCTGCATGCACTGCCTATAGAAGTAACTGCGCAACTGAGGCGCGAAAATGAGGCCTCCTCCCTCTGTATACCAGAGTGAAGGGGCCTTTCTGACTAGATTAGGCGTCTAAAAAACTGCCAGGCGCAATTAAACGTTCCCAAAAGTGTTTCAAAGTTCACAAAACACTCCAAATGTCATATGAATATGATAAAAACAAATCGATTTAGCCCACAATAGTGTCAACCAGCATAGAGCCCAATTTATAAGCCTTAATTCTGTTACTGAGTCTAAGAAAATGGCTTACCGATCCCATAAGGGAAAACTGACAGTCTTCTAGCATTACTAGGTCTTGAGACTGGTCATACCTGGAGCAGATAAGTCTGCAAACTGTTCCCCCCAACTGAAGTTCTCTGGTTTCAACAGTCCTGCGTGGGAACAGCAATGGATTTTAGTTACTGGTGCTAAAATCATATTCCTCTTTTAACAGAAATCTTCATCACTTTCTGTTGTAGAGTAAATAGTACAAACTGGCACTATTTTAAAATAACAAACTCTTGATAGAAGAAATAAAACTACAACTAACACCACATACTCTTTACCATCCCCGTTGGAGATGCTACTTGTTCAGAGCGGCAAAGAGAATGACTGGGGGGCAGAGCCAGAGGGGGGGGCTATATGGACAGCTTTTGCTGTGTGCTCTCTTTGCCATTTCCTGTAGGGAATGAGAATATCCCACAAGTAAGGATGAAGCCGTGGACCGGACACACCAATGTAGGAGAAATGCTATGTTCTATCTGAATCATGAAATAAACATGTTATGTTCTATCTGAATCATGTAATATACCTGTTATGTTCTATATGAATCATGTAATAAACTTATGTTCTATCTGAATCATGAAATAAACATGTTATGTTCTATCTGAATCATGTAATAAACCTGTTATGTTCTATCTGAATCATGTAATAAACCCGTTATGTTCTATCTGAATCATGTAATAAACTGTTATGTTCTATCTGAATCATGTAATAAACCTGTTATGTTCTATCTGAATCATGTAATAAACTGTTATGTTCTATCTGAATCATGTAATAAACCTGTTATGTTCTATCTGAATCATGTAATAAACCTGTTATGTTCTATCTGAATCATGTAATAAACCTGTTATGTTCTATCTGAATCATGTAATAAAATGCTATGTTCTATCTGAATCATGTAATAAAATGCTATGTTCTATATGAATCATGTAATAAACTTGTTATGTTCTATCTGAATCATGTAATAAACCTGTTATGTTCTATCTGAATCATGTAATAAACCTGTTATGTTCTATCTGAATCATGTAATAAAAATGTTATGTTCTATCTGAATCATGGAATACAAAGTTATGTTCTATCTGAATCATGCAATACAAAGTTATGTTCTATCTGAATCATGTAATAAACCTGTTATGTTCTATCTGAATCATGAAATAAACCTGTTATGTTCTATCTGAATCATGAAATAAACCTGTTATGTTCTATCTGAATCATGAAATAAACCTGTTATGTTCTATCTGAATCATGAAATAAACATGTTATGTTCTATCTGAATCATGTAATACAATGTTATGTTCTATCTGAATCATGAAATAAACATGTTATGTTCTATCTGAATCATGTAATAAAAATGTTATGTTCTATCTGAATCATGAAATAAACATGTTATGTTCTATCTGAATCATGTAATAAACCTGTTATGTTCTATCTGAATCATGTAATAAAAATGTTATGTTCTATCTGAATCATGCAATACAAAGTTATGTTCTATCTGAATCATGTAATAAACCTGTTATGTTCTATCTGAATCATGAAATAAACCTGTTATGTTCTATCTGAATCATGAAATAAACCTGTTATGTTCTATCTGAATCATGAAATAAACCTGTTATGTTCTATCTGAATCATGAAATAAACCTGTTATGTTCTATCTGAATCGTGTAATAAACCTGTTATGTTCTATCTGAATCATGAAATAAACATGTTATGTTCTATCTGAATCATTAGATAAACATGTTATGTTCTATCTGAATCATGTGATAAAATGTTATGTTCTATCTGAATCATGTAATAAACATGTTATGTTCCATCTGAATCATGTAATAAACTGTTATGTTCTATCTGAATCATGTAATAAACCTGTTATGTTCTATCTGAATCATGTAATAAAATGTTATGTTCTATCTGAATCATTTAATAAACCTGTTATGTTCTATCTGAATCATGAAATAAACCTGTTATGTTCTATCTGAATCATGTAATAAACCTGTTATGTTCTATCTGAATCATGTAATAAACCTGTTATGTTCTATCTGAATCATGTAATAAACCTGTTATGTTCTATCTGAATCATGAGATAAACCTGTTATGTTCTATCTGAATCATGTAATAAACCTGTTATGTTCTATCTGAATCATGTAATAAACCTGTTATGTTCTATCTGAATCATGTAATAAACCTGTTATGTTCTATCTGAATCATGTAATAAAAATGTTATGTTCTATCTGAATCATGTAATAAACTGTTATGTTCTATCTGAATCATGTAATAAAAATGTTGGGTTTTACGTCCCTTTAAGGTCTCACCATGATTCTCTTGAAAGTAAAAGTGTTTATAATGTCCTATATTTATGATACAATTTCTAATTGAGACTGCAAGGTTCTTTGTTTCCATAGTGTGTCTCACCTGATGTTGCTGTGGCGTTTGTGGGCGTTGACACAGAGGCTTGGTTTCGAGCATGGGCAGGGATGAGTATGGATGATAAGGACGGGTTGCTTGAAAGTTCTGGTGGAGAAAAAAATAAATACATTAAATGTGTGAAGAATGAATAAACCGTCTTATAGTCTTACTCTTACCTGCTAGGAAAATTTTTGTTAGAATTAAGCACTACTCTAAATTAAACCAACAGTCAATAGACTATATTCCGGTAACTGTGGCTGCCAGTAACGCCTGTGGCACAATGAAAAGCAAAAGTAAAACCACACCCAGTAATGTGTGTTTCGCAGCCTTAAGAAAAACAAAATTTATGCTTACCTAATAAACTAATTTCAAGGTGGTGAGAGTCCACAATTCATTATGTGTGGAATTCTCCACTTAGTGGTCAAGAGGGGAATTCCACACATGATGACTTGTTGACTCTCCCCATCTGATGAAAGAAAGTCTAATATACAGCTCTGGAAAAAATTAAGCAATCACTGCAAAATTATCAGTTTTTCTGGTTTTACTATTTATAGATGTGTGAGTAAAATAAACATTTCTAATAAAAAAACAAATAAAATATTGCCAGAGCATTTGCAGAAAATGACTAGTCAAAATTACAAAAAAAAACAGAATTTATGTTTACCTGATAAATTACTTTCTCCAACGGTGTGTCCGGTCCACGGCGTCATCCTTACTTGTGGGATATTCTCTTCCCCAACAGGAAATGGCAAAGAGCCCAGCAAAGCTGGTCACATGATCCCTCCTAGGCTCCGCCTACCCCAGTCATTCGACCGACGTTAAGGAGGAATATTTGCATAGGAGAAACCATATGTTACCGTGGTGACTGTAGTTAAAGAAAATAAATTATCAGACCTGATTAAAAAAACCAGGGGCGGGCCGTGGACCGGACACACCGTTGGAGAAAGTAATTTATCAGGTAAACATAAATTCTGTTTTCTCCAACATAGGTGTGTCCGGTCCACGGCGTCATCCTTACTTGTGGGAACCAATACCAAAGCTTTAGGACACGGATGAAGGGAGGGAGCAAATCAGGTCACCTAAATGGAAGGCACCACGGCTTGCAAAACCTTTCTCCCAAAAATAGCCTCAGAAGAAGCAAAAGTATCAAATTTGTAAAATTTGGTAAAAGTGTGCAGTGAAGACCAAGTCGCTGCCTTACATATCTGATCAACAGAAGCCTCGTTCTTGAAGGCCCATGTGGAAGCCACAGCCCTAGTGGAGTGAGCTGTGATTCTTTCAGGAGGCTGCCGTCCGGCAGTCTCATAAGCCAATCGGATAATGCTTTTAATCCAGAAGGAGAGAGAGGTAGAAGTTGCTTTTTGACCTCTCCGTTTACCAGAATAAACAACAAACAAAGACAAAGTTTGTCTGAAATCCTTAGTAGCTGCTAAGTAAAATTTGAGAGCACGAACTACATCCAAGTTGTGCAACAAACGTTCCTTCTTTGAAACTGGATTAGGACACAAAGAAGGCACAACTATCTCCTGGTTAATGTTTTTGTTAGAAACAACTTTTGGAAGAAAACCAGGTTTAGTACGCAAAACCACCTTATCTGCATGGAACACCAGATAAGGAGAAGAACACTGCAGAGCAGATAATTCTGAAACTCTTCTAGCAGAAGAAATTGCAACCAAAAACAAAACTTTCCAAGATAATAACTTAATATCAACGGAATGTAAGGGTTCAAACGGAACCCCCTGAAGAACTGAAAGAACTAGGTTGAGACTCCAAGGAGGAGTCAAAATTTTGTAAACAGGCTTGATTCTAACCAGAGCCTGAACAAAGGCTAGAACATCTGGCACAGCTGCCAGCTTTTTGTGAAGTAACACAGACAAGGCAGAAATCTGTCCCATCAAGGAACTTGCAGATAATCCTTTTTCCAATCCTTCTCGAAGGAAGGATAGACTCTTAGGAATCTTAACCTTGTCCCAAGGGAATCCTGCAGATTCACACCAACAGATATACCAATTATGTGGTAATTTTTCTGGTTACAGGCTTTCAGGCCTGAACAAGAGTATTAATAACAGAATCTGAGAACCCTCGCTTTGATAAGATCAAGCGTTCAATCTCCAAGCAGTCAGCTGGAGTGGGTCGAACGGACCTAGAACAAGAAGGTCTCTCAAAGGTAGCTTCCATGGTGGAGCCGATGACATATTCACCAGATCTGCATACCAAGTCCTGCGTGGCCACGCAGGAGCTATCAAAATCACAGACGCCCTCTCCTGATGGATCCTGGCTACCAGCCTGGGGATGAGAGGAAACGGCGGGAACACATAAGCTAGTTTGAAGGTCCAAGGTGCTACTAGTGCATCCACTAGAGCCGCCTTGGGATCCCTGGATCTGTACCCGTAGTAAGGAACTCTGAAGTTCTGACGAGAGGCCATCAGATCCATGTCTGGAATGCCCCACGGTTGAGTGACTTGGGCAAAGATTTCCGGATGGAGTTCCCACTCCCCCGGATGCAATGTCTGACGACTCAGAAAATCCGCTTCCCAATTTTCCACTCCTGGGATGTGGATAGCAGACAGGTGGCAGGAGTGAGACTCCGCCCATAGAATGATTTTGGTCACTTCTTCCATCGCTAGGGAACTCCTTGTTCCCCCCTGATGGTTGATGTATGAACTTGGCCCCTCTCTAGCTGAGGCCAAGCTTTGAGAGCATTGAATATCGCTCTCAGTTCCAGAATATTTATCGGTAGAAGAGATTCTACCCGAGACCAAAGACCCTGAGCTTTCAGGGATCCCCAGACCGCGCCCCAGCCCATCAGACTGGCGTCGGTCGTGACAATGACCCACTCTGGTCTGCGGAAGGTCATCCCTTGTGACAGGTTGTCCAGGGACAGCCACCAACGGAATGAGTCTCTGGTCCTCTGATTTACTTGTATCTTCGGAGACAAGTCTGAATAGTCCCCATTCCACTGACTGAGCATGAACAGTTGTAATGGTCTTAGATGAATGCGCACAAAAGGAACTATGTCCATTGCCGCTACCATCAAACCTATCACTTCCATGCACTGCGCTATGGAAGGAAGAGGAACGGAATGAAGTATCCGACAAGAGTCTAGAAGTTTTGTTTTTCTGGCTTCTGTCAGAAAAATCCTCATTTCTAAGGAGTCTATTATAGTTCCCAAGAAGGGAACCCTCGTTGACGGAGAAAGAGAACTCTTTTCCACGTTCACTTTCCATCCGTGAGATCTGAGAAAGGCCAGGACAATGTCCGTGTGAGCCTTTACTTGAAGAAGGGACGACGCTCGAATCAGAATGTCGTCCAAGTAAGGTACTACAGCAATGCCCCTTGGTCTTAGCACCGCCAGAAGGGACCCTAGTACCTATGAGAAAATCCTAGGAGCAGTGGCTAATCCGAAAGAAAATGCCACGAACTGGAAATGCTTGTCCAGGAATGCAAACCTTAGGAACCGATGATGTTCCTTGTGGATAGGAATATGTAGATACGCATCCTTGAAATCCACCTTGGTCATGAATTGACCTTCCTGGATGGAAGGAAGAAGTGTTCGAATGGTTTCCATCTTGAACGATGGAACCTTGAGAAACTTGTTCAAGATCTTGAGATCTAAGATTGGTCTGAACGTTCCCTCTTTTTTGGGAACTATGAACAGATTGGAGTAGAACCCCATCCCTTGTTCTCCTAATGGAACAGGATGAATCACTCCCATTTTTAGCAGGTCTTCTACCCAATGTAAGAATGCCTGTCTTCTTATGTGGTCTGAAGACAACTGAGACCTGTGGAACCTCCCCCTTGGAGGAAGCCCCTTGAACTCCAGAGAATAACCTTGGGAGACTATTTCTAGCGCCCAAGGATCCAGAACATCTCTTTCCCAAGCCTGAGCGAAGAGAGAGAGTCTGCCCCCCACCAGATCCGGTCCCGGATCGGGGGCCCCGCATTTCATGCTGTCTTGGTAGCAGTGGCAGGTTTCCTGGCCTGCTTTCCTTTGCTCCAGCCTTGCATAGGTCTCCAGGCTGGATTGGCTTGAGAAGTATTACCTTCCTGCTTAGAGGACGTAGCCCTTGGGGCTGATCCGTTTCTGCGAAAGGGACGAAACTTAGGTTTATTTTTGGTCTTGAAAAGACCTATCCTGAGGAAGGGCGTGGCCCTTGCCCCCAGTGATATCAGAGATAATCTCTTTCAAGTCAGGGCCAAAGAGTGTTTTCCCCTTGAAAGGAATGTCAAGCAATTTGTTCTTGGAAGACGCATCCGCTGCCCAAGATTTTAACCAAAGCGCTCTGCGCCACAATAGCAAACCCAGAATTTTTTCGCCGCTAACCTAGCCAATTGCAAGGTGGCGTCTAGGGTGAAAGAATTAGCCAATTTAAGAGCACGAATTCTGTCCATAATCTCCTCATAAGAAGAATTACTAATAATCGCCTTTCCTAGCTCATCAAACTAGAAACACGCGGCTGCAGTGACAGGGACAATGCATGCAATTGGTTGTAGAAGGGAACCTTGCTGAACAAACATCTTTAGCAGACCTTCTAATTTTTTATCCATAGGATCTTGGAAAGCACAACTATCTTCTATGGGTATAGTGGCGCGCTTGTGTAGAGTAGAAACCGCCCCCTCGACCTTGGGGACTGTCTGCCATCAGTCCTTTCTGGGGTCGACTATAGGAAAACAATTTTATAAATCTGGGGGGAGGTACTAAGGGTATACCGGGCCTGTCCCATTCTTTACTAACAATGTACGCCACCCGCTTGGATATAGGAAAAGCTTCGGGGGGCCCCGGGGCCTCTAAGAACTTTTCCATTTTACATAGTGGTTCTGGAATGACCAGATAATCACAATCATCCAAATTGGATAACACCTCCTTAAGCAGAGCGCGGAGATGTTCCAACTTAAATTTAAAAGTAATCACATCAGGTTCAGCTTGTTGAGAAATGTTTCCTGAATCTGAAATTTCTCCCTCAGACAAAACCTCCCTGGCCCCCTCAGACTGGTGTAGGGGCCCTTCAGAAACCCTATCATCAGCGTTCTCATGCTCTACAGAATTTTCTAAAACAGAGCAGTCGCGCTTTCGCTGATAAGTGGGCATATTGGCTAAAATGTTTTTGATAGAATTATCCATTACAGCCGTTAAATGTTGCATAGTAAGGAGTATTGGCGCACTAGATGTACTAGGGGCCTCCTGTATGGGCAAGACTGGTGTAGACGAAGGAGGGGATGATGCAGTACCATGCTTACTCCCCTCACTTGAGGAATCATCTTGGGCATCATTTTTACTAAAATTTTTTATGACATAAAATACATATAGTTAAATGAGAAGGAACCTTGGTTTCCCCACAGTCAGAACACAATCTATCTGGTAGTTCAGACATGTTAAACAGGCATAAACTTGATAACAAAGCACAAAAAACGTTTTAAAATAAAACCGTTACTGTCACTTTAAATTTTAAACTAAACACACTTTATTATTGCAATTGCGAAAAAGTATGAAGGAATTGTTCAAAATTCACCAAAATTTCACCACAGTGTCTTAAAGCCTTAAAAGTATTGCACACCAAATTTGGAAGCTTTAACCCTTAAAATAACGGAACCGGAGCCGTTTTTATATTTAACCCCTTTACAGTCCCTGGAATCTGCTTTGCTGAGACCCAACCAAGCCCAAAGGGGAATACGATACCAAATGATGCCTTCAGAAAGACTTTTCTATGTATCAGAGCTCCACACACATGCAGCTGCATGCCATGCTGTCCTCAAAAACAAGTGCGCCATACCGGCGCGAAAATGAGGCTCTGACTATGATTAGGGAAAGCCCCTAAAGAATAAGGTGTCAAAAACAGTGCCTGCCGATATAATCATATCAAAATACCCAGAATAAATGATTCCTCAAGGCTAAATATGTGTTAATAATGAATCGATTTAGCCCAGAAAAAGTCTACAGTCTTAATAAGCCCTTGTGAAGCCCTTATTTACTATCTTAATAAACATGGCTTACCGGATCCCATAGGGAAAATGACAGCTTCCAGCATTACATCGTCTTGTTAGAATGTGTCATACCTCAAGCAGTAAGAGACTGCACACTGTTCCCCCAACTGAAGTTAATTGCTCTCAACAGTCCTGTGTGGAACAGCCATGGATTTTAGTTACGGTGCTAAAATCATTTTCCTCATACAAACAGAAATCTTCATCTCTTTTCTGTTTCTGAGTAAATAGTACGTACCAGCACTATTTTAAAATAACAAACTCTTGATTGAATAATAAAAACTACAGTTAAACACTAAAAAACTCTAAGCCATCTCCGTGGAGATGTTGCCTGTACAACGGCAAAGAGAATGACTGGGGTAGGCGGAGCCTAGGAGGGATCATGTGACCAGCTTTTGCTGGGCTCTTTGCCATTTCCTGTTGGGGAAGAGAATATCCCACAAGTAAGGATGACGCCGTGGACCGGACACACCTATGTTGGAGAAATATGCAGTGTTTTCAGACTTCGAATAATGCAAAGAAAACAAGTTCATATTAATTTTCAAACAACACAAAACTAATGTTTTAACTTAGCAAGAGCTCTGAAATCAGTACTTGGTGGAATAACCCTGATTTTTAATCACAGCATTCATGCACCTTGGCTGCTCTCTGCCAGACTTTCACATTGCTGTTGGGTGACTTTATGCCACTTCAAGCAGCTTTGTTTGATGGCTTTTGACCATCCATCTTCCTCTTGATCACATTCTGGAGGTTTTCAATGGGGTTCAGATCTGGAGACTGGGTTGGCCATGACAGGGTCTTGATTTGGTGGTCCTCCATCCACACCTTGATTGACCTGGCTGTGTGGCATGGAGCATTGTCTTGCAGGAAAAACAATCCTCAGACTTTGAGAACATTGTCAGAGCAAGTTTTCTTTGAGGATAACCTTGTACCTTGCTTGATTCATGCATTATTTACAAAGAAAAATCTGCCTGACTCCAGGTCTTCTTCTGCAATGAGTCCAATTTTCAGCAGGACCAAGGTGTGGCTGGAGGACCACCAGATCAAGACCCTGTTATGGCCCAATCTCCAGACCTGAACCCCAATAAAAACCTCTGGAATCTGATTAAGAGGAAGATGGATGGTCACAAGCCATCAAAGCCAAGCTGTATGCATTTTTGCACCAGGAATGGCATACAATCACCCAACAGTAATGTGAAAGACTGGTGGAGAGCTTGACAAGCCACATGAAAGCTGTGATTGAAAATAAAGGTTATTCCACCAAATATTGATTTACTCAAACACAGACTTAGAAATAGTAAAACCAGAGACACTGATAATTCCAGAGGTGTAGATAGCACTGGCAACCATACCCTGACACTGCAACGCTGGAGCTGCAAAACACAATCTTTCGTCTTGTACTAACTTATCTGAGCCATGCATTGGTAAAGAACCTCAGGCACAAACTGAATAAGGAAAGGTGAAGGTGCAGAAACCCTTAGAAGAGATATTCTAGAAATTTTAATTTCTTTTTTATACAGTAACTTATACTGGTAAAAGTAGTCCACAAAAGAAAAAGACCACAATAAAGGAATGTCTTATACAAAACAGGAAAGAATTGTACACAGGTATCCAAGCTGGAGAAGGCAGAAACTAAAGTGTTCAGTTGACTCTTCCTAATCCTGTAATTTCAAACTTTAGTGTATATACGAAGCTATAGGTGAGAGGCAGAAACAAAACAACAGTAAGTAACTGTGGCATAGAAAAAAGGAGTCACATAGGTGATAAGTAGAGGGTTGGCCTTCATGTGCTGTTACTCTGAATGTGAATATATTGATCACGGAGTATAAATCTTTTATTTTATGTTTTTACCATGCCTGCATATAAAATAGGATTGTGTACATACAGGTGCATGTGAAAGCGGAGTCACATGAAAGAGGTAGCTGAACCAAGTGCTTGAGATGGAAGACCAGTTGAGAAAACAAGATATCAAGATATGACAGTAACGGCTAGATTTATCACAATACTGGCAGACAGGGGCATACATCCTAGCCCTCTGTCCACCCAGCATCGCCTCTGGTGGGCAGCAATCCGCTGCCCAAATTTATCATTGCACAAGTACGCTCATGTGCAACCCTCTCCCTGCCCGAGTGCAGGTAAAAGTGATATCCGCCACATAACAGGTGGAGAATAGGGTTGAGAAGCAGCAGTTTAATGACCGTTGCTTCTTAAATCTCGACTGCAGGCTTGCTCGTGCAAACCTGTAGCCGATGGGGCTGAGACCCCTTGATCAATCTTGGCCTAAATACCTAAGAAGGAAAATTGCTGGAATGAAGATTCAAAGAAGCACAAACCTTTGATTACAATGGCCATAAAATATAGGCACTAGAGGTCTCCACTCAAGGGAAAAAACAAGTTTACAGAAAATGTACTCTTAATTGATGCCCTTTCCATTACTTTACAAAGCTGTCCTGTGTATGCACATATCCTTAAAAAAGCCATAATCTATTAAGTATGTGCATTCTGCTGCTGGTGTTATCGGTACTGTCACCAACTCCTGAAGATGGCAGTAGCTCCAGTAGTTCAAATAGCTGTCAGATACCAAAGCGCTGCAATGAGAAAGGAGGCGTCCCTCTGGGTGTTAGTAGTGTGCTAAAATGCATGGTTTGGGTAAAAGGCTGAAAAAAGGAAGACACTCCTGATTGACATTCTAGAGTTCATTGTGAAAAAAAAACCCAACTATATCACAATACAAAAGTAACATTACATGTTTTATCAAAGAAAGGCCGTTTTATGCAACAATTGCAGAAAGCAATTACGTTTATATCCCTTTAGGTCTATTATCACTCATCAGGAAAAGCTAAATCATCAACACTTATTATAATAGGCAAACAAGTAGCAGGCTAAGTGCCTTGTTTAAACTTGGTATATGTGGCAATTCCCACTCTTCCAACAGTTATGCAATAAAGCAACTATTGCACACAGGCAATTGAAGATGCCAATATGGCCCACATATTCTGCAACATAAAGTCCGTAAACAGAATAGCATTGTGGCACAATTGGTTGCTCTCTATTGGAAAATGACACCCAAGCAGAGCGATTTTGCTGTGATAGTAGGAGAGATGTTAATGGTACCTGAATCAGTGTTTGCAGGATGAGTGAATTGGCCCAGGTTGTTACTATTAAATACTCCAAATTGTGTGGGAGAACAGGAGAATCCATCTGAAACATGAAATAGTAAATCAAATCAAGTATTCGACACCCAATAAGTGTCTGCCTTCCAACAGCATTGTCTAACAAAAATACAGCATATGCTTGAGGCAAACGTCAGCTAACAACGCAAAAGCTGCCAATTGGAACAAAAAGCACAGAACTACATTTTGGCAGAACCATTATGGAATTCAGACATGTTTTTAACACACACAAAAATAAATAAAATGAATAAATACTTTCTCTGGAAAGTGCAGCAAACAGAAGATTGTGCTTAGAATACAGTCGCATAGCAGGATATGTAGGCCGAACACTTGCCCAGACTCATTGCACCTAGATGGGGGGTTTCAATGCCGGGCCATGTAAGACAATCTGGTAAAATGGTTATTCTTAGCTAAAGCAAAAACACCAGAATCCGTTGCTTTTTCACAGGCAGATGCAAGAAAAAGGGCAAACCAGGAAGATGAAGAATTAACTGAACACAGCTGAATAGTAAATGCCCTCTGCATGTGGATGCCATGTATACAAAACCCTACGAATGTGCTATGACAATAGAATGTGGTAGAAAGCAACATTACAGCACACACAATAACATAGAAAGGGAGAACAAGAAATTAAATGAATTCATGAATTATATTTACATTTATAACACAGAGATTGAATAAAGACATTAAATTGTGTCATTTACTGAACATTTAATGAGTGTCCTATGTCCGTTTCTTGCTATTTTTAATGCAAATGATTGAATAAAAAAAATAAACAAAAAACAAAATAAAACAAAACATGAACTTTGCAGCGAAAACTGCAACTAGGGTTATTGCTCTATGCAGTGGAAAGGATTTATTATACTATATCTGCCACATACCCTCAAATAGACTTCACAGCTACAGATTCACTTGGGCTTAGCTACACTATCCTTCAAAAAAAATTTATGCTTACCTGATAAATTTCTTTCTTTCCTAAGATATGGAGAGTCCACAAAGTCATGTAATTACTAGTGGGAATATAACTCCTGGCCAGCAGGAGGAGGCAAAGAGCACCACAGCAAAGCTGTTAAATGTCACTACCCTGCCCATAATCCCCAGTCATTCAACCGAGGGGAAATGGAAAAAAGGAATAACACAAAGGTGTTAAGGTGCCTGAGGTTTAGTAAAAATAAATAAATAACCGTCTTAATTAAGGGTGGGATCATGGACTTTCCATATCCGGAAAGAAATTTATCAGGTAAGCATAAATTTTGCTTTCTTTCCTAAGATAGGGAGAGTCCACAACGTCATTCCAATTACTAGCAGGAACCAATACCCAAGCTAGAGGACACGGAATGAATAGGGAGGGAGGACAAGACAGGCATACCTAAACAGAAGGTACCACCGCTGGAAGAACCTTTTTACCAAGAGAGGCCTCAGCCGAGGCAAAAGAATCAAATTTGTAAAATTTAGAAAAAGTATGTAAGAAGGACCAAGTTGCAGCCTTGCAAAGCTGTTCCACAGAAGCTTCATTTTTGAAAGCCCAAGAAGAGGAGACAGCCCTAGTGGAATAAGCTGTAAATTCTCTCAGGAAGCTGCCGACCAGCAGTCTCATAAGCAAAACGAATTATACTTCTCAACCAGAGGGAAAGAGAAGTAGTGGTAGCCTTCTGACCCTTATGCTTTCCCGAGAAACAAACAGGGCAGAAGACTGGCGAAAATCCTTAGTTGCCTGTAGGTAGAATTTTAGAGCATGCACAACATCAAAGTTGTGCAACAGACTTTCCTTATGAGGAGGAGGATTGGGACAGAGAGAAGGAACAACAATTTCCAGAATATTTCTATCCAAAACCACTTTCAGAAGAAAACCCAATTTAGTACGAAGAACCGCCTTATCCGCATAAAAGATAAGGTAGGGCGAATGACACTGCAAGCAGAAGAGATAGAATTAAGAAACAAAACCTTCCAATATAACAACTTAATATCTATAGAATGCACTGGCTTAAACTGAGCCCGCTGCAAAACTTTAAGAACAATGTTAAGGCTCCAAGGAGAAGCAACAGGTTTAAACATAGGCCTGATTCTGGCCAGGACCTGACAAAAAGATTGAACATCTGGCACATTTGCCAGATGCTTATGTAAAATAATAGATAAAGCAGAAATCTGACCTTTCAAAGACCTTACTGACAACCCTTTCTCCAGACCTTTCTGGAGAAAAGACAAAATCCTAGAAATCCTGGCCCTACTCCAAGAGTAGCCTTTCGATTCACACCAATAAAGGTATTTACACCATACCTTATGGTAAATTTTACGAGTAACAGGCTTGCGAGCCTGTAGCATGGTCTCAATGGCAGACTCAGAAAACCCACCCTTTGCCAGAACTAAGCGTTCAATCTCAAAGCAGTCAGCTTCAGAGAAACGAGATTTGGATGGAGGAATGGACCCTGAGTTAGAAGGTCCTTCCTCAGAGGCAACCCCCAAGGTGGCAGAGATTATATCTTTACCAGATCCTGAGAGGCCATGCAGGAGCTATTAGAATTACCGACGCGCTCTCCTGTTTGATACGAGCAATGACTTGTGGAAGGAGCGCAAACGGAGGAAACAGGTATGCTAGACCGAAAACCCAAGGAACTGCCAGAGCATCTATCAGAGCGTCCTGCGGATCTCTTGACCTTGGAAGCTTGGCGTTCTGCCGAGACGCCATCAGATCCAACTCCGCCAACCCCCAATTGAGGGTTAACCTGGAGAACACCTCCGGATGGAGAGCCCACTCCCCGGGGTGAAATTTTGGTCTGCTCAGGAAATTCACTTCCTAATTGTCCACTCCTTGAATGTGGATGGCAGAGAGACAACAATTGTGAGCTTCCGCCCACTGAATAATGCGAGCCACATACTTCATGGCTAAGGAACTCTGAGTTCCTCCCTGGTGGTTGATGTAAGCCACTGAGGTGATATTGTCCGACTAGAACCTGATAAACCAGGCTAAGGACAATTGAGGTCAAGCCATCAGAGCATTGTAAATCGCTCTCAACTCCAAGATGTTTATTGGAAGAGCAGACTCCTCCAGAGTCCATAGTCTCTGAGCCTTTAACGAGTCCCAGACTGCTCCCCAGCCTAGCAGGCTGGCATCCATAGTCACTATCACCCAGGAAGGTCTCCGGAAGGATGTGCCCTGAGACAAATGCTCCTGAGCAAGCAACCATGGGAGAGAGTCTCTTGTCGACTGGTCTAGATCTATCCTCAGACATATACGAATGGTCTCTGTTCCATTGTCTGAGCATCCATAACTGCAGAGCTCTCAAATTGAATCGAGCAAAGGGAATGATGTCCATGGGAGCGACCATCAGACCAATTACCTTCATACACTGACGGCTCAACAGTAGACTGAATAGAGAGGCAAGAGGAAAGAATCCTGGATTTTCTGACCTCTGACAGAAAAATGTTCATAGATAGGGAAAATATTATGGTTCCTAAGAAAACCACCCTTGTAGCACTTTCCATCCGTGGGAACATAGAAAAGACAACAATATCTCTGTATGAGAGTTTGCTTGTTGAAAAGATAGCGCCTGAACCAATATGTCGTACAAATAGGGTATCACTGCAATTCCCCGAGACCTGATCACTGCCAAGAGAGCCCCCAGAACCTTTGAGAAAATTCTGGGAGCTGCGGCAGGCCAAACGGAAGAGCCACAAACTGAAAGTGTTTGTCTATAAAGTGGAATCTCAGGAACCTGTGATGATCCCTGTGGATGGGAACATGAAGATATGCATCCTTCAGGTCGATGGTTGACATGAACTGACCCTCTTGAACCAAAGGAAGAATGGATCGAATAGTTTCCATTTTGAAGGATGGTACTCTGAAAAACTTGTTGAGACACTATATCTAAAATGGGTCGAAAAGTTCCCTCTTTTTTGGGAACTACAAACAGATTTGAATAGAATCCTAGACCCTGTTCCCTTACTGGAACTAAAACAATCACACCCAGGGAGGAAAGGTCGTGAATGCAGTTCAAGAATGCCTCTATTTTTACCTAGTCTGCAGATAAACTTGAGAGGTGGAATCTGCTCCTGGGAGGGAAGTTTTGAACTCTATTTTGAAACCCTGAGATACTATGTTCACAGCCCAAGGATCTGGGACATCTCGTATCCACGCTTGACAAAACAGGGAAAGTCTGCCCCCCACTTGATCCGATCCCTGATCAGGGGCCGACCCTTCATGCTGACTTAGACTCAGCTGAGGGTTTCTTTAATTGCTTCCAATTATTCCAAGATTGATTGGGCTTCAAAGAAGATTTGGACAGTCCCAGCTTGGAAGAGGGAGACTTTTGACCTTTGAAGTTACGAAAGGAACAAAAATTATTTTGACGTCCTTTAGGTCTGTTCTTGTCTTGTGGTAGAAAAGACCCCTTTCCACCCGTAATATCAGAAATTATTTCTGTCAGACCAGGTCCAAACAAGGTCTTACTCTTGTAAGGAAGAGCCAGAAGCTTGGACTTGGAGGTAACATCAGCTGACCAAGATTTTAGCCACAAAGCCCTACGGGCTAAGACAGTGAAGCCAGACATCTTGGCTCCCAGTCTAATCTTTGTCACATGGTCTGGAACAGGAAAGACTTCCACAGAGGAAGGAATATCATAGTATTTATTAAGTTTACTAGACTTCTTAGGTTTGACAACGACTGAAGTATCGGAGTCGTCCAAAGTAGCCAATACCTCCTTTAACAGTACACAAAGGTGTTCAAGCTTAAATCTGAAGTTTACTTCTTCAGTATCAGATGAAGGAATTATACTGTCCGAATCTGAGATTTCACCCTCAGAGGCTACGACGTATCCTCCTCATCAGACTTATGAGGGAGGGCAACCTGCGTAGCAGTAGGTAGAACAGAAACCTTACTATCTGAATGTCTAATTTTCCTCTTGCGTTTCCTCAACATAGGAAAAGCAGATAATGCTACAGCTCCAAGGCAGAACATGCAGTGATCTGAGATGTCATCGCAGAAAATGCAGCATGTCTGCAGAAAGAATAGGACACATGTAGGAACTCTTAGCACTTTCACTTTACAGCACTGCTCCACATTAGACTGTTCACTTCAAACAGAGCTTAGCTTTTTCTGCACTGTGTTAGTTTTTCTTAACAGTGCGCCCAGAGCAAAGTGCTGTTTGAAGAGAACAGGACTTGGACCTACAAAGCTTTAACTTCGAATACACCTTTTTTTATTACTAGATTTCTACCTTGTGATATTAGATTAAAAGAAAAGTTAAAAAATGTTATTTGAGAGATTTTAAAAACTTAGCATTCCTATCCAGTTAATCAACGCATTGTACTTGAGCTGGTGCTTTAGTGTAATTGCCTAATTTAAAATTGAATTTTATTTGAAAATGACCTGCAGAAATTTTTTCTCAAAAAGAAAAAATCTCATCGCAGAAAGTGAAGAAAACTTCTGCCTCTGGGCCCCTGCAGATACTGCAAAAGATACCTGTGCAGCAAAATCTGCAGGCAAATAAACTCCTCCAGGAGGCTGAGAGGAACTGCAGGGTACTGTATGTGACGCCATTGAGGCTTGGGACGTCTGAGGAGAAAACTGTGGCATTGCCTGAACAGCATCATCCTGAGAGACATTAGGCACAGAGGGCAATACTTTATCTTTACACCCTATAATGTTCTAGCTATACATGTAGCACAATATTGCATAGACATAACAATTTGATTCCCTAGGCATAATAAGCATCTATCACAAGAAGCCGAACCTTGGTCCATGTTTCACAAAACAATTTTTTTTTCAGAAATAAAAGAAAATGTAAAATTTCGCCAACAGACTAGTGTCACTTTAAGACAAATCTTCGGTCCTCAGAACAATGTACGATATCAATTTAAATTTCTCCACACAGAAATAAATATTGCAGGACCTCTACATCTCAGCAACACTGAGGTGGCCTACCGTAACTCCACAATTGCTTGCAGAGCTCACAAATTACTCCTTATAAAAAGCCGCTATCGGCAATACACAGAAGCTGCAACGGCACTTTGTTTCGGATAAAAGTGCGCGTTCTAACTGCCAAGTCCAACTGAAGTGAAAGTAAAAGTCTGCCTGAGCTTCATAAAAAGTCACAAGCCGCTTTTTCTTTTTTCTTTTAAAAAGATAAATGTGCCCAATTTCTGTTCACTAAAAAGCCCAAATAAATACACTACCAAAGGTATAAAATAAAGAGTCTCTTTACATCACATTACTATTAACCTGCACACTACCCCCAGAAATCCTGTACATAAAGGATTTAATAATGTCCCATTTTTTCTATCTGCAGTATTAACTATTTGCTTAAGTGCAAGTCTCCCAACACCTAGGAGACAAAAAGCACTTAGCCGCAGTCTAGCTGTCCGGCAGGAAGACAGCTCACAAGGTTTTGAAAGGACACATACTTGTTAGAGACCTGTAAAAAAAAAAAAGAAAGAACAGAGTAACCAACTCTGGCTTTCTATAACTAGGGCAGCAATATGTTAGGAAACAAAGCAAGGACTCCCTCACAACTTACTAACTGCTTAAGCGCCACCAGTACTTTCCTGAAGAGAATAATGTGGACTCCGCTAAACCCAAGTCCCCAAAAAACTATTTATGTAAGAACTTTCCTGATAAATTCATTTATTTCATATTGGGCCAGAGTCCATGAGCTAGTGACATATGGGATATACAATCCTACCAGGAGAAGCAAAGTTTCCCAAACCTCAAAATGCCTATAACTACACCCCTCACCACACCCACAATTAAGTTTAATGAATAGCCAAGTAGTGGGGTGATAGAAAAAGGAGTAGAAAGCATCAAAAAATGGAACTGGAAATATAATTGTGCTTTATACAAAAAAACATAACCATAAAAAGGGTGGGGTCTCATGGGCTCTTGCCAATATGAAAGAAATTAATTTATCAAGTAAGTTCTTACATAAATTATGTTTCCTTTCATGTAATTGGCAAGAGTCCATGAGCTAGTTACGCATGGGATAGTAATACCCAAGATGTGGAACTCCACAGAAGAGTCACTAGAGAGGGAGGGATAAAATAAAAACAGCCATTTTCCGCTGAAAAAAATGAAATCCACATCCAAAAAAATAAGTTTCTCATAATTGAAAAGAAAAAACTTAAAACATAAGCAGAGGAATCGAACTGAAACAGCTGCCTGAAGAACGTTTCTACCAAAAACTGCTTCAGAAAAGGCAAATACATAAAAACGGTAGAATTTAGTAAATGTATGCAAAGAAGACCAAGTTGCTGCTTTGCAAATCTAATCAACGAAGTGGAAACTGATCTAGTAGAATGAGCTGTGATACTCTGAGGCGGGGCCTGACAACTCCAAATAAGCCTGATGAATCAAAAGCTTCAACCAAGATGCCAAAGAAATGTCAGAAGCTTTCTGACCTTTTCTAGAACCAGAAAAGACAACAAATAGACTAGAAGTCTTCCTGAAATCTTTAGTAGCTTCAACATAATAATTCAAAGCTCTTACAACATCCAGAGAATGTAAGGATCTCTCCAAAGAATTTTTAGGATTAGGGCAAAAAGAGGGAACAATTTCCCTATTAATGTTGTTTGAATTTACAACTTTAGGTAAAAATTTAAATGAAGTCCGCAAAACTGCCTTATCCTGATGGAAAATCAGAAAAGGAGACTCACAAGAAAGAGCAGATAATTCAGAAACTCTTCTAGCAGAAGAGATAGCTAAAAGGAACAACACTTTCCAAGAAAGTAGTTTGATATACAAAGAATGCAGAGACTCAAAAGGAGGATCCTGTAAAGCCTTCAAAACCAAATTAAACTGAAAACAAATTAATGGTTCTCTCTTCAACAGAGGCAAAACCTAAAGATCCCTGAAAATAGCACGGAGTTCTAAAATATTGATTGGTAACCTCGCCTCTTGAGGTTTCCAAATCCCTTGTGCTGTCAGAGAACCCCAGACAGCTCCCCCACCCTGAAAGACTTGCATCTGTTGTGATTACAGTCCAGGTTGGACGAACAAAGAGGCGCCTTGAATTATACAATGGTGATCTAACCACCAAGTCAGAGAGAGTCGAACATTGAGATTTAAGGATATTAATGGTGATATCTTTGTATAATCCCTGCACCATTGATTCAGCATACAAAGCTGGAGAGGTCAAAATGATCAATTTCCTTACATGGCAGTTTCAGGAATGGGAAAAAAATGCAAACAGACTAGCCCTCTGAGCATAGAAAAAAAAGCAAGAGGCATATAGGAAGTGCGATTTAAATAATTAGGCGCCAAGAATGACGCGTAACGCAAAATGAATTTTTTTGGCGCTAACAACATCTGGAAATGACGCAACTCGCGTCATGGCAGACGCAACTTTGTGCAAGGAAACCTGGCGTCAACTAAGATACCGGAAATGACGAATTTGCGTCACCGAACGTACCTTCGCGCCAAGAATGACGCAATAAATATCAGCATTTTGCGGCCTCGCGAGCCTAATTTTGCCAGCGAAAATGAATTAAAACAGTCAATTTTGAAGAAAAGACTATACCCCAGGTAAGAAAAAATAACCATAGCTGAGTGTGTCTTAAGTAATAAAAACATACTTACCGAAAGACACCCATCCACATATAGCAGATAGCCAAACCAGTACTAAAACAGTATCAGTAGAGGTAATGGAATATGAGAGTATATCGTCAATCTGAAAAGGGAGGTAGGAGATGAATCTCTAGGATCAATAACAGAGAACCTATGAAAAGATTTTACCGCAAGGAAAACAATAGAATCAATAGGTGATACTCCCTTCACATCCCTCTGACATTCACTGTACTCTGAGAGGAATCGGGCTTCAAAATGCTGAGAAGCGCATATCACAGAAGAAAATCTAGCACAAACTTACTTCAACACCTCCATAGGGAGGCAAAGTTTGTAAAACTGAATTGTGGGTGTGGTGAGGGGTGTATTTATAGGCATTTTGAGGTTTGGGAAACTTTGCCCCTCCTGGTAGGATTGTATATCCCATACATCACTAGCTCATGGACTCTTGCCAATTACATGAAAGAAAGGAATTCATTTCTTCAGACACCAAGCTTCACCTCCTCCATTGAGAGAGGCAAAGAGAATGACTGGGGATTATGGGTAGGGGGGGGTGACACTTAACAGCTTTGCTGTGGTGCTACTGGCTGACAAACCCTTCTCCAGACCTTCCTGGAGAAAAGACAAAATCATAGAAATCCTGACCCTACTCCCTACGCCCTTGGATTCACACCAATAAAGATATTTATGCCATATCTTATGGTAAATCTTTCTAGTATCAGGCTTGCGAGCCTTAATCATGGTCTCAATGACCGACTCAGAAAAACCATGCTTAGATAGAACTAAGCGTTCAATCTCCAGGCAGTCAGCTTCAGAGAAACAAGATTTGGATGAAGGCATGGACCCTGAAGTAGAAGGTCCTTCCTCAGAGGCAGTCTCCAAGGTGGGAGACACGACATCTCCACTAGGTCTGCATACCAGATCCTGCGAGGCCACGCAGGGGCTATTAGAATCACTGACGCTCTCTCATGTTTGATACAAGCAATGACTCGCGGCAGGAGAGCAAATGGAGGAAACAGGTATGCCAGCATGAAATCCCAAGGGACTGCCAGAGCATCTATCAGAGCAGCCTGTGGATACCTTGATTTTGAACCGTACCATGGTAGCTTGCAGTCTGCAGAGATGCCATCAGATCCAGTTCCGGCACCCCCCCATCTGAGGGTTAAGCTGGAGAACACCTCCAGATGGAGTTCCCACTCCCCGGGATGAAAAGTCTGTCTGCTCAGAAAATCCGCTTCCCAACTGTCCACTCCTGGAATGTGGATGGCAGATAGACAGCGATTGTGAGCTTTGACCCACTGAATAATCCGATCCACCTCTTTCATTGCTAAGGAACTCAGAGTTCCTCCCTGGTGGTTGATGTAAGCCACTGAGGTTATGTTGTCTGACTGGAATCTGATAAACCCGGCTAAGGACAACGGAGGCCAAACCATCAGAGCTTTGAAAATTGCTCTCAATTTCAAAATGTTTATGGGGAGAGCAGACTCCTCCCGAGTCCCTGCATCTTTAACGAGTGAGGAAAGAGGAGAGCTGAGTCTTCTGAGTCGATAAACAAGTTTTATTAGGAGCAGGCTTCAGGACACAAGGTAAGCTCCTATCTTACGCGTTTCGTGCATGGGCGCTTCAGTCCCAGACTGCTCCCCAGCCCAGCAGGCTGGCATCCATAGTCACAATCACCCAGAAAGGTCTCCAAAAGCATGTTCCCTGAGAAATCCACCACAGGAGAGAGTCTCATCGACTGATCTAGACCTATCTTCTAAGACAAATCCGCATGGTCCCCGTTCCACTGACTGAGCATGCATAACTGCAGAGCTCTCAAATGGAATCGAGCAAAGGGAATGATGTTCATGGAAGCAATCATCAGACCAATTACCTCCATACATTAAGCCACTGATGGCCGAACAGTAGACTGCAGAGAGAGGCAAGAGGAAAGAATGTTTGCCTTTCTAACCTCTATTATGGTCCCCAAGAAAACAACCCTTGTAGCTGGAACAAGGGAACTCTTTTCCAGATTCACTTTCCATCCGTGGGAATGTAGGACAACAAGATCTCTGTATGAGACTTTGCTTGTTGAAAAGATAGAACCAGAATGCCGTCCAGATAGGGCGCCACAGCAATTAACCAAGCCCTGACCACTGCCAAGAGAGCCCCCAGAACCTTTGAGAAAATTCTGGGAGTTGTGGCAAAGCCAAATGAAAGTTCTACAAACTGAAAGTGTTTGTCTAAAAAGGCAAATATCAGAAATTTGTGATGATCCCTGTGAATAGGAACTTGAAGGTACGCATCCTTCAGGTCTATGGTTGTCATAAACTGACCCTCTTGAACTAAAGGAAGAATGGAACGGAATGTTTCCATCTAAAGGACGGTACTCTGAGAAATTTGTTTAGACACTTCAGTCTAAAATAGGTCGAAAGTTCCCTCTTTTTTGGGAACCACGAACAGATTGAAATAGAAACCTAGTCCCTGTTCCTGGACTGGAACTGTAACTCCCAGGGAGAAGAGATCCTGCACACATTTCAAGAATGCCTCTCTTTTTATCTGGTCTGCAGAAAACCTTGAGAGGTGGAACCTGCCCCTGGGAGGAAAAGTTTTAAAATTCCAATTTGTAACCCTGAGATACTATGTCCACAGCCCAGGGATCTGGACATCTCGTACCCATGCTTTGCAAAAAAGAGAAAGCCTGCCCCCCACTTGATCCGCTCCCGGATCGGGGTCAACCCTACATGCTGATTTTAGAGTCAGCTGCAGGCTCTTTGATTGCTTTCCCTTGTCCCAAGACTGACTGGGGTTTCCAAGACGGCTTGGGTTCCCACCTTGGCGAGGAAGGGGAAGACTTACCTCTGAAGTTACGAAAGGAACGAAAATTACTTTGTCCTTTCAGTCTATTCTACTCTTGAGAAAGAAAAGACCCTTTACCACCCGTGATATCAGAAATATATTTCTGTCAGACTAGGTCCAAAGAAGGTCTTACCCTGTAAGGAATCGGCAAAAGCTTGGACTTAGATGAAACATATGCTGACCAAGATTTCAGCCACAAAGCTCTGCGCACTAATACAGCAAAACCAGAGATTTTGGCTCCAAATTTGATAACCTGCAATGAAGCATCAGTAATAAAGGAAATGACTAACTTAAGAGCCTTAATCCTATCTTGGTTCTCGTTCCAAAGGAGGAGTCTACCTGAAGAGATTCTGACAAAAGCGTCAAACCAATAAGCTGCCCCACTTGTCACAGTGGCAATATACACTGCAAGTTGCCATTGGAGACCTTGATGAACACACATTTTTTTCAATTAAGCCTCCAACTTCTTGTCCACTGGATCCTTAAAAGAGCTATCCTCAATAGGAATAGTAGTTCGGAGTAGCAATGTCTCCTTCCACTTTGGGCACCGTTTGCTACGACTCCTTAATGGAGTCAGCAACAGGAAATATCTTTTTAAAAGAAAGGAGACTGGGAAAAAGGAAACGCCTCCACAGAGGAAGGAAAATTAAAGTATTTATTGAGTTTACTAGATTTCCTAGGGTTGACAGCGACAGGGGTATTGGAGTCGTCAAGGGTAGCCAAAACCTCCTTTAACAGGACACTGAGGTGTTCAAGCTTAAATCTGAAGGATACCACTTCAGCATCAGATGAAGGAATTAAACTGTCCAAATCTGAGAACTCACCCTCAGAAGCTACTGACGTATCCTCTTCCTCAGACTCATGAGGAAGTGCAACCTGAGTAGCAGATAATGGGAACAGAAACCTTACTTTCTGACTCTCTAAATTTTCTCTTGCGTTTTCCCTTTAAATATTGAAAAGCAGATAACGTCTGCTGATCACCCGCAGAAGATCCCTGTGCAAACAAAATCTGCAGGAAAATACACTCCGCCAGAATTGAGAGTGAACTGCTGGGCACTGTATGCGACGCCAAAGAGGCTTGGGACGTTTGAGGATGAAAGCTGCAACATAGCCCGGAGCATCATCCTGAGAGACATTAGGCTCATTAAATAGTCTGTCTTTAAACTTTAGAGTCTTTTTAACACGAGGAACAAAACTGCATGGGGGCAGACAATTGGGACTCTAAACATAATAGACAAGAGTTTAAATGAGCAGCCTCCTGCTCCAATTCGAGCAATTGACATTGCAGAAATTTAAATTTTTTTTAACTTTAAACTTTTGTTTTTTAGAGTACTGTGCCTTTAAAACCACAGAGCGATATAACACTCCAGAAACCACTAGCCCCCAAGGACACCTCTACACCTCAACAGGCTGAGGCACTCCTACCTGCCCTCCGGATAGCACAAAGTAAAGCCTTTCACTTTATGGAGCTCCAAAAGCTCTGTGTCGATATCACACCGGCAGAGAGAGAGGAATCTTCCTTAAACTAATACTGCACCACAAAAATGCGCGCATCCGGCATCCAGCCGCTCTTCACAGAAAATCAAACCACTCCGGCTGAAAACAGTTTTCAGCCTGAGGAGCCGACCCAGCTCAAACCGTATTTATCCCAGGTCTCCCAGTTATTGCACCAATGCACACCTGATATCTCAATAAAAAACCGATAACGTTAACCCCTTCCTCTAAGGGGCTAAACACTGTCTGTCTGTCACATAAAAAACAAGGTTTTAACCCTGTAATTAAAGTGCCTGCACACTACATTTTAAAATCCTTACCAAGGATAATGCCAAGTCCCATAAACTGCAGCTTTCAGTGCCAGCCTTCCTAGCACTTACCTGCATTCTAGCCGTCTGGCAGGAGGACAGCTCACACAGTGTGGAAAGGAAGTCAACTCCCTACAGAGGCCTGTGGAAAAAAAAGATCAGAGCAAACCTACTCTGGCTTTCTATACCAGGGCAGCAAATATGTTTAGGAACTTTTTAAGGTGGGACTTAATGTGTTTTCCTAACTGCTTTAAAGCCACCACTACCATACTGAAGAGATTAACGTGGACTATCGGTTAGACCCAATCCTTGAAACAAAGAAAGATCATAGTAAACCTACTATGACTTTCTAAAAACAATAAAATCTTGCTTGTAGCGAAGAATCTTCAGACACCAAAAAACTTCACCTCCTCCATGACAGAGGCAAAGAGAATGACTGGGGTTTGTGGGTAGGGAGTGATACTTAACAGCTTGGCTGTGGTGTCTTTGCCTCCTCCTGCTGGCCAGGAGTGATATTCCCAAGAGTAATTGAGGACGCCGTGGACTCACCAAATCTTGGTAGCTGAAAAGATCATGGTTCCCAAGTGCGATTTTACTTATGATTCAACCTCTTTGGGGAGAGTTAACATAATGATTGATCACAATCCTTTAGAAAAGCTTATCCAATGATATATCCTCAAAGAAGATTTAACTGATTAAATAGATAAACTTTTCTTAAGGATCGTGATCAATTCCATAGTTGCATAACAAAACATGCTCTAACAAATTACAGCATGTCATTATTGCTTAAAACGGATATGATACACACAACTTTTTCTTTCATGATTACATAGAACATACAATTTTAAACAACTTTCTAATTTACTTCTGTTATTAATTTTTCATCACTCTCTTGGTATCTCTTGTTGAAAAGCAGGGACATATGCTTAGAACCGTCCCATTTCTGAAGCACTATATGGCAGTAGTTTTGCAAGAATGTTTTCCATTTGCAGAGAGCTACTAGACGGCAGCACTATTTCCTGCCATGTAGCGCTCCAGATACCTATCTAGGTATCTCTTCAACACTGAATATCATGGGAACAAAGCAAATTTGAGAATAGGAAGTAAATTGGATTTTTTTTTAAATTATATTTCTATCTAAATCACAAAATAAAGCTTTGGGTTTCATATAACTTTATGAAATGTTCCTTTAAATACAGATAAGTAACAAAAGCCGATATCCTGTCGTTAAATAACTGAGGCACTGGGCACATACTTACGGTTTTCACGTAGATTAAGACACTTACCTAAAATATCTGGACCATGTGTTATATTTTTCAAAATACAGAGGTTAGATGCCACTGATGACCAATCACAGCCTACGGAATAAAGCTGCTTTGTTTTATATATCACAGTGTAGGCAAAACTAAATAAATTCTACCCCCCATAGCTCTCATCCAGATGGGGAGGATGGAGATACCCTTGAGTGGGTAAAGTTAAAGAGTGCAGGGAATTCACGGCCATTGGGGAGTTTGGGGGTTGGGGTCCCGCAGTTTCGTCAAAGAAGGAGTGAGCACAGGCATCCAGGAGGAGTGAGGGCGGGCGGTGGGCGTGTATTCCACCAGCCGACTGCACAAAGCGATGGCTTCCGGAGGGGTTCTCGCTCTAAACACCTGCAAAAAGACATAACCCTTAAAGACAAAACAAAAAAAAATAGATCTGACTGAGTGTTAAGATCTTTCAACCCTCATGAAAAATGGGATGAGTTAGAATCTTACACTCTGGTAACATCTGTACTCCCAACATACCCACACTCACACATTCTGTAAACTAGAACATTACACTCTGTTAACACCAACAACATACCCACACTCACATTCTGTAAACTAGAACATTACACTCTAGGTAACACTCACAATCACACATTCTGTAAACTGTAAACAATACACTCTGGTAACACTCGCAACATACCCACACTCACATTCTGTAAACTAAAACATTACACTCTGGTAACATCTATACTCACCACATACCCACACAATCTGTAAACTAGAACATTAAACTCTGGTAACACTCACACACATACCCACACTAGAACATTACACTCTGGTATAATCTATACACAACCACATACCCACACATTCTGTAAACTAGAACATTACGCTCTGGCAACAACAGAATTTATGTAAGAACTTACCTGAAAAATTCATTTCTTTCATATTGGCAAGAGTCCATGAGCTAGTGACATATGGGATATACAATCCTACCAGTAGGGGGAAAGTTGCCAAACCTCAAAATGCCTATAAATACACCCCTCACCACACCCCACAATCAGTTTAAACGAATAGCCAAGCAGTGGGGTGATAAAGAAAGGAGTATAAAGCATCAACAAAGGAAATTTGGAAATAATTGTGCTTTATACAAAAAAATCATAACCACCATAAAAAGGGTGGGCCTCATGGACTCTTGCCAATATTGAAAAAAATGAATTTATCAGGTAAGTTCTTACATAAATTATGTTTTCTTTCATGTAATTGGCAAGAGTCCATGAGCTAGTGACATATGGGATATCAATACCCAAGATGTGGAGTCTTAAACTCAAGAGTCACTAGAGAGGGAGGGAATAAAAACAAAAACAGCCATAGAGGCGGGAAGATGTAAGCAGGTTGATAACACCAAGGAAGTGTCAGCGCATCCACTGCTTACGCCTGAACATCCCTGGACCTGGACAGGTATCTGGGAAGTTTCTTGTTTAGATGAGAGGCCATGAGATCTATCTCTGGAAGGCCCCACATCTGAACAATCTGAGAAAACACATCTGGATGGAGAGACCACTCCCCTGGATGTAAAGTCTGGCGGCTGAGATAATCCGACTCCCAATTGTCTATGCCTGGGATATGCACCGCAGAGATTAGACAGGAGCTGGATTCCGCCCAGGCAAGTATCCGAGATACTTCTTTCATAGCTTGGGGACTGAGTCCCACCCTGATGATTGACATAAGCCACAGATGTGATATTGTCTGTCTGAAAACAAATGAACGGTTCTCTCTTTAGCAGAGGCCAGAACTGAAGAGCCCTGAGAATTGCACGGAGTCCTAAAATATTTATTGGTAATCTCACCTCTTGAGATTTCCAAACCCCTTGTGCTGTCAGAGATTCCCAAACAGCTACCTAACCTGAAAGACTCGCATCTGTTGTGATCACAGTCCAGGTTGGGCGAACAAAAGAAGCCCCTTGAACCAAACGATGGTGATCTATCCACCATGTCAGAGAGTGTCGTACATTGGGATTCAAGGATATTAATTGTGATATCTTTGTATAATCCCCTGCACCATTGATTCAGCATACAAAGCTGTAGAGGTCTCATGTGAAAACGAGCAAAGGGGATCGCGTCCGATGCTGCAGTCATGAGACCTAAAACTTCCATGCACATAGCCACTGAAGGGAATGACAGACTGAAGGAGCCGGCATGCTGCGACCAATTTTAAACGTCTCTTGTCTGTTAGAGACAGAGTCATGGACACTGAATCTATCTGGAAGCCTAAAAAAGGTGACTCTTGTCTGAGGAATCAAGAAACTTTTTGGTAAATTGATCCTCCAACCATGTTTCCGAAGAAACAACACTAGTTGATTCGTGTGACATTCTGCAGTATGTAAAGACTGAGCTAGTACCAAGATATCGTCCAAATAAGGAAACACTGCAATACCCTGTTCTCTGATTACAGATAGTAGGGCACCCAGAACCTTTGAAAATATTCTTGGAGCTATTGCTAGGCCAAATGGAAGAGCAACAAATTGGTAATGCTTGTCTAGAAAAGAGAATCTCAGAAACTGAAAGTGTTCTGGATGAATCGGAATATGAAGGTATGCATCCTGCAAGTCTATCATATAATGTTCTCGCTGAACAAAAGGCAGAATAGTGCATATAGTCACCATCTTGAAAGTTGGTACTCTTACATAACGATTCAAAATTTTAAGATCCAGAACTGGTCTGAATAAATTTTCTTTCTTTGGTACAATGAATAGGTTTGAATAAAACCCCAAACCTTGTTCCTGAGGAGGAACTGGCATGATTACCCCTGAAGACTCAAGATCTGAAACACACTTCAGAAAAGCCTGAGCTTTTACTTGATTTACAGGGATGCGTGAGAGAAATAATCTTCTCACAGGAGGTCTTACTTTGAATCCTATTCGATACCCTTGAGAGACAATGCTCTGAATCCAATGATTTTGGACAGATGAGCTGGAATGAGGGCCGCACCTTTATGCAGACTTAGGGGCTGACTTTGGTTTCCTAAAAGGCTTGGATTTATTCCAATTTGAGGAAGGCTTCCAATTGGAGGCAGATTCCTTGGGGGAAGGATTGAATCTTTTTGTTCCTTATTCTGACGAAAGGAACAAAAACAGTTAGAAGCCTTAGATTTACCCTTAGGTTTTTTATCCTGAGGCAGAAAAACTCCCTTTCCCCCAGTAACAGTTGAAATAATAGCATCCAACTGGGACCCAAATAAATTATTACCTTGGAAAGAAAGAGATAGTAATCTAGAATTAGATGTCATATCAGCATTCCAGGATTTAAGCCACAAAGCTCTTCTAGCTAAAATAGCTAAAGACATGGATCTAACATCAATTTGATAATATCAAAAATAGCATCATAAATAAAATGATTAGCATATTGTAGAAGCGAAAAATGCTAGATAAGTCAGAATCCAATTCCTGTTGCGCTAAATTCTCCAACCAGAAAGTTGATGCAGCCGCAACATCAGCCAAGAAATTGCAGGTCTAAGAAGATGACCTGAATATAAATAGGCCTTCCTTAGATAAGATTCAAGCTTCTTATCTAAAGGATCCTTAAAGGAAGTACTATCTTCCATAGGAATAGTGGTACGTTTAGAAAGAGTAGAAATAGCCCCATCAACTTTGGGGATTTTTTCCCAAAACTCTATAGATTTTGCTGGTAAAGGATACAATTTTTTAAACCTTGAAGAAGGAATAAAAGAAGTACCTGGCTTATTCCATTCCTTTAGAAATCATATCAGAAATAGCCTCAGGAATAGGAAAAAAAAACCCTGGAAAAACCACAGGTGGTTTAAAACAGCATTTAAACGTTTATTAGACTGAACGACAAGAGGACTGGTTACCTCAATATCCAAAGTAATTAACACTTCTTTTAATAAAGAACGCAAATACTCAATTTTAAATAAATAAGTAAATTTGTTAGTGTCAATGTCTGAGGAAGGAACTTCTGAATCAGAGAGATCCTCATCAGAAGAGGATAAATTATGTTGTTGGTCATTTGAAATTTTATCAACTAAATGAGAAGTTTTAAAAGACCTTTACGTTTATTTAAAGGTGGAAATGCAGACAAAGCCTTCAGAATAGAATCAGAAACAAATTCTTTAAAATTTACAGGTATATCATGCACATTAGAAGTTGAAGGAACTGCAACTGGCAATGTACTATTACTAATGGATACACTATCTGCATGTAAAAGTTTATCATGATAACTATTACAAATGACATTCGGCGAGATAATTTCTACAAGTTTACAACAAATGCACTTAGCTTTGGTTGAACCGATGTCAGGCAGCAATGTTCCAGTAGAAGCTTCTGAGGCAGGATCATGTTGAGACATCTTGCAAAATGTAAGATAAAAAACAACATATAAAGCAAAATTATCTATTTCCTTATATGACAGTTTCAGGAATGGGAAAAAATGCAAATAGCATAGCCCTCTGATAGAAAAAAGCAAGAGGCAAACATCAATGGGGTATTGAAATAATAAAAAAGTTTGGCGCCAAGTATAACGCACAACGTAACTAAACTTTTTTGGCGACGTACTTGCGTCAGACGTACTTTTCCGCGCCAACAATGACGCAATAAAGTTTAGCATTTGTCGCACCCGCGGGCCTAATACTGCCCACAATTTGTAAGAAGTAGTCAATTGAAAAAGACTAAACCCCAGGTAAGAAAGAAATTTCATATTTAAAAGATGTTTATATTCCCCAAATATGAAACTGACAGTCTGCAGAAGGAAATACATGAACCTGACTCATGGCAAATATAAGTACAATACATATATTTAGAACTTTATATAAATGCATAAAGTGCCAAACCATAGCTGAGGTGTCTTAAGAAATAAAAAACATACTTACCAAAAGACACCCATCCAAATATAGCAGATAGCCAAACCAGTACTAAAACAGTTATTAGTAGAGGTAATGGTAAATTGAGAGTATATCGTCGATCTGAAAAGGGAGGTAGGAGATGAATCTCTACGACCGATAACAGAGAACCTATGAAAAAGACCCCCGTTAGGGAAATCATTGTATTCAATAAGTGATACTCCCTTAACGTCCCTCTGACATTCGCTGTACTCTGAGAGGAATCGGGCTTCAACAATGCTGAGAAGCGCATATAAACGTAGAAATTTTAGCACAAACTTACTTCACCACCTCCATAGGAGGCAAAGTTTGTAAAAACTGAATTGTGGGTGTGGTGAGGGGTGTATTTATAGGCATTTTGAGGTTTGGGAAACTTTGCCCCTCCTGGTAGGATTGTATATCCCATAGGTCACTAGCTCATGGACTCTTGCCAATTACATGAAAGAAATCTATACTCGCAACATACCCACACTCACACATTCTGTAAACTAGAACATTACACTCTGGTAACATCTATACTCACAACATACCCACACTCACACGTTATGTAAACTAAAACATTACACTATGGGTAACACTCACATTCTGTAAACTAAAACATTACACTCTGGTAACATCTATACTCACAACATACCCACACTCGCACATTCTGTAAACTGTAACATTATACTCTGGTAACATCTATACTCACAACATACCCACACATTCTGTAAACTAAAACATTACACTATGGTAACATCTATACTCACAACATACCCACACAATCTGTAAACTAGAACATTACACTCTGGTAACATCTGTACTCAACACATCCACACATTCTGTAAACTAGAACATTACACTAGAGTAAAATCTATACTCACAACATACCCACACATTCTGTAAACTAAAACATTACACTCTGGGTAACACTCACACATTCTGTAAACTAGAACATTACACTATGGTAACATCTATACTCAACATACCCACACATTCTGTAAACTAGAACATTGCACTATGGTAACATCTATACTCACAACATACCCACACAATCTGTAAACTAGAACATTACACTCTGGTAACATCTATACTCAACACACTCACACATTCTGTAAAGTAAAACATTACACTTTGGGTAACACTCACAGCATACCCACACTCACACATTCTGTAAACTGTAACATTACACTCTGGTAACATCTATACTCACAACATACCCACACTTCTGATGGAATGATTGTTTGATAAAATGAACCATTTTAAAGGCAATACTCAAAATACTTAGACTACCCCCCCCCCTCCATAATGCTGCTAAGAATTCAACTAGAAAACAGTTTGTTTTTTCCTTTTGTTATTTCTAAACTTGGTCTTTACTACTATAAATGTACCCTGGGTCTCAAACCATGAAAACATGAAAGAGCAGCATAAAAACAAAGTGATTTTTTTTCTTTGGCATGGAAAGTGCACAACTAATACAGCTATTAGTTATGTACTTCCTACAAAGTATCCATAAGCCAAATAGCAATAGAAGATGGATCACACAACACTGGCAATATTATTCATGATGAAAAAAATGCAAGTCTTTGTAAAAATGACAGATAACTAAGTATCCAACCTCATTTTACCACTTGATGGAGAGCGAGATGTTGAGGACTTCCCCATTTACCTACTAGTTTTGAATTTTGATTTCACATAGACATACTTGGGAATAGCTATCATGAAGAACACTAGTCCGCTATATAGCCTTAACTACATTCCTTTATTTTCCAGTTGGATAAAAGAAATAAGAAAATTCAATACATGTAATATTAACTTTTATGGAAGGATAGTAGTAAGTAAAATGTCAGTATACTTCGGTATCTGTTTAGGACTGTACCTATTCCAGTGAAACTAGCCAATATTCAGAAACTACAATCAGATTTTAGGTTTCATTTGGGGACAAAGTGAATTGAGAATAAATAACTATGCTCACACTTAGGAGGTGGATTGGGGGTCCCCAATTTCCAATCTTATTACTACTATGTTAGGATGGCACATGTGTTATGGCATAATAGAGATGATGATATTGAATGGGTAAAAATGATCTCCTCTGGTAATCGAGGAAACATAGGCCCTCCATTTGGCAATTTCACACAGTTGTTTACTAAGCTCTTTTAGGAAGGAATTTGAGGGTTACCTCTTTGGTCATCATTACATCTTCGGTTGGCAAGGAAGTCTCTGATATATGGGATGACAAGGGACTCTGAATAATTGCCCCTAGTAATATTGGCTATTCTGTACTTACCTATGAATAATACCACAAGCTACCTCTAATTCTCTCCCCCCCCCCCAAAAAAAAAGAAAAAAATGGATCCATTACCTACAACTGACTTCTAGAATCAGAGAAATTAGAAAACTAGAGGAAAACTCAGACATTTTTAATTTTGCAATAGATTGGGCTATACATTTTAGTAAGGCAGGAGTATTCTCATGTAGTGCAAACCTCAAGGAAAATTACCCTAAAGAGGCATATAGATGGCACCTTAGGCTGAATAGTTTACACTTAATCAAGGGAGTATCACAGCCTGTATGCTTCAGAGATTGTGGGGAACAAGGCACCTATTTCCATATTTGGTGGACATTCAAGAGCAGACTTTGAATCTCATTTGCAACATAACACAACAAAAACAAAATTTATGCTTACCTGATAAATTTCTCTCTCTTGTGGTGCATCCAGTCCACGGGTTCATCCATTACTTGTGGGATATTCTCCTTCCCAACAGGAAGTTGCAAGAGGACACCCACAGCAGAGCTGTCTATTTAGCTCCTCCCCTAACTGCCACCCCCAGTCATTCGACCGAAGACAAGCAAGAAAAAAGGAGAAACTATAGGGTGCAGTGGTGACTGTAGTTTAAAAATAAAAAAAAACCACCTGCCTTAAAGTGACAGGGCGGGCCGTGGACTGGATACACCACAAGAGAAAGAAATTTATCAGGTAAGCATAAATTTTGTTTTCTCTTATAAGGTGTATCCAGTCCACGGGTTCATCCATTACTTGTGGGATACCAATACCAAAGCTTTAGGACACGGATGAAGGGAGGGACAAGGCAGGAACTTAAACGGAAGGCACCACTGCCTGCAAGACCTTTCTCCCAAAAATAGCCTCCGAGGAAGCAAAAGTATCAAATTCGTAGAATTTAGAAAAAGTATGAAGCGAAGACCAAGTCGCCGCCTTACAAATCTGTTCAACAGAGGCCTCATTTTTAAAAGCCCATGTGGAAGCTACCGCTCTAGTGGAATGAGCTGTAATTCTTTCAGGAGGCTGCTGGCCAGCAGTCTCATAAGCTAAACGGATTATGCTTCTCAGCCAAAAAGAAAGAGAAGATGCCGAAGCCTTTTGGCCTCTCCTCTGTCCAGAGTAGACAACAAACAATGCAGATGTTTGACGAAAATCCTTAGTAGCTTGTAAATAAAACTTTAAAGCACGAACCACGTCAAGATTGTGTAATAGACGTTCCTTCTTTGAAGAAGGATTAGGACACAGTGACGGAACAACAATCTCCTGATTGATATTCTTATTAGATACCACCTTAGGAAGAAACCCAGGTTTGGTACGCAAAACTACCTTATCTTCATGGAAGATCAGATAAGGGGAATCACACTGTAAGGCAGATAACTCTGAAACTCTTTGAGCCGAAGAGCTAGCTACCAAAAACAGAACTTTCCAAGATAAAAGCTTGATATCTATGGAATGCAGAGGTTCAAACGGAACCCCTTGAAGAACTTTAAGAACTAAATTTAAACTCCATGGCGGAGCAACAGTTTTAAACACAGGCTTGATTCTAACTAAAGCCTGACAAAACGCCTGAACGTCTGGAACATCTGCCAGACGCTTGTGCAGAAGAATAGACTGAGCAGAAATCTGTCCCTTTAAGGAACTAGCTGACAATCCCTTCTCCAATCCTTCTTGGAGAAAGGATAATATCCTAGGAATCCTGACTTTACTCCATGAGTAACCCTTGGATTCACACCAATGAAGATATTTACACCATATCTTATGATAGATTTTCCTGGTGACAGGCTTTCGAGCATGAAATAAGGTATCAATGACCGTCTCGGAGAAACCACGTTTTGATAAAATCAAGCGTTCAATCTCCAAGCAGTCAGTCGCAGAGAAATTAGATTTGGATGTTTGAATGGACCTTGGAGCAGAAGGTCCTGCCTCAGCGGCAGAGTCCATGGTGGAAAGGATAACATGTCCACCAGATCTGCATACCAAGTCCTGCGTGGCCACGCAGGTGCTATCAAAATCACTGAAGCTCTCTCCTGCTTGATCTTGGCAATCAGACGAGGGAGGAGAGGAATGGTGGGAACACATAAGCCAGGCTGAAGGACCAGGGCACTGCTAGAGCATCTATCAGCGCTGCCTGGGGATCCCTTGACCTGGACCCGTAACAAGGAAGCTTGGCGTTCTGACGAGACGCCATCAGATCCAGTTCTGGTTTGCCCCATAGTTGAATCAGCTGGGCAAATACCTCCGGATGGAGCTCCCACTCCCCCCGGATGAAAAGTCTGCCGACTTAGAAAATCTGCCTCCCAGTTCTCTACTCCTGGGATATGGATAGCTGAGAGATGGCAAGAGTGAACCTCTGCCCATAGAAATATCTTTGAAACCTCCAACATTGCCAAGAGGCTTCTTATTCCCCTCTGATGGTTGATATAGGCTACAGTAGTGATATTGTCCGACTGAAATCTGATGAACCTGACCGCAGCTAGTTGAGGCCAAGCCTGAAGAGCATTGAATATCGCTCTCAGTTCCAGAAAGTTTATCGGAAGGAGGGCTTCCTCCTGAGTCCACGAACCCTGAGCCTTGAGGGAGTTCCAGACTGCGCCCCAGCCCAGAAGGCTGGCATCTGTCGTCACTATAGTCCACTCTGGCCTGCGGAAACTCATTCTCCTGGACAGATGGACCCGAGATAACCACCAGAGAAGAGAATCCCTGGTCTCTTGATCCAGATCTAGCAGAGGGGACAAATCTGTGTAGTCCCCATTCCACTGACTGAGCATGCAAAGTTGCAGTGGTCTGAGATGTAGGCGGGCAAACAGAACTATGTCCATTGCCGCTACCATTAGGCCGATTACTTCCATACACTGAGCCACTGACGGCCGAGAAGTGGAATGAAGAGCAAGGCAGGAAGTTAGAAGCTTTGATAACCTGACCTCTGTCAGAAAAATTTTCATTTCTACTGAATCTATCAGTGTTCCTAGGAAGGAAAAAAGAAAGAACAATGTCCGTATGGGACTTGGCGATTTGAAAAGTCAACGCCTGTATCAGAATGTCATCTAGGTAAGGAGCCACCGCTATGCCCCGTGGGCTTAGAACCGCCAGTAGGGACCCTAGAACCTTCGTAAAGATTCTTGGTGCCGTGGCTAACCCGAAGGGAAGAGCCACAAACTGGTAATGCCTGTCTAAGAAGGTAAACCTGAGGAACTGATGATGATCTCTGTGAATCGGAATGTGGAGATAACCATCCTTTAAGTCCACGGTAGTCATATATTGACCCTCCTGGATCATAGGGAGGAGGGTTCGGATAGTCTCCATATTGAAGGATGGGACCCTGAGAAATTTGTTTAGGATCTAGAGATCCAAGATTGGTCTGAAAGTTCCCTCTTTTTTGGGAACTATAACCAGATTTGAATAGAAGCCCCTGTTCCTCCCTTGGAACTGGGTGGATCACTCCCATAACCAGTAGGTCTTGAACACAACGTAAGAATGCCTCTCTCTTTATCTGGTTTACAGATAATTGTGAGAGATGAAATCTCCCCTTTGGAGATGAAGCTTTGAAGTCCAGAAGATATCCCTGGGAAACAATCTCTAATGCCCAGGGATCCTGGACGTCTCTTGCCCAAGCCTGGGCGAAGAGAGAAAGTCTGCCCCCTACTAGATCTGGTCCCGGATCAGGGGCTACTCCTTCATGCTGTCTTAGAGGCGGCAGCAGGTTTTTTGGCCTGCTTCCCCTTGTTCCAAGCCTGGTTCGGTCTCCAGACTGGTTTGGACTGGGCAAAATTTCCCTCTTGTTTTGCATTAGAGGAAGCTGAAGCTGCGCAACTCTTGAAATGAACGAAAATTATTCTGTTTGGTCCTTAATTTATTGGACCTATCCTGAGGAAGGGCGTGACCTTTTCCTCCAGTAATATCAGAAATGATCTCCTTCAGGCCCGGCCCGAATAGGGTCTGTCCTTTGAAGGGGATGTTAAGAAGCTTAGACTTTGAAGTAACGTCTGCTGACCAGGACTTAAGCCATAGCGCCCTGCGCGCCAGAATAGCAAAACCTGAATTCTTAGCCGTTAGTTTGGTTAGATGAAAAACGGCGTCAGAAATAAAGGAATTAGCTAACTTGAGAGCCTTAATCCTGTCTAAAATATCATCTAACGGGGTCTCCACCTGTAGAGCCTCCTCAAGAGACTCGAACCAAAAAGCCGCTGCAGCAGTAACTGGGGCAATGCATGCAAGAGGATGGAGAATAAAACCTTGATGGATAAAAATTTTCTTAAGGAGACCCTCCAATTTTTTTATCCATAGGATCTAAGAAAGCACAACTGTCCTCGACGGGGATAATTGTACGCTTAGCTAGGGTAGAAACAGCACCCTCCACCTTAGGGACTGTCTGCCACGAGTCCCATATAGCGACATCTATGGGAAACATCTTTTTAAAAGCAGGAGGGAGAGAGAACGGAACACCTGGTCTATCCCATTCCTTAGTAATAATTTCCGAGAACCTCTTAGGGACCGGAAAGACATCAGTGTAAACAGGCACTGCAAAGTATTTGTCCATTTTACACAATTTCTCTGGAACTACAATGGGGTCACAGTCATCCAGAGTCGCTAAAACCTCCCTGAGCAATAAGCGGAGGTGTTCAAGCTTAAATTTAAAGGCTGTCATTTCAGAATCGGACTGAAGTAACGTCTTCCCTGAATCTGAAATCTCCCCCTCAGATAGCAACTCCCTTGCTGCGGCTTCGGAGCATTGTGAGGGTATATCGGACATAGCTACTAAAGCGTCAGAAAGCTCTGTAATTGTTCTAGCCCCAGAGCTGTCTCACTTCCTTGTAACCCTGGCAGTTTGGACAATACCTCTGTGAGGGTATTAGTCATAACTGCCGCCATGTCTTGTAAGGTAAGCGCATTGGACGCGCTAGATGTACTTGGCGTCACTTGAGCGGGAGTTATAGGTTCTGACACGTGGGGAGAGGTAGATGGCGGCATAACCTCCCTTTTGTCAGTCTGAGAAACCTCTGGTGATAAATCTTTAAATGCCATAATATGGTCTTTATAATTTATAGAAATTTCAGTACATTTGGTACACATTCTAAGAGGGGGTTCCACAATGGCTTCTAAACATATTGAACAAGGAGTTTCCTCTATGTCAGACATGTTTAACAGACTAGTAATGAGACCAAAATAATGGAAAACAGCACACCAATTTTCCTCTTTCAGTGGGGCACGGAGTAACAGACTTGCCAAGTCTCACCAAAGTCCATAAATTTCAAAAAACTCCAGCCACCAATTTCTTTAAAAGACCTTTATTCTTTTGTCATGGGTCCCATAGATAGACAACGTTTCAAGCCAGCATTAGGCTCTTAGTCATGTACACTTTAGCTATACAGGTTTCTGTTACTTATACCTGCACCTGTTAATCATTCACCTGATGTTAATTAACCCATTCCATAAGGAACACAACCATTGCTATTGCAACAGTGACATCTTGTGGATGAAAAATATAGTACACCACTGTTTTTATTCTGAATTTTTCAGTGTTCCTTCATGGAATGGATAAGCACCATCACATATTCTTAAAACCACATAAAGCCTATATACAATTTAAAAAGAGGAGTATAAAATCCCAATATCTATAGAGCCACAGTAATAGGGATCAATGTACATAATACATTCTCATTATCATAAATTTCAGACAGAAAGATAATCATACAGAAAAATTTAAAGAGATATACCTTCCCAAAAGCTCCTGTTTTTTGAAAAAAATATCTCAAATCCTATTTGCCAGTATTTGACCAGTTGTTATTATCCTTCGATATTAATGTCTGTACCCATAATATATTTATTAGTTGAATTATCCATATGCTACATAATTGATTAAAAGTCAACAAAACAGACTCCAATCAAAGTCTTTATTTAGACCCCTAGGGGTCAGGCAATCTAATTTATGGATCCAGAACATCTCCCTCATTTTGAGGAGATGTTCTCTATCACCACCCCTCCTTGGTTTCATTACCTGATCTATGATAAGGAATCTAAGTTGACTAATATTATGACCTGCAGAGAGGAAGTGAGAGGACACAGGAGCCTCCATGTTTTTACACCTTATGTTTGATTTATGTTCTGTTATCCTCTCCCTTACCTCTCTGCAGGTCTCACCTATGTAGATAAGTCCACATGGACACTTGATCATATATATAGCAAAAGTAGTTCTGCATGTAAAATATTTATTTATTGTAAATTTACGTCCGCTAGTTGGATGATAGAAGTTTTTTCCTTTTATCATGGAACTGCAATGACTGCAGTTCAAGCACGGATAACAACCATTGTTTTTACTACCAATTGTTGATTGGATATTTCTTTTAGCAGAACCTATGTCAGTGTGTACAATCAAATCCTTGATACTTTTATTTTTCTTATATGCTACCATGGGCACCTGTTTGAATTCTTCTACTTGTGGATTACATTCCCTTATTATATGCCAGTGTCTTTTTAAGACACCGGTTATTTTTTGACTGAAACTATTATGTTGGGTGACAAATATTATGTTGTTCTCTCCTTTCTTGCCTAGATTTCCTTGTTTCTGATTTTGTTTAGAACCAACTTCTGCGTTTGCCAATTGTTCCATTATCAAATTCCTAGGGTATTTTCTAGCAATGAATTTGTTAGCCATATCCCCTAATCTTTGTTTACATTTATTGCTATATGACACAATTCTCTTAACCCTAGTGAATTGGCTCTTAGGTATTGCTTTAAACACACTCTCTGGATGGCAGCTGCCATATTGTAGCAAATTATTCTTATCAGTCTTTTTTATATATAGATCAGTTTCTAAAAAACCTTTTTCTTTATATACATAAGTGTCCAAGTATTCTATACCCACTTCACTCATATTCATACTAAATTTCAATCCTTTCACTGAGCAATTCAAATCCTCTATGAATGTTAATAGGCTCCCAACATCGCCCCCCCACACGTCAAACACAGCGTCAATAAATCTCCACCAGGAGACCCCATGAGTTTGAAAAAGTGAGTTAGAGTACACAAAGTGTTCCTCAAAGCTGTTCATAAATATGTTGGCGTATGTGGGGGCGACGTTGGAGCCCATTGCTGTCCCCTGTTTCTGAATGTAGTAAGTATCCATGAACAGAAAATAATTCTGATGTAATATTAAGGTTAATAGATCTGTCAAAAAGCCAATTTCTGCAAGTGTATAGTTGCTATCAGTTTTTAAGATATTCTCAACTGCTGCTATTCCACTTGTGTGCTTAATTGAAGTATACAAGCTGGAAACATCTAGTGTAAATAGTATACATTTCTCACCAACCTGGCCCAAATCTTTAAGTTTAGACAAGAAGTCATTTGTATCTCTTATATATGAAGTAGTCTTCTGTATTAAGGGTTGTAAAACCTTATCCAAAAAAACTGAAATATTTGAAAATACAGAGCCTATTCCAGCCACAATAGGGCGCCCAGGTGGCTTAATCATGGTTTTATGGATCTTGGGTAACACATAAATGACAGGTCTAATAGGATTTTTTTCAAACAAGGCATCTTTAAATTTTTCTGAAATGATCTCCCTCTTAACCGCTAGTTGTAATATATTCTCTATCTCCTTATTGATCTGGCCAGTAGGGTCCCTAGGTAATTTCTCATACACTTGGCTATCTGCTAACTGGCGTTCAATCTCTTGTATATAATCAGACCTGTTAAGGATAACTACAGCCCCGCCCTTGTCTGCCTCCTTAATGATTATGTCATTATTGTTTTTTAGTGACTGAATTGCCAATTTATCCTTCTTGTTCTTTTGTACCAACTTTCTTTTTGTTTCTTTCTTAAGCAAGTTTTTAATTTCTCTCTGAACCAAATTCATATAAGTTGTAACACTGTGGGTAGTTGAAGGTGTAAATTTACTTTTTTTGGTTATTCCAAAATCTTTAATGTTATTAAATCTAACATTCTTATCAGTGACCTTAGTGTGTGTCAAATTAGTGTCTTTCTGTAAAGAAAAATATATCTTTAATTTAAGTTTCCTAAAAAACCTGTGCAAGTCTTGAAAAATTGTGAAGTCATTAAAAGAATCATCTAAACAATACGATAATCCCTTATTTAATGCTAAGTGTTCCTCATCGCTGAGGACATAATCAGACAGAAGATTGCCTGACCCCTAGGGGTCTAAATAAAGACTTTGATTGGAGTCTGTTTTGTTGAATTTTAATCAATTATGTAGCATATGGATAAGTCAACTAATAAATATATTATGGGTACAGACATTAATATCTAAGGATAATAATAACTGGTCAAATACTGGCAAATAGGATTTGAGATATTTTTTTTAAAAAACAGGCGCTTTTGGGAAGGTATATCTCTTTAAATTTTTCTGTATGATTATCTTTCTGTCTGAAATTTATGATAATGAGAATGTATTATGTACATTGATCCCTATTACTGTGGCTCTATAGATATTGGGATTTTATACTCCTCTTTTTAAATTGTATATAGGCTTTATGTGGTTTTAAGAATATGTGATGGTGCTTATCCATTCCATGAAGGAACACTGAAAAATTCAGAATAAAAACAGTGGTGTACTATATTTTTCATCCACAAGATGTCACTGTTGCAATAGCAATGGTTGTGTTCCTTATGGAATGGGTTAATTAACATCAGGTGAATGATTAACAGGTGCAGGTATAAGTAACAGAAACCTGTATAGCTAAAGTGTACATGACTAAGAGCCTAATGCTGGCTTGAAACGTTGTATATCTATGGGACCCATGACAAAAGAATAAAGGTCTTTTAAAGAAATTGGTGGCTGGAGTTTTTTGAAATTTATAGTAATGAGACCAGCAAGCTTGGAAAACACTTTAATAAATGTGAAACAGCAATTAAACAAAAATGGTACTGTGCCTTTAAGAGAAAAAAACTATCACAAACTGCAAAACAGTGTTAAAAAGTAGTAAACTCTTCGAAATTTTTAGTGTGTATAAGGGACTAAAGCAGCATTGCACCCACTTGCAAATGGATGATTAACCCTTTAGGCCCCAAACCGGATTTGAAAAACGTTAAAAAACGTTAACAGTTAAACACCTTGCCACAGCTCTGGTGTGGCTCCTACCTGCCCTCAAATATGATTTAGGGAAGAAATAAGCCCTCTATAGTGGTCCTCAGATGCCAGAGGACTCCTTTAGGGAAACTGGATGCCTCAGTCTGAATAAGAACTGCGCAAAAATAGGCACCTCCCACCATGCACTCGATGCCAGAGGGCCTTAAGAAAATACTCCTAGGAGTATCTGACTAGCCATGTGGAAACTAGGCCCCAAAAAACGATTTATCACCCTCAGAGAAAAAACGTTCTTTCTATATAACATGTAAACAATTTGTCACTAAGAAATACGAGTATTAACATGAATATTACCCTTTTTTGTAAGCATGATCCCAGTCGTTGTTAAATCACTGCATCAGGCTTACCTCAATTATACAAGGCTCTGTCAGCATTTTCTAGATCTTATCATCTCTCTAGAAATAAATATACTGAACATACCACAAAGCAGGTAATCTGCAAACCATTCCCCCAACTGAAGTCTTTCCCATACTCTTCAGCTATGCGTGAGAACAGCAATGGACCTTAGTTACAAACCTCCAGGCAGATTCTACTTCTAATTTCTGCCTGGGAGAAAAACAGTACGCCGGTACCGTATAAAAATAACAAACTCTTGATTGAAGGTAACACTACACTAAGCCAACACATATCTCTTATACTTCCTATCTTGTCGAGAGTTGCAAGAGAATGACTGGGGGTGGCAGTTAGGGGAGGAGCTATATAGACAGCTCTGCTGTGGGTGTCCTCTTGCAACTTCCTGTTGGGAAGGAGAATATCCCACAAGTAATGGATGAACCCGTGGACTGGATACACCTTACAAGAGAAATATTTTTTTCATATCTTTATTTATATACCATATCAATGTACAATTCCATGCAAACAGAGCAAAGAAAAACAAACAAAAAACAATTGATATAATTTTAGGAATACAAATTATAGCTCTATTGTGCCATATAAATCTAGAGAGGTAATTATAAATTATACATATCTTGGAACTATATAGTAGGATTCTTTTATACCTTATAGCAATTTTATATTATTCCATTTATAGAAAAAGCGCTTAACTTGAATTTCTGAATTTACCGATGTAAAGTTGTTCCAGAATAATTTGGTTTTTGAGTTTCTGAATAAGCTCTCTCAGGCTAGGGGTTTTATTAGATTTCCAATATTTCAAAATCAGTAGTCTACCGGTTATAATTATAATATTTAACTGGCAAATGTTTTTAAAAGTTTTCTTTTGGGTCAATTAAAAAAACAAAAAAACCCCACAAAAAAAAAAAACCCCACAAAAAAAAAAAAAAACACGTGTCAGTTATTTGTATGTTAGTCTGGTTGATTTTAGTAGCACAATTATTTATCTTGTACCAACATTTTTTAAATTTAACAATTCCAGAAACAATGATACAAGTCTGCTTGACTTCTGGTGTAATATATGATTTATTTATGAATTTAGTATGTGATTCAATCCAGGAGGAAGAAATTGTCGCAGTATCTAGGAGTTTAAAATTTTCTTGAATTCTTTCTGAGGGGACATGCCATGTATCGGTTAATCTTTGTAAATTACTTTGACCACAGGTAGTCATAATTATCTTGTAAATAAAATTATTTATGCTTACCTGATAAATGTATTTATTTCCGTATACGGTAAGTCCACGTAATCATCACTTACTGTTGGGAATATCACTCCTGGCCAACAGGAGCAGGCAAAGAGCTCCACAGTGAAGCTATTATATGTCACTTCCCTTCCCACAATCCCCAGTCATTTGACCGAAGGTGTAGAGATGCCTGAGGTTAAGTTAAAAATAACTGTCTTAAAAGAAAGGGCGGGCCGTGGACTCACCGTATATGGAAAGAAATACATTTATCAGGTAAGCATAAATTTTGTTTTCTTTCCCAAGATACGGTGAGTCCACAGACTCATCAATTACTGTTGGGAACCAATACCCAAGCTAGAGGACACCGATGATTAGGGAGGGACAAGACAGGTAACCTAAACAGAAGGCACCACCGCTTGAAGAACCTTTCTCAAATAATACAATTTATCCCAAGGAATTTAAAGACATTTACCACATAATGTTAATAGAAACATCTTCAGCAATCTCCCAGCGCCAAACTGAATAAACTATTTACTCCGTTCTCCACAGGAGTAGACTAAAAGAAGCGGGGTCACATGACCGGACCTGGCGAGAGAGAGAATGGCGCCGCATCTCCATCTCAGTGAAGGAGGCGGGAATACGGCAGCAGAATGGAAATGAAGCGCAAACATTTATTGACATCACGCTTCATTTTACCAGCAGAACGCCACCATCAAGGTCTCCCGACAGCTGAAAAAAAAGGCACTGAAATTCAAAGTAAAAAATTCCTTGCGCCAACACTCAGCAATTATAGCATACAGATACACTACTGTGAGTGCAATGCTCTATTTCAATGGCGTCTCCGCTAGGAATCCTAGAACGGAGTGAGTGACCCATACAAATGCGCAGTCAAAATAAACAGTGCGCGCGTTCCAAATACTGTGCCTGTACATTAAAAAGCTACAGAAGCTTAACAGAGCACATTCATATGAAAAACATTAGAGGAGTCAAGATATTAACCCCTTAGGTGACTAAATATTACCACAAGTCTAAATATCAGGGGAATCTATATTAACCCCTAGTCTGCTGCCAAAAATATCCTTCTAAAGGATATATATGTCCCACATAACTTTGCAGAGAGGTTCTTAACCCTTCCAGTGCCAGTCTCCCAGCCCCAGAAGACACAAAGGCACCTGTAGTCTTGCCGTCCGGCAGGAGGACAGCTTACTAGGTATGAGAGGATGCAGCTCCTCACTGAGACCTGTAGAAAAAAAGATCAGAGCAAACCTACTCTGGCTTTCTATAATAGGGCAGCAAATATGTTAGGAAAACACAGCAAGGCCCACCTTACAGGTTCCTAACTGCTTTAAAGCCACCACTGCCCTACTGAAGAGACTAACGTGGAGTACGGCTATACCCAAACTTGAAAGGAAAGATCAGAGCAAACCTGATCTGGCTTTCAAAATAATAAAATCTTGATTGAAGTGAGAAAATCCAATCTTCTACAGATACCAAAACTTCACTTCCTCCTTGCACCGAAGGCAAAGAGAATGACTGGGGATTGTGGGAAGGAAAGTGACATAACAGCTTTGCTGTGGTGCTCTTTGCCTCCTCCTGATGGCCAGGAGTGATATTCCCAACAGTAATTGATTATTCCGTGGACTAACTATCGTAGGAAAGAAAACTGTAATGGCGTATTTACCTGCGTTAAAAAGGTTCAAAGCAGGTTCCAAAGTATGCCATGTTTTCTCCTCAATATTATTGTGTACAAAATCCTGGACAAAATGTTGCACCTGTAAAAAGGCGAAAAAGTCTATTCGAAACATCAAATTCTTGTTTCAATTTATTAAAAGATTTACACACTCCTAAATCTTTGTCTAGAAATTGATGATGTACAAACTTTACTCCTTTCAGGGCCCATTTTTTTTAAAAATGATAGAGTCTAATGCTGGGATAAAGTTAGAATTACCAGTAATAGGCAAATGTTTAGAGAAGAATGTATTAATATCTAGAATTTTTAATATTTTATCAGGGGTACAGTGCAACAAGGGAGAATGGTTGTATTAAACTTTCTTCCAAAGGAAGCACTGCATAATAATCAGCACCCACTAGCCAGTCCGTGGCAATCTTTCCAATACACACTAGGTTATACATTTCAATATTTGGTAGTGCAAATCCCCCTTTGAGTCTAAAAAAAACATAATTTATGCTTACCTGATAAATTCCTTTCTTCTGTTGTGTGATCAGTCCACGGGTCATCATTACTTCTGGGATATTATCTGCTCCCCTACAGGAAGTGCAAGAGGATTCACCCAGCAGAGTTGCTATATAGCTCCTCCCCTCTACGTCACCTCCAGTCATTCGACCAAAGACCAACGAGAAAGGAGAAGCCAAGGGTGTAGTGGTGACTGGATTATAATTTAAAAAATATTTACCTGCCTTAAAAAACAGGACGGGCCGTGGACTGATCACACAACAGAAGAAAGGAATTTATCAGGTAAGCATAAATTATGTTTTCTTCTGTTATGTGTGATCAGTCCACGGGTCATCATTACTTCTGGGATACCAATACCAAAGCAAAAGTACACGGATGACGGGAGGGATAGGCAGGCTCATTATACAGAAGGAACCACTGCCTGAAGAACCTTTCTCCCAAAAATAGCCTCCGAAGAAGCAAAAGTGTCAAATTTGTAAAATTTGGAAAAAGTATGAAGCGAAGACCAAGTTGCAGCCTTGCAAATCTGTTCAACAGAGGCCTCATTCTTAAAGGCCCAAGTGGAAGCCACAGCTCTAGTGGAATGAGCTGTAATTCTTTCAGGAGGCTGCTGTCCAGCAGTCTCATAGGCTAAACGTATTATGCTACGAAGCCAAAAAGAGAGAGAGGTAGCAGAAGCTTTTTGACCTCTCCTCTGTCCAGAATAAACGACAAACAGGGAAGAAGTTTGGCGAAAATCTTTAGTTGCCTGCAAGTAGAACTTGAGGGCACGAACTACATCCAGATTGTGTAGAAGACGTTCCTTCTTTGAAGAAGGATTTGGACACAAGGATGGAACAACAATCTCTTGATTGATATTCCTGTTAGAAACAACCTTAGGTAAGAACCCAGGTTTAGTACGCAGAACTACCTTGTCTGAGTGAAAGATCAGATAAGGAGAATCACAATGTAGGGCTGATAACTCAGAGACTCTTCGAGCCGAGGAAATAGCCATTAAAAATAGAACTTTCCAAGATAACAATTTTATATCAATGGAATGAAGGGGTTCAAACGGAACACCCTGTAAAACGTTAAGAACTAAGTTTAAACTCCATGGCGGAGCAACAGTTTTAAACACAGGCTTGATCCTAGCTAAAGCCTGACAAAAGGCCTGGATGTCTGAATTTTCTGACAGACGCCTGTGTAACAAGATGGACAGAGCTGAGATCTGTCCCTTTAATGAGCTAGCCGATAAACCCTTTTCTAAACCTTCTTGTAGAAAAGACAATATCCTAGGAATCCTAACCTTACTCCAGGAGTAATCTTTGGATTCACACCAGTATAGGTATTTACGCCATATTTTATGGTAAATCTTTCTGGTAACAGGCTTCCTAGCCTGTATCAGGGTATCAATAACCGACTCAGAAAAACCACGTTTTGATAAAATCAAGCGTTCAATTTCCAAGCAGTCAGCTTCAGAGAAGTTAGATTTTGATGTTTGAATGGACCCTGTATCAGAAGGTCCTGTCTTAGAGGTAGAGACCAAGGCGGACAGGATGACATGTCCACTAGATCTGCATACCAAGTCCTGCGTGGCCATGCAGGTGCTATTAGAATCACTGATGCTCTCTCCTGTTTGATTTTGGCAATCAATCGAGGAAGCAGCGGGAAGGGTGGAAACACATAAGCCATCCTGAAGTTCCAAGGTGCTGTCAAAGCATCTATCAGAACCGCTCCCGGATCCCTGGATCTGGATCCGTAGCGAGGAAGTTTGGCGTTCTGGCGAGACGCCATGAGATCTATATCTGGTTTGCCCCAACGTCGAAGTATTTGGGCAAAGACCTCCGGATGAAGTTCCCACTCCCCCGGATGAAAAGTCTGGCGACTCAAGAAATCCGCCTCCCAGTTCTCTACTCCCGGGATGTGGATTGCTGACAGGTGGCAAGAGTGAGACTCTGCCCAGCGAAATATCTTTGATACTTCCATCATTGCTAGGGAGCTTCTTGTCCCTCCCTGATGGTTGATGTAAGCTACAGTCGTGATGTTGTCCGACTGGAACCTGATGAACCCCCGAGTCTTTAACTGGGGCCAAGCTAGAAGGGCATTGAGAACTGCTCTCAATTCCAGAATGTTTATTGGCAGGAGACTTTCCTCCTGACTCCATTGTCCCTGAGCCTTCAGAGAATTCCAGACAGCGCCCCAACCTAGTAGGCTGGCGTCTGTTGTTACAATTGTCCAGTCCGGCCTGCTGAATGGCATCCCCCTGGACAGATGTGGCCGAGAAAGCCACCATAGAAGAGAGTTTCTGGTCTCTTGATCCAGATTCAGAGTGGGGGACAAATCTGAGTAATCCCCATTCCACTGACTCAGCATGCACAATTGCAGCGGTCTGAGATGTAGGCGTGCAAAGGGTACTATGTCCATTGCTGCTACCATTAAGCCGATCACCTCCATGCATTGAGCTACTGACGGGAGTTGAATGGAATGAAGGACACGGCATGCATTTAGAAGCTTTGTTAATCTGTCTTCTGTCAGATAAATCTTCATTTCTACAGAATCTATAAGAGTCCCCAAGAATGGAACTCTTGTGAGAGGAAAGAGAGAACTCTTCTTTTCGTTCACTTTCCATCCATGCGACCTTAGAAATGCCAGAACTAACTCTGTATGAGACTTGGCAGTTTGAAAGCCTGAAGCTTGTATCAGAATGTCGTCTAGGTACGGAGCTACCGAAATTCCTCGCGGTCTTAGTACCGCCAGAAGGGCACCCAGAACCTTTGTGAAGATTCTTGGAGCCGTAGCCAATCCGAATGGAAGGGCTACAAACTGGTAATGCCTGTTTAAGAAGGCAAACCTTAGATACCGGTAATGATCTTTGTGAATCGGTATGTGAAGGTAAGCATCCTTTAAATCCACTGTGGTCATGTACTGACCCTCTTGGATCATGGGTAAGATTGTCCGAATAGTTTCCATTTTGAACGATGGAACTCTTAGGAATTTGTTTAGGATCTTTAAATCCAAGATTGGCCTGAAAGTTCCCTCTTTTTTGGGAACCACAAACAGGTTTGAGTAAAACCCTTGTCCTTGTTCCGACCGCGGAACCGGATGGATCACTCCCATTAATAATAGATCTTGTACACAGCGTAGAAACGCGTCTTTCTTTATTTGGTTTGTTGACAACCTTGACAGATGAAATCTCCCTCTTGGGGGAGAGAATTTGAAGTCTAGAAGGTATCCCTGAGATATGATCTCTAGCGCCCAGGGATCCTGGACATCTCTTGCCCAAGCCTGGGCGAAGAGAGAGAGTCTGCCCCCCACTAGATCCGGTCCCGGATCGGGGGCCCTCGGTTCATGCTGTCTTAGGGGCAGCAGCAGGTTTCCTGGCCTGCTTGCCCTTATTCCAGGACTGGTTAGGTTTCCAGCCTTGTCTGTAACGAGCAACAGCTCCTTCCTGTTTTGGTGCAGTGGAAGTTGATGCTGTTCCTGTTTTGAAATTCCGAAAGGGACGAAAATTAGACTGTCTAGCCTTAGCTTTGGCTTTGTCTTGAGGTAGAGCGTGGCCCTTACCTCCTGTAATGTCAGCAATAATTTCTTTCAAACCGGGCCCAAATAAAGTTTGCCCCTTGAAAGGTATATTAAGTAATTTGGACTTAGAAGTTACATCAGCCGACCAGGATTTTAGCCACAGCGCCCTACGTGCCTGAATGGCGAATCCTGAATTCTTAGTCGTAAGTTTGGTTAAATGTACTACGGCCTCCGAAATGAATGAATTAGCTAGTTTAAGGACTCTAAGCCTGTCCGTAATGTCGTCCAGCGTAGCTGAACTAAGGTTCTCTTCCAGAGACTCAATCCAAAATGCTGCCGCAGCCGTAATCGGCGCGATGCATGCAAGGGGTTGCAATATAAAACCTTGTTGAACAAACATTTTCTTAAGGTAACCCTCTAATTTTTTATCCATAGGATCTGAAAAAGCACAGCTATCCTCCACCGGGATAGTGGTACGCTTAGCTAAAGTAGAAACTGCTCCCTCCACCTTAGGGACCGTTTGCCATAAGTCCCGTGTGGTGGCGTCTATTGGAAACATCTTTCTAAATATTGGAGGGGGTGAGAACGGCACACCGGGTCTATCCCACTCCTTAGTAACAATTTCAGTTAATCTCTTAGGTATAGGAAAAACGTCAGTACTCGCCGGTACCGCAAAGTATTTATCCAACCTACACATTTTCTCTGGTATTGCAACAGTGTTACAATCGTTAAGAGCTGCTAAGACCTCCCCTAGTAATACACGGAGGTTTTCCAATTTAAATTTAAAATTTGAAATATCTGAATCCAATCTGCTTGGATCAGAACCGTCACCTACAGAATGAAGCTCTCCGTCCTCATGCTCTGCAAGCTGTGACGCAGTATCAGACATGGCCCTAGAATTATCAGCGCACTCTGTTCTCACCCCAGAGTGATCACGCTTGCCTCTTAGTTCTGGTAATTTAGCCAAAACTTCAGTCATAACAGTAGCCATATCTTGTAATGTTATCTGTAATGGCTGCCCAGATGTACTAGGCACCATAATATCACGCACCTCCCGGGCGGGAGATGCAGGTACTGACACGTGAGGCGAGTTAGTCGGCATAACTCTCCCCTCGCTGTTTGGTGAAATTTGTTCAATTTGTACAGATTGGCTTTTATTTAAAGTAGCATCAATACAGTTAGTACATAAATTTCTATTGGGCTCCACCTTGGCATTGGAACAAATGACACAGGTATCTTCCTCTGAATCAGACATGTTTAACACACTAGCAATAAACATGCAACTCGGTTACAATTTTATTTAACAAAAACGTACTGTGCCTCAAGAAGCACTAAACGATTAAATGACAGTTGAAATAATGAACTGAAAAACAGTTATAGCATCACTCTTTACAAACAACACAACTTTTTAGCAAAGGTTTGTTCCCATTAGTAAAATAACACTAATTAAATTTTAAACATAAAAATTACAGAGCAACGTTTTAAATCACAGTCACTATATAAGTCTCACAGCTCTGCTGAGAGAATCTACCTCCCTTCAAAGAAGTTTGAAGACCCCTGAGTTCTGTTAGAGATGAACCGGATCATGCAGAAAATACAAGAGTAACTGACTGGAAATTTTTGATGCGTAGCAAAGAGCGCCAAAAACGGCCCCTCCCTCTCACACACAGCAGTGAGAGAGAAACGAAACTGTCATAATTAAAACAAGCAAACTGCCAAGTGGAAAAATAATGCCCAAATATTTATTCACTCAGTACCTCATTAATGCAAACGATTCTACATTCCAGCAAAAACGTTTAACATGAAAAATACCTAATAAAAGGTTTAATGTACTTTTACAGAGTAATTCCGGTGAAATACCATCCCCAGAATACTAAAGTGTAGAGCATACATACATGTTCATTATAACGGTATGGCAGGATTTTTTCATCAATTCCATTCAGAAAATAAAAACTGCTACATACCTCAATGCAGATTCAACTGCCCGCTGTCCCCTAATCTGAAGTTTTTACCTCCCTCAGATGGCCGAGAAACAGCAATATGATCTTAACTACTCCGGTTAAAATCATAAGAAAAACTCTGGTAGATTCTTCTTCAAACTCTGCCAGAGAGGTAATAACACGCTCCGGTGCTATTGTAAAATAACAAACTTTTGATTGAAGTTCTAAAAACTAAGTATAATCACCATAGTCCTCTCACACCTCCTATCTAGTCTTTGGGTGCAAGAGAATGACTGGAGGTGACGTAGAGGGGAGGAGCTATATAGCAACTCTGCTGGGTGAATCCTCTTGCACTTCCTGTAGGGGAGCAGATAATATCCCAGAAGTAATGATGACCCGTGGACTGATCACACATAACAGAAGAAAGAAAGTTTTTTTAAACGCAATAGCCCTCCGTTTCCCTCCCCATAGGAATTGTAGGCAAACCTGTTTAAATGAGAATAAATCCATTTTTTTAATCAAAATTGGAAGGTTTTGCATGAGAGAGAAGCTTAGGGAATAGCATCTTTATTAGGTTTATTTTACCTGTTAAGAGTTAACAAAAAACATTTTAAATGAAAAGAGGAAAGCCTAGTCGTATACATTATAGCTTCATAAAGTGATACCCATAATTTTAGCAAATCCCTAACTTCCTCAGGGTTGTTCAATGTCATGCGATCACCATCTGATAGGATCCTATTTTTTGCAGGATAGATAACTGTAGCTTTTATGCCAACATTTATTAATTTAGTGCATAAAGGTGTCATTTCTCTTCTCTTTTGTGACGTCTCCACCGAGAAGTCCTGCAACATTAATATTGTTTTATCTTCAAAATGTTGTATGCTCGCTATTTGTGTAGTTTGTTCTCTAGCTATTTGGTCTTGTATGACCTTAGCGTCCTCTAGGTCAGAAATGCGTTCTGCCTCATTCAGTCTGTGTGTAAATTGTTTTATTTCAGAGGTCAGGTTACCTATATCTGTTTTAATTTGTTCAAATTGAGGTATCATGAGCTCTGATATTTGCTTGACTATATCTTGTAACCCTGCAGTGGGTGTGTCTGAGGTAGTTGCCGTTAAAGGCATATTTACAACATTATCAGTACTACTTCTGTTTTTCCTATCTCTAACTTTAGACGGCATTTTAGGCGACTTTTGTAGTTAGTGATAAATCTATCCATATGGTGTGGATACAGTGATAAAATAGCATAAACACGGGGGCGTGTCCGGGCGGCGACCATACTAGGTTGCTTTAATCAGAGCTCCCTACTGAACTTCCACTACCCAGCTGTTTTTTGAGATATATATACAGTGTCGAGTGGAAAATATTTGATCACTGGATAGAGGAAGAAATTCTGTAAAGACTGATACCCATAAAGCCTGTTTTATATTTGTTAAGCCTAAACCCGGACCACAATAATATTATGCGGCGGCATAGGGCCGCAACTTCAAGCTTTTATTCCCCCGCAAGCCAAGTAACACAGTTTCTATTAGTTCATTAGCTGCTGCAGACTAGAGATCATTGATCATGGAGATGTCATGCAAGATATTACGAGCTCTATTGTTAAAATTAGAAACTAAGCTAGACGACTGTATGCTTGACCTTATAACAGCAGCAAGAAGCACAAGATGGGATACGCAGATGGCCTTTCGGCCTGCTCCCTCTACAACGGCTCATGAGGTTTAGCCCCGAGGTTACACCCACGGAGGTGTTTTCTGCTAGCTCAAGACCTGGTGAGGAATCATCCCACTCTATCAGCTCACTTACCGGAGTCATTAGAATCCGAGATCCTCACCACCCAAAGCTTACATCGCAAAGCAATATGGAGATGATTGCGCATCACTTATCTGTGGCGCTGGGTTGGGGGAGAGCGGCCGGCTCCTGTGGCCCAGGATTCGCAGAACATGACATTTCACTCGAGATACAGTTACAGGAGGATGTGCAGTTGCAAGCTCAGTTATACCTCATTAACTTGCATCAGATGCAGAGAGCGAAGTATGCCTTCAAGAAAATCATGCCAGTTACAGCAGCACAATTCCATAGAAGAGGCATAGGATGAGCCCAGATGCAGTATTTGATCGTAAATGGGGATTTGACTACTCCTTCCCCACACTCGATCTGGCTATTTTGGGGAGCAGCTGTGACAGCCCGAGTAGTATTACAAACTTTCTGATGCGTCTGCAAGTATCACATATCTCAGACAATAATGGGACACTCTCTAGATATGTGACGATTGACTGTTATTGTTCTTCTAGTGGTTGTATAGTGTACAGATAGATACCTTGGTGTGGTATGTGAGTGACTATCCGGAGTAATATATATCCTTTAAGTTTCCTACTAACCTAACTCACTTACCTATCCAAAGGTTATTTAGAGAGGTGTGATAGATATTACTTTATCCTGATATTTTTTATAAATATATTTTTTATTGAGGTTTCAACAATATACATACATCATATAAGTAACAGCTCAACACTGTATTGGACAGTTAGGTTATGAAACAAGATGGAGAGATAAACCTCTAGGAACAAACAAAATGGATCAGCAACATATGTATTATAGGCAACATATTGGTACGCATTAACATGAGGAATCAATTTTCAATCTATGCTGCAGGATAAACTTAAGCTAAAAGATTGAACTCCATAAACAAAGTTACATAGGAAGACTATGAACAAAGTGTTACACAATGCTGAGTTGTATTAATAGTGACCTCATTTTTGATATATAATAGATTATGGTAGCTAAAGCTCAGGGGTAATAAAAATGCGTAAAAATAGTGAGCTTAGCTAGTGAGCAAGAAAGTGGGTGGGGGATGCAGCGGGCAAGAGCCGCTCAAAATAAGGTAAGGGGGAGGGTGGGGATAAGGGGGCGGAGCAAGATAAAGTGTTACACTAATGGACGTGTTTAGGCCTCTGATGTTTTTAGTTACGTTACACGTAGGGGTGAAGAACTATAGTGACATTGAGTGAAAATTGTCATAAGGTTATGGGCAACTCTGTAACTTTAAAGATATAATATAACATTACACCCACAGCCAGCAGTAAACATGTAGGGTACTTTGTATGGAGAAAGAGTTGCTCTGGAGAGTATGAAAATAAATGAGTGGATGAGTACTTAAACCAGGGGCGCAGCATTAGGATGAATACGATATATTCACCAGCAATATTTAGTCAGGGGAATGTCACTAGGCACTAGTTTGGTTAGGGCGTAATAACTATTTCTTAATTTGAACCTAGTCAATTGAACATGTCATAGGTTCAAGCTATCATGAGAGTAACATACTCTTACGTAAGAACTAAATAGCAACCCATCCCTCCTCAAATTAAATAGGTGTATGAGAAGATATATAACATCATAAAACACTGAATGAAATAGTAAACGGTAAAATCTGACAACTGTAAAACAAACATTTCACAACCCAGTACTTAAACCATAATGAAACTGAAAGATCTACCATCCAACGGACTTTTAAAAGTCTCAAACGAGCTAGGAATGTGATATAGTCTAAATGTTATATTGAGGCTAAAATAAAAATAATACCAACTTGCTCTAGTTTAAGAGAGTATATCAAAGAGTGGTCTATTTATTATCCTCCCAATATAGCTTGTGTAGGATGGTACGTGGCAACTTATATTCTAGCTGATAGGCAATTCGTGTGAAGAGTACTATGGGAGGAGATACATAACAGGAACTAGAGATGTAGAGGGAAGATCGCCCATAATTTATAAAAATAAAATAAAAAAAAAATAAAAATAAAAAAGAATTACCTCCTCTACAAACTAAGAGCATAAGTGAGACTGTTGAGACACTGTAAGGGTAGAGATCATACAAAGCTATAGGGCAAAAATATTCCCAACTAGTTTTTAGTAGCCAACCTGAGCTATTTAGGTTTATGCTTGATATATCATATCTTCAGGGAGAAAGAGCTAATAGAACAATGTTTTTGCAAGTAGGAAGTCTCTTTAAAGATAGCGCCTCAGTTAATAAGCCACCCACACTGTTACAGCTAGGCCATGGGGTGCATGATGTTGACAGACTGATACAGCATATTTTACCTGCAATCACAACATTCCAATGAAAAAACATTTAAAAAGGATAGGTATGTTATGGACAGCATGATATGTAGAGCTTGGCATAATTTAATACCAAACCACCAAAGATAAATACTCCACAAACAACTAACGACATCACAAAAATGGCGTATAGAGGGTTCAAATAATATTATAGTATAGATCAGCCGCAGATATGGGATGTATAATATATGACCATTCATAGCAAGAAGTAAAAAGGCATATTGTCACTCCCGGACCATTTGGGTAAAATATAACATTGGCCTCAAGTATCTTTGAACTTTTAAATAATAAAGTTAACAATAAAAAAGGTATACTAGACTACTACAGAAATGTCAAACTCTGATTAACGGCATTTTTAAACAAATACTGGAGAAATTTTCTTAGCAAGTAAGCAAAAATAAATTGCCTAAGTCTCTCAAAGACCCCAGAATCAATAGGGACTTTGATGAACACATAGGGATTAATCATCAGACACTATAATCGTCATCCAAAAGACCCAAGTAATGTGCAGAGTCTCAAAAACAAATTCCCTCTGTATAAGTAAAAGGGCTCTAAGAATATTACCCAACACCAGTCTTAAGGCATATTGTGGCTAAAATCCAGGCGAATGAAGTAAGGAGCAAATTGAGCCAGCCCCTGGTAAACGGAGCACTAGTGAGTGACCTGCTGAATAATCCATCTTCAAGTCTACATGAGAGAAACTCTCCGCAACCTGATGCCACAGTCTGGATAGAGCGTACATCACAGCGCCTTTCTTGAGGATCTAGTAAATTCTCAAAGCCCGTCTGAGCATTTGCTGCCAAAGATGGAATTATTAGGAGCCCATTTCGTAATTCTGTGCTTTCCGCGGTGATCTCTTCTGACGTGCTACAGTCCCAAGCCCTCCATCGGGTGTCGGCCGCATCTCCCGGAGGAGGAACTGTGGTAAGTAGCTCCTGCCACCCTTGTATCGTCTGCAGTACATAAATAGGCCTCCCCTCTCTCTCTGAAATAGTTACATGTATCTCCACATCCCATCCTCGATCTATTGAGCCAGTAACCATTTCTGGTAGGGGCTCCCGTGGAGTGGCTTCGGTAATTATGTGCCGCACCAGACACGTCAAGTCATCAAAGATCCTGACCATCTTGTACTTCAAATCCCTCAATAGATCCTGAATAGCTGCTTCAGCTTTCCCCATGTTGACTGAAGATGACGATCTCTATCTGAGTAAATATGTCTATGAGGGAAAACTTAGTAAGGCAGTGAAAAATGATCCATCTAGCGCCCCAATCTGTGTATCTTCAGAGCAGGTTAAATAACTGCGACACTGGCGTGATTTGATAAGTCCAGACTTTGTCGGGTTCCAGTAGGCCTTCAGCTTCTCATATTTTCCCAGCGCTCGAAGATTAGTGACATGGGTCAAATAAAGTCTCCCCTGCTTCTTCAATAGAATGTTGGTCAATATAGGGGATTTAAATAATCATTTTATAAAGAAAATATAGCATGTTAAAGAGTTTAAAGTTGGGAGCTCTTAGACGATGCGTCCTGTCGCTTTGGTGGTTGGCTCCGCCCCCCCATCCTGATATTTTTATGTGCCTCTATAATATTAGCGTCCACTAGAGGTCGCCAAAGACTCTACTTACATATAAGAGATATAGCATGGCTCTAGTAATAACCCTCAAATAGGAATTTTAATGTTTGCAAATGAATATCTACACCGTGTCATTGGTATTGAGAGTGAACAGTCTAACATATTCTGGGATGTGTTGTGTTCTTTTAGCTGTTGTTTAGCAATAAGTTTGCAAAGTGTGTCTCTCTTCAATCTAGTTAAGATATGTATCTTGTTGTTCCAATTTGTCAATATGTAGACCTGAATCATACTATATCAGTACGCAATCATAGGTGTGCTTGCATGACGTAGCAGCAGTCAACTTATGCACTCCACTCTGAGTTTACAGTGGGTTGCACTTGATGTAGTTTAATTCTTTACAAAATGCTAATTCTAATAGTATACATTATATGACTTTAGTAGGCTCATATGGTATCTATATTCATCTGGTTTGGTGAATTATACAGCGGTATTAATTCCGCTATCTACTAGCTGGTATATTAACAAGTTGTTACACTTATGATATTCATAGTTGAGTCCTTCAACATTCTTAGGCACTGAAAAAAATATAGCTAGAGGTTACACCTTGAATAATAATAGATTTCCAACTATTTTAAATATAGTGTAATCAGGTTTTGTAATCATATATATTTGCCCAATAATTCATATTGCATATTTTTATACCAGAAACAACTTATCTATTCCCTAGTTAACATACAAATATTGTTTTTTATGTTTTATAAGATTAGTAAGGTATCACTCTATAAGGCAATCTACGTCATCAGGGAGTAGAAATTAGTTTCATATTTGTAAAACAAAAATGAGGTATCATTATGTGCTTTATTTGCCAGGTTCAGGCAGTCAAAAATATACAGATAATTGGGATCAATTGTCTCACCCTGATTCATTATACTCACATAAAGTTCATATGAAATTTAACTGTCAACTATACCTATTTATATGATATAACATATGTTCCTGTCTTATTTCATGTTATATTACCTCAATAAAAATCTTTGATTAAAAAAAAAAAAAAGAATAGCATAAACACAAAGAAAAAACTATAATAATGTGAGACTGTAATAATTGCCCAGAGAGAGGGACGTGGAAAAAAAAAAGAAAAAATACTAGTGATCAGGGCCTATGTCCAAATAAGCCCTATATAAAATAGTGACTTATTTCTGAAAAATATATCCCCCCCCCCCCTCTTTTTTTTTTATTAATAAATATAAAGAAATATAGTGTAAGATTAATTAAACCTCTGTGAATAAGTGTCTAGGAGTGGCCTATGCATTGACACAGAAATAAAGATACAGAACTTAAGTGAAAGATCATATAACACCAGTTAGTATCTATGCAGATTTAAGTTTAAGGTATTAGACAGTAGCAAGACTTTTGTTACTCTACATTTGTTACACCATTTTAACCATTATAGCAATGAAATAATTTCCCTACAGATCATACATATAGAAATAACTTCTGCTATGGCAATGTATATGATACCTCTAAGAGGTAACTATGGAACCACTATATTCAAAGATTATTTACACAAGTCTTAGAGTCCTCTTTAAAGGGACACTGCTGTTAATTTAGGCACAATGCTCCCTATGGGAGTATATCGATACTTGCCTAAGGCCACTTACATTAGCTTATAGTAAGTTCCGGCTAGGCTATATAATTTTTGAAAGCACCTTAATCCGGCACTGAAAATGTGTAGTGACTGAAATACAGCTCAAGTCCCGTAATTCCCTCAAGTGGAGACCTTAAAGTACCTTGAGATACCTTGAAGTACTTTGTGGAGCTGGGGCATTTATAAGTTCTGTATGCAAGGTAAGACAAAACCCGGTTGACAGTCGCTCAACTGCGATCTCTCAACACTCTTTCACTGCGACCAGTCTTGCGTGCTGTGTAGGTCAGATGCTCCCACTCGAAAATTTTAGTGGTGTCTCCTGTAGTGATCGATCCAGAAGCCCAATGGGTCGTCACTAGCCAGTACTTTGTATACTGTGCAGGCCTTTGATATCACCTCCGGCACTCCAGACATCAACAATCACCTCTCCAACTTCTTCCGTTGGATCAAGGGTCCACAACAGCCCAGTGGAGCGCCAGCATTCATTTTGTTCCGGGGACCCGTGGGACACACCCTCCACTCCGGTACAGGAGACAGTCGGCTCTCCAGGTGAGGATATTGGTTTGTGCTGACCACTTGCTTCCCAGGTTTGTTCTAGCTGACAGTGGTCCGGTGGTGTTCCGGTAGTGTTGCCGGTATTGACCAGGTAGGCCTGGGAGAAGGCCTTCAATCTCCTATGCAGTGACCGGAAATGCAGTCGTTCCTTAGATATGGAGCACTACTCGTAAGCATCTCAGTCCCTGAGCTTGAGTATCAGACGGTCGCAATAGTTAACAGTCCCAAGGATGTGCTTGTTAGGTCGTAGGGGTAAGGGACTTGGCTCTATCCCACACAAGATTTGGAACACGATGCACTTGTTCGTGTCTCCGCCACTGTGGGTCTCCGCCCTGCAATTAACAATATTGAATAGAACAAAATATTACACCCCCCCCCCCCCAAAGGCCTTATTGCACCATTCGGTTAAAGGGTTAAATAAAACCATTAATAAACTGATTGCAATAATTTTACAGCAGTGCAAACCTGCATTGTAAATCACCAGTACCTCAATTCAAAATAATAATTCTATCACAAGAAAGCAGTCTCGATAAAATGGCTAACCTAGCTGTGCATCTTCTTGATAATAAGGAAGTAGTTTTGGCAATTTGTGAAAATTGGATTTTAAGTGAAGATAAAAAGGCGTTTAGAACTTAGGCACAATTAATATATCTGAGTAAATACATTGATGCAAATATATATAATTGACGGTTGCTAACTTAGGACTTTTTTTATTTTTAAGCCATGAGTATGGACTCGTATTTCATGTCTGTACAACCCAATGACGAGTTGAATTATAAATATTTATATTTTGCGAAAATATATCTATATTTCTTTACTTCTATATAGTTGACATGGATGTTTCTACCGTTTTGATTCAAAGAAAGTTAGGGGTCAGGATCCAGATATTTAACTCAGACTTCATTGTAACATTTTAATGCAATTTAATCTAAAGTTGCAGTATGTTTCTCTTTGAATGTTTCAAACTCAAAACATTTTCCAAATAAAACTATTTATAACAAACCTATTCTCGCAAGCACATCGTGATGTGACATCAAGCAAGGGTTTATTCTTGACCACTGGCAGTATGCATACTCATATAGTTCTGTTAATAAATGCTACTGAAATCTCTTAAAGTCAAACTGCTAAAAACTCTCAAGTAGATACAATGTTGGAAGAATTAAGATTGTTAAAAGGGACAATCTACTGTAAAAAAGGAAATTTATGCTTACCTGATAAATGTATTTCTTTTACGATATGACGAGTCCACAGATTTCATCCTTACTTGTGGGATTTAACCTCCTGCTAGCAGGAAGTGGCAAAGAGCACCACAGCAGAGCTGTATATATAGCTCCTCCCTTCCCTCCACCTCCAGTCATTCAACCGAAGTTAGGAAGAGAAAGGAAATGCCAAAGGTGCAGAGGTGACTGAAGTTTAATAAAAATAAGTACATACCGGTCTTAGAAATGACAGGGTGGGCCATGGACTCGTCATATGATAAAATAAATAAATTTATCAGGTAAGCATAAATTTCATTTTCTTTTACAAGATATGACAAGTCCACGGATTTCATCCTTACTTGTGGGATACAATACCAAAGCTACAGGACACTGATGAACCTAAACGGAAGGCACCACTGCTTGAAGAACCTTTCTCCCAAAAACAGCTTCAGAAGAAGCAAAAGTATCGAATTTGGAAAATTTGGAAAAAGTGTGAAGAGACGACCAAGTTACAGCTTTGCAAATCTGTTCAACAGAAGCATCGTTTTTAAATGCCCATGAGGAAGCCACATCCCCAGTAGAATGAGCCGTAATTCTTTCAGGAGGCTGCTGTCCAGCAGTCTCATATGTCAGACGGATGATACTCTGCAGCCAAAAAGAAAGAGAGGTAGCCGTAGCTTTCTGAACCCTACGCTTTCCAGAAAAAACAATGAATAATGAAGATGATTGACGGAAATCCTTAATCGCCTGCAAGTAAAACTTCAGGGCACGGACCACGTCCAAGTTATGCAACAGACACTCCTTCTTAGAAGAAGGATTAGGACATAATGAAGGAACAACAATTTCCTGATTAATATTCTTATTTGAAACAACCTTAGGAAGGAACCCAGGTTTGGTACGTAAAACCACCTTATCAGAATGGAAGATAAGATAAGGCGAATCACATTGTAACGCTGAAAGCTCAGAAACTCTACGAGCAGAAGAAATAGCAACCAAAAATAAAACTTTCCAAGATAACTTAATATCTATGGAATGCATGGGTTCAAACGGAACCCCATGAAGAACATTAAGAACTAAATTCAGACTCCAGGGTGGCGCAATTGGTCTAAACACAGGCTTAATTCTGGTCAGAGCCTGACAAAAAGACTGAACATCTGGAACATCTGCCAAACGTTTGTATAGTAAAATTGACAAAGCAGAGATTTGTCCCTTTAAGGAACTTGCTGATAACCCTTTCTCCAATCCTTCTTGGTGAAAATACAGAATCCTGGGAATCCTAACTCTACTCCATGAGTAGCCCTTGGATTTGCACCAATAAAGATATTTACGCCATATCTTATGGTAGATCTTTCTAGTGATAGGCTTACATGCCTGAATCAAAGTATCAATGACCGAATTAGAGAACCCCCGCTTAGATAAAATCAAGCATTCAATCTCCAAGCAGTCAGCTGCAGAGAAACTAGATTCGGATGATGGAAGGGTCCCTGAATGAGAAGGTCCTGCCTCAATGGAAGCTTCCACGGCGGCAGAGAGGACATGTCCACTAGATCGGCATACCAAGTCCTGCAAGGCCACGCAGGCGCGATTAGAATTACTGAAGCCCTCTCCTGTTTGATCCGAGCAATCACCCGGGGAAGGAGAGCAAATGGTGGAAACACATAAGCTAGGTTGAACGACCAAGGCACTGCCAAGGCATCTATCAGTTCGGCCTGAGGATTCCTTGACCTGGATCCGTATCTCGGGAGCTTGGCATTCTGACGAGACGCCATCAGATCCAATTCCGGTCTGCCCCATCTGAGGATCAGAGTGGCAAAGACCTCCGGATGAAGTTCCCACTCCCCCGGATGAAACGTCTGCTTAAAAAGTCTGCTTCCCAGTTGTCCACTCCTGGGATGTAGATTGCTGACAGATAACAAGAGTGAGTTTCCGCCCACCAAATTATCTTGGACACTTCTGTCATCGCTAAGGAACTCCTTGTTCCTCCCTGATGATTGATGTATGCCACAGTCGTGATAGGGTTTTTCCTTTGAAAGGAATAGCCAAAAGCTTTGACTTAGATGACACATCAGCAGACCAAGACTTTAACCATAACGCTCTATGTGCTAAAATGGCAAATCCGGCATTCTTAGCCGCCAATTTGGCAATCTGAAAGGCGGCATTTGTAATAAAAGAATTAGCCAGCTTAAGAGCCTTACTTCTATCTAAAATATCCTCTAAAGGAGTCTCAGTCTTAAGACACTCTTCTAATGCATCAAACCAGAAGGCCGCCGCAGTGGTAACTGGTACAATGCAGGCCGTCGGTTGTAAAAGGAAACCCTGATGAATAAACATTTTCTTTAGCAGACCCTCCAATTTCTTATCCATAGGGTCTTTGAAAGCACAACTGCTCTAGTAGTTAGGGTAGATAAAGCTCCCTCCACCTTAGGGACTGTTTGCCAAGAGTCCAGAACAGTGTCATATATGGGATAGATCTTCTTAAAATTAGGAGAAGGTGAGAACGGGATACCCGGTCTGTCCCATTCCCTCTTAATAATCTCTGAAATTCTCTTAGCAACCGGGAAAACATCAGTGTAAGCAGGTACCTCTAAGTACTTGTCCATTTTACACAATTTCTCTGGTGGTACCACAATAGAGTCACAATCATCCAGAGTCGCTAAAACCTCCCAAAGTAACAGGCGGAGGTGTTCAAGCTTAAATCTAAAGGACATGACGTCCGAGTCCGTCTGAGGCAACGCACTTCCCGAATCGGAAAGTTCCCCCTCAGACAGAAGTTCCCTGACCCCCAAATCAGATCCCTGTGAGGGTACATCGGAAATAGCCAACAAAGCATCAGAGGACTCAGTATTCATATTGACATAACTGCAGCCATATCCTGCAGAGTAAATGAATTAGACAAGGTTGAAGAACCCAGCGTCGCTTGGGTGGGCGTTAAAGGTTGTGACGCTTGGGGAGAATTTGGCGGCATATCCTGATTCTCCTCAGACTGAGAATCATCCTTAGACACACTTTCTTTACATAAAATCTGCTTTTTACATTGTAAGGCCCTCTCAGTACACGAGGGACAAAAAGTAAGAGGGGGTCCACAATGACATCTAAACACATAGAACAAGTAGTTTCCTCAAGTTCAGACATGTTAAACAGACTAGCAATAATAGTCGTTCTTTACTTAAAATATTGAGCTCTGAATTCAATTATATAGACAAAAAAAGTTAAGACAAAAAAGTGTACTGCGCCTTTAAATAATAAATGCGCAACAATTTTTCTGTTATCTTCAAAACAGCATTTATGGCAATAAAAAATTGTTTGAAATGTGCCCAAAATATACTAACAGTATTGCACCAGCTTGCTTAGATGTGTAAAAAGCAATATAAATCTATTTAACCGTTACGACAAAAAAACATTTTATTTATTCAGGCCCCTGCACCTCGCCCCAGCTCTGCTGTGGCGCCTACCTGCCCCCGGAATACACTGCTGCTGCTTGAGAAGCTTTTAATACCCTTCGAATGGCAAAACAACTTAGGCCCCACCAGAGCCCAGGACTTTGCTGCCTATGCGATCCGGAAGATACTGCGTGTCTGAGCGCATGAAAATAGGCCCCGCCCCCGTGGGCGTAACACTAGCCTTTACAGAGACCCGCATGGGTTGCAAAGAAAAAAATCAAACATGTCCATTTTAATAAAATATAAAGCCATGTGCCCCTTTTACACAAACATGTCACACCAATATCAAGCCTAACTGCCTGATAAACAACTGTACTCCCTTAGGTCAGAAAAAACATAATTTATGCTTACCTGATAAATTCCTTTCTCCTGTAGTGTAGTCAGTCCACGGGTCATCATTACTTATGGGATATTAACTCCTCCCCAACAGGAAGTGCAAGAGGATCACCCAAGCAGAGCTGCTATATAGCTCCTCCCCTCTACGTCACACCCAGTCATTCGACCAAGAACCAACGAGAAAGGAGAAACTATAGGGTGCAGTGGTGACTGGAGTATAATTTAAAAATTTAGACCTGCCTTAAAAAACAGGGCGGGCCGTGGACTGACTACACAACAGGAGAAAGGAATTTATCAGGTAAGCATAAATTATGTTTTCTCCTGTTAAGTGTAGTCAGTCCACGGGTCATCATTACTTATGGGATACCAATACCAAAGCTAAGTACACGGATGACGGGAGGGACAGGCAGGATCTCTATACGGAAGGAACCACTGCCTGAAGAACCTTTCTCCCAAAAACAGCCTCCGAAGAAGCAAAAGTGTCAAATTTGTAAAATTTGGAAAAAGTATGAAGAGAAGACCAAGTTGCAGCCTTGCAAATCTGTTCAACAGAGGCCTCGTTCTTAAAGGCCCAAGTGGAAGCCACAGCTCTAGTAGAATGAGCTGTAATCCTTTCAGGAGGTTGCTGTCCAGCAGTCTCATAGGCTAAGCGTATTATGCTACGAAGCCAAAAGGATAGAGAGGTAGCAGATGCTTTTTGACCTCTCCTCTGTCCAGAATAAACGACAAACAGGGAAGAAGTTTGGCGAAAATCTTTAGTTGCCTGTAAATAAAATTTCAGGGCACGGACTACATCTAGATTGTGCAGAAGTCGTTCCTTCTTTGAAGAAGGGTTAGGACACAATGATGGAACAACAATCTCTTGATTGATATTCTTGTTAGTGACTACCTTAGGTAAGAACCCAGGTTTAGTACGCAGAACTACCTTATCTGAATGAAAAATCAGATACGGAGAATCACAATGTAAGGCTGATAATTCAGAGACTCTACGAGCCGAGGAAATAGCCATTAAAAACAGAACTTTCCAAGATAACAGCTTGATATCAATGGAGTGAAGGGGTTCAAACGGAACACCCTGTAAAACGTTAAGAACTAAGTTTAAACTCCACGGCGGAGCAACAGATTTAAACACAGGCTTAATCCTGGCCAAAGCCTGACAAAAAGCCTGAACGTCTGGAACTTCTGACAGACGCTTGTGTAAAAGGATGGACAGAGCTGAGATCTGTCCCTTTAACGAACTAGCAGATAAACCCTTTTCTAAACCTTCTTGTAGAAAAGACAATATCCTAGGAATCCTAACCTTACTCCATGAGTAACCCTTGGATTCGCACCAGTGTAAGTATTTACGCCATATCTTATGGTAAATTTTCCTGGTAACAGGTTTCCTAGCCTGTATTAGGGTATCAATTACTGGCTCTGAAAATCCACGCTTTGATAAAATTAAGCGTTCAATTTCCATGCAGTCAGCTTCAGAGAAATTAGATTTTGATGTTTGAAAGGACCCTGAATTAGAAGGTCCTGTCTCAGAGGCAGAGACCAAGGTGGACAGGATGACATGTCCACTAGATCTGCATACCAGGTCCTGCGTGGCCACGCAGGCGCTATTAGAATCACTGATGCTTTCTCCTGTTTGATCCTTGCAATCAAACGAGGAAGCATCGGGAAGGGTGGAAACACATAAGCCATCCTGAAGGTCCAAGGTGCTGTCAAGGCATCTATCAGGACCGCTCCCGGGTCCCTGGACCTGGACCCGTAACGAGGAAGCTTGGCGTTCCGGCGAGACGCCATGAGATCCATATCTGGTTTGCCCCAACGTCGAAGTATTTGGGCAAAGACCTCCGGATGAAGTTCCCACTCCCCCGGATGAAAAGTCTGGCGACTTAGGAAATCCGCCTCCCAGTTGTCCACTCCTGGGATGTGGATCGCTGACAGGTGGCAAGAGTGAGAGACTGCCCAGAGAATTATCTTTGATACTTCCATCATCGCTAGGGAACTTCTTGTCCCTCCCTGATGGTTGATGTAAGCCACAGTCGTGATGTTGTCCGACTGAAACCTGATAAACCTCAGAGTTGCTAACTGAGGCCAAGCCAGTAGGGCATTGAGAACTGCTCTCAATTCCAGAATGTTTATTGGAAGGAGACTCTCCTCTTGAGTCCATGATCCCTGAGCCTTCAGGGAATTCCAGACAGCGCCCCAACCTAGAAGGCTGGCGTCTGTAGTTACAATTGTCCAGTTTGGCCTGCTGAAGGGCATCCCCCTGGACAGATGTGGCCGAGAAAGCCACCATAGAAGAGAATCTCTGGTCTCCTGATCCAGATTCAGCGTAGGGGACAAATCTGAGTAATCCCCATTCCACTGACTTAGCATGCACAATTGCAGCGGTCTGAGGTGCAGGCGTGCAAAAGGAACTATGTCCATTGCCGCTACCATTAAGCCGATTACCTCCATGCATTGAGCCACTGACGGGTGTTGAATGGAATGAAGGGCACGGCAAGCATTTAGAAGCTTTGTTAACCTGTCCTCTGTCAGGTAAATTTTCATTTCTACAGAATCTATAAGAGTCCCCAAGAAGGGAACTCTTGTGAGTGGTAAGAGAGAACTCTTCTCCTCGTTTACTTTCCACCCATGTGATCTCAGAAATGCCAGTACTAACTCTGTATGAGACTTGGCAGTTTGAAAGCTTGACGCTTGTATCAGAATGTCGTCTAGGTACGGAGCTACCGAAATTCCTCGCGGTCTTAGTACCGCCAAAAGAGAGCCCAGAACCTTTGTAAAGATTCTTGGAGCCGTAGCCAACCCGAAGGGAAGAGCTACAAACTGGTAATGTTTGTCTAGAAAGGCAAACCTTAGATACCGGTAATGGTCTCTGTGAATCGGTATGTGAAGGTAAGCATCCTTTAAATCCACTGTGGTCATGTACTGACCTCTTTGGATCATGGGTAAGATTGTCCGAATAGTTTCCATCTTGAATGATGGAACTCTTAGGAATTTGTTTAGGATCTTTAAATCCAATATTGGTCTGAAGGTTCCCTCTTTTTTGGGAACCACAAACAGGTTTGAGTAAAACCCTTGTCCGTGTTCCGACCGCAGAACTGGATGGATCACTCCCATTAGTAAAAGGTCTTGTACACAGCGTAGAAACGCCTCTTTCTTTATCTGGTTTGTTGACAACCTTGAAAGGTGAAATCTCCCTTGTGGAGGAGAAGCTTTGAAGTCCAGAAGATATCCCTGAGATATGATCTCCAACGCCCAGGGATCCTGGACATCTCTTGCCCAAGCCTGGGCGAAGAGAGAGAGTCTGCCCCCCACTAGATCTGTTACCGGATCGGGGGCCCTTACTTCATGCTGTCTTAGGGGCAGTAGCAGGCTTTCTGGCCTGCTTGCCCTTGTTCCAGGCCTGGTTAGGTTTCCAGCCTTGTCTGTAGCGAGCAACAGCTCCTTCCTGTTTTGGAGCAGAAGAAGTTGAAGCTGCTCCTGCCTTGAAGTTACGAAAGGCACGAAAATTAGACTGTCTAGCCCTGGGTTTGGCTCTGTCTTGAGGCAGGGCATGGCCTTTACCTCCAGTAATATCAGCGATAATTTCTTTCAAACCGGGCCCGAATAAAGTCTGCCCCTTGAAAGGTATGTTAAGTAGTTTCGATTTAGACGTTACATCAGCTGACCAGGATTTTAGCCACAGCGCTCTGCGTGCCTGAATGGCGAATCCGGAATTCTTAGCCGTAAGTTTAGTTAAATGTACTACGGCATCAGAAATAAATGAATTAGCTAGCTTAAGGGTTTTAAGCTTAAGTGAAATCTCATCTAATGTCGCTGAGTCAAGGGTGTCTTCCAGAGACTCAAACCAAAATGCTGCCGCAGCCGTGACAGGCGCAATGCATGCAAGGGGTTGTAATATAAAACCTTGTTGAACAAACATTTTCTTAAGGTAACCCTCTAACTTTTTATCCATTGGATCTGAAAAAGCACAGCTATCCTCCACCGGGATAGTGGTACGCTTAGCTAAAGTAGAAACTGCTCCCTCCACCTTAGGGACCGTTTGCCATAAGTCTCGTGTGGTGGCGTCTATTGGAAACATTTTTCTGAATATAGGAGGGGGTGAGAAAGGCACACCGGGTCTGTCCCACTCCTTAGTAATAATTTCAGTAAGTCTCTTAGGTATAGGAAAAACGTCAGTACTCGTCGGTACCGCAAAATATTTATCCAACCTACACATTTTCTCTGGGATTGCAACTGTGTTACAATCATTCAGAGCCGCTAACACCTCCCCTAGCAATACACGGAGGTTTTCCAGCTTAAACTTAAAATTTTAAATGTCTGAATCCAATTTATTTGGATCAGATCCGTCACCCGCAGAATGAAGCTCTCCGTCCTCATGCTCTGCATATTGTGACGCAGTATCAGACATGGCCCTAGCATTATCAGTATACTCTGTTCTCATCCCAGAGTAATCTCGTTTACCTCTAAGTTCTGGCAATTTAGACAAAACTTCAGTCATAACATTAGCCATGTCTTGTAAAGTGATTTGTAATGGCCGCCCTGATGTACTTGGCGTTACAATATCACGCACCTCCTGAGCGGGAGATGCAGGTACTGACACGTGAGGCAAGTTAGTCGGCATAACTTCCCCCTCGTTGTCTGGTGAATGTTGCTTAACATGTACAGATTGACTTTTATTTAAAGTAGCATCAATGCAATTAGTACATAAATTTCTATTGGGCTCCACCTTGGCTTTTGAACATATTGCACAAAGAATTTCCTCTGTGTCAGACATGTTTAAACAAACTAGCAATTAGACTAGCAAGCTTGGAAATACTTTTCAACTAAATTTACAAGCAATATATAAAAACGTTACTGTGCCTTTAAGAAGCACACAAAAACTGTCACAGTTGAATAACAATGAACCGGATTAGTTATATAAACCAAATTTAGCAAAGGATTGCACACATTAGCAATGGATGATTAACCCTTAATATCAGAAAAAAAACGTATAACAATTGACAATATAAGCGTTTTTATCACAGTCAAGCACAGTCTCACAGGTCTGCTGTGAGTGATTACCTCCCTCAAAACTAGTTTTGAAGACCCCTGAGCTCTGTGGAGACGTCCTGGATCATGCAGGGAGAAAAAGACAGACTGTGACTGAATTTCTGATGCATAGTAAAAGCGCCAAAATAGGCCCCTCCCACTCACACTACAACAGTGAGGGAAGCTCAGAAAACTGTTTTAGTTTAAAACAACGACAGCCATGTGGAAAATAAAGCCCAAAACAATTTTCACCAAGTACCTCAGATAATTAAACAATTTAACATGCCAGTAAACGTTTAAAATCTAATATATGAAATGTCATTAAAAAGCCTGCTGCTAGTCGCTCACACTGCAAGTTAGGCTAAAAGTTATATGCATACAGTATTTTCCCAGTGAAGTTCCATTCCCCAGAAATACTTAAGTGTTAACATATATACATGTCAGCCTGATACCAGTTGCTACTACTGCATTTAAGGCTGTACTTACATTATATCGGTATTAGCAGTATTTTCAAAGTCAATTCCATTCCTTAGAAAATAATATACTGCAACATACCTCTTTGCAGGTGAACCTGCCCGCTGTCCCCTGATCTGAAGTTACCTTACTCCTCAGAATGGCCGAGAACAGCAAACGGATCTTAGTTACGTCCGCTAAGATCATATACAAAAAACTCAGGTAGATTCTTCTTGAAATTCTGCCTGAGAAGGAAACAACACACTCCGGTGTCGTTTAAAATAACAAACTTTTGATTGAAGATATAAAAAACTAAGTTTAATCACCACAGTCCTCTCACACATCCTATCTATTAGTTGGGTGCAAGAGAATGACTGGGTGTGACGTAGAGGGGAGGAGCTATATAGCAGCTCTGCTTGGGTGATCCTCTTGCACTTCCTGTTGGGGAGGAGTTAATATCCCATAAGTAATGATGACCCGTGGACTGACTACACTTAACAGGAGAAATGAATGACCGTTCTTAGCCAGCAAGCTCATCTCCCAGCGTTTAGCCCATTAATTCTTAAAAGTGATATTAGACACATTTAGCAGTCAATATAAAGGGAATTCCAGGTACACCATTACCATACATGTAGTGCATACTGATTTACCCCTCCCCAGACAGAGAATAATGTCAGCCTGTTCTGATGCATCAAGTATCCCCAGAAACAAATGACTGAACATACCTCAATGCTGCTTGTAGCAGGACAAGGTTCTACACACTGAAGATGTTTCTTTACACTACCTTCAACTGCTCTGTTGGAAACATCAGGGCAGAAAAATAAGATCTCTTGGGAAGTTATAGACTGACGATTTCTCCCTGAGGAAAATAGTACTCACTGGCACCATTTTAAAATAAAAAACTTCTTGAGTGAAGAATCTAAAACTAACACCTCACTTTACATCTTCCTATCACTAACACAGGCAAAGAGAATGACTGGAGGTGGAGGGAAGGGAGGAGCTATATATGCAGCTCTGCTGTGGTGCTCTTTGCCACTTCCTGCTAGCAGGAGGTTAAATCCCACAAGTAAGGATGAAATCCATGGACTCGTCATATCTTGTAAAAGTCTCCTCTTTAATATGCTTACTCTATTTTACTTGCTGGAGTGTAGTAAACGGTCTACAAAACAACTCCTTTACCTTTATTTTGTAATTTGAAATAGCTGTTTCTCTTGTTAAACCTCCACCTATACTACAAATGACAAAACTGTATTAAAAGCTACAGAAAAGCTATGTAAACAAGAGGCATCAGAAGAAATCAATGCCCCAGTAGGGGTGGAAGAGAGAGAGCATCTTTTTTTAAAAAAATTTTTATTGGAGGTAAATATCAAGGCATATACAGAATAATTATCTACACAAACCATAATGAAAAAGTGTGTCAGGGCGAGTATGTAAAATAAAACAGAATTTATGTTTACCTGATAAATTACTTTCTCCAACGGTGTGTCCGGTCCACGGCGTCATCCTTACTTGTGGGATATTCTCTTCCCCAACAGGAAATGGCAAAGAGCCCAGCAAAGCTGGTCACATGATCCCTCCTAGGCTCCGCCTTCCCCAGTCATTCGACCGACGTAAAGGAGGAATATTTGCATAGGAGAAACCATATGATACCGTGGTGACTGTAGTTAAAGAAAATAAATTATCAGACCTGATTAAAAAACCAGGGCGGGCCGTGGACCGGACACACCGTTGGAGAAAGTAATTTATCAGGTAAACATAAATTCTGTTTTCTCCAACATAGGTGTGTCCGGTCCACGGCGTCATCCTTACTTGTGGGAACCAATACCAAAGCTTTAGGACACGGATGAAGGGAGGGAGCAAATCAGGTCACCTAGATGGAAGGCACCACGGCTTGCAAAACCTTTCTCCCAAAAATAGCCTCAGAAGAAGCAAAAGTATCAAACTTGTAAAATTTAGTAAAAGTGTGCAGTGAAGACCAAGTCGCTGCCTTACATATCTGATCAACAGAAGCCTCGTTCTTGAAGGCCCATGTGGAAGCCACAGCCCTAGTGGAATGAGCTGTGATTCTTTCAGGAGGCTGCCGTCCGGCAGTCTCATAAGCCAATCTGATGATGCTTTTAATCCAAAAAGAGAGAGAGGTAGAAGTTGCTTTTTGACCTCTCCTTTTACCAGAATAAACAACAAACAAGGAAGATGTTTGTCTAAAATCCTTTGTAGCATCTAAATAGAATTTTAGAGCACAAACAACATCCAAATTGTGCAACAAACGTTCCTTCTTTGAAACTGGATTCGGACACAAAGAAGGCACGACTATCTCCTGGTTAATGTTTTTGTTAGAAACAACTTTCGGAAGAAAACCAGGTTTAGTACGTAAAACCACCTTATCTGCATGGAACACCAGATAAGGAGGAGAACACTGCAGAGCAGATAATTCTGAAACTCTTCTAGCAGAAGAAATTGCAACCAAAAACAAAACTTTCCAAGATAATAACTTAATATCAACGGAATGTAAGGGTTCAAACGGAACCCCCTGAAGAACTGAAAGAACTAAATTGAGACTCCAAGGAGGAGTCAAAGGTTTGTAAACAGGCTTGATTCTAACCAGAGCCTGAACAAAGGCTTGAACATCTGGCACAGCTGCCAGCTTTTTGTGAAGTAACACAGACAAGGCAGAAATCTGTCCCTTCAAGGAACTAGCAGATAATCCTTTCTCCAAACCTTCTTGAAGAAAGGATAGAATCTTAGGAATTTTTACCTTGTCCCAAGGGAATCCTTTAGATTTACACCAACAGATATATTTTTTCCATATTTTGTGGTAAATTTTTCTAGTTACAGGCTTTCTGGCCTGAACAAGAGTATCAATGACAGAATCTGAGAACCGTCGCTTTGATAAGATCAAGCGTTCAATCTCCAAGCAGTCAGTTGGAGTGAGACCAGATTCGGATGTTCGAACGGACCTTGAACAAGAAGGTCTCGTCTCAAAGGTAGCTTCCATGGTGGAGCCGATGACATATTCACCAGGTCTGCATACCAAGTCCTGCGTGGCCACGCAGGAGCTATCAAGATCACCGATGCTCTCTCCTGATTGATCCTGGCTACCAGCCTGGGGATGAGAGGAAACGGCGGGAATACATAAGCTAGTTTGAAGGTCCAAGGTGCTACTAGTGCATCTACTAGAGTCGCCTTGGGATCCCTGGATCTGGACCCGTAGCAAGGAACCTTGAAGTTCTGACGAGAGGCCATCAGATCCATGTCTGGAATGCCCCACAATTGAGTAATTTGGGCAAAGATTTCCGGATGGAGTTCCCACTCCCCCGGATGAAATGTCTGACGACTCAGAAAATCCGCTTCCCAATTTTCCACTCCTGGGATGTGGATTGCAGACAAGTGGCAGGAGTGAGTCTCCGCCCATTGAATGATTTTGGTCACTTCTTCCATCGCCAGGGAACTCCTTGTTCCCCCCTGATGGTTGATGTACGCAACAGTCGTCATGTTGTCTGATTGAAACCGTATGAACTTGGCCTTTGCTATGGAAGGAAGAGGAACAGAATGAAGTATTTGACAAGAGTTTAGAAGTTTTGATTTTCTGGCCTCTGTCAGAAAAATCCTCATTTCTAAGGAGTCTATTATTGTTCCCAAGAAGGGAACCCTTGTTGACGGAGATAGAGAACTTTTTTCTACGTTCACTTTCCACCCGTGAGATCTGAGAAAGGCCAGGACAATGTCCGTGTGAGCCTTTGCTTGAGGAAGGGACGACGCTTGAATCAGAATGTCGTCCAAGTAAGGTACTACTGCAATGCCCCTTGGTCTTAGCACCGCTAGAAGGGACCCTAGTACCTTTGTGAAAATCCTTGGAGCAGTGGCTAATCCGAACGGAAGTGCCACAAACTGGTAATGCTTGTCCAGGAATGCGAACCTTAGGAACCGATGATGTTCCTTGTGGATAGGAATATGTAGATACGCATCCTTTAAATCCACCGTGGTCATGAATTGACCTTCCTGGATGGAAGGAAGAATTGTTCGAATGGTTTCCATTTTGAACGATGGAACCTTGAGAAACTTGTTTAGGATCTTGAGATCTAAGATTGGTCTGAATGTTCCCTCTTTTTTGGGAACTACGAACAGATTGGAGTAGAACCCCATCCCTTGTTCTCCTAATGGAACAGGATGAATCACTCCCATTTTTAACAGGTCTTCTACACAATGTAAGAATGCCTGTTTTTTTATGTGGTCTGAAGACAATTGAGACCTGTGGAACCTCCCCCTTGGGGGAAGCCCCTTGAATTCCAGAAGATAACCTTGGGAGACTATTTCTAGCGCCCAAGGATCCAGAACATCTCTTGCCCAAGCCTGAGCGAAGAGAGAGAGTCTGCCCCCCACCAGATCCGGTCCCGGATCGGGGGCCAACATCTCATGCTGTCTTGGTAGCAGTGGCCGGTTTCTTGGCCTGCTTACCTTTGTTCCAGCCTTGCATTGGCCTCCAGGCTGGCTTGGCTTGAGAAGTATGACCCTCTTGCTTAGAGGACGTAGCACTTGGGGCTGGTCCGTTTCTGCGAAAGGGACGAAAATTAGGTTTATTTTTGGCCTTGAAAGACCTATCCTGAGGAAGGGCGTGGCCCTTACCCCCAGTGATATCAGAAATAATCTCTTTCAAGTCAGGGCCAAACAGCGTTTTCCCCTTGAAAGGAATGTTAAGCAATTTGTTCTTGGAAGACGCATCCGCTGACCAAGATTTTAACCAAAGCGCTCTGCGCGCCACAATAGCAAAACCAGAATTTTTCGCCGCTAACCTAGCCAATTGCAAAGTGGCGTCTAGGGTGAAAGAATTAGCCAATTTGAGAGCACGAATTCTGTCCATAATCTCCTCATAAGAAGAAGAATTATTATTGAGCGCCTTTTCTAGCTCATCGAACCAGAAACACGCGGCTGTAGTGACAGGAACAATGCATGAAATTGGTTGTAGAAGGTAACCTTGCTGAACAAACATCTTTTTAAGCAAACCTTCTAATTTTTTATCCATAGGATCTTTGAAAGCACAACTATCTTCTATGGGTATAGTGGTGCGTTTGTTTAGAGTAGAAACCGCCCCCTCGACCTTGGGGACTGTCTGCCATAAGTCCTTTCTGGGGTCGACCATAGGAAACAATTTTTTAAATATGGGGGGAGGGACGAAAGGTATACCGGGCCTTTCCCATTCTTTATTTACAATGTCCGCCACCCGCTTGGGTATAGGAAAAGCTTCGGGGGGCCCCGGGACCTCTAGGAACTTGTCCATTTTACATAGTTTCTCTGGAATGACCAAATTCTCACAATCATCCAGAGTGGATAACACCTCCTTAAGCAGAGCGCGGAGATGTTCCAATTTAAATTTAAATGTAATCACATCAGGTTCAGCTTGTTGAGAAATTTTCCCTGAATCTGAAATTTCTCCCTCAGACAAAACCTCCCTGGCCCCCTCAGACTGGTGTAGGGGCCCTTCAGAACCAATATCATCAGCGTCCTCATGCTCTTCAGTATTTTCTAAAACAGAGCAGTCGCGCTTTCGCTGATAAGTGGGCATTTTGGCTAAAATGTTTTTGATAGAATTATCCATTACAGCCGTTAATTGTTGCATAGTAAGGAGTATTGGCGCGCTAGATGTACTAGGGGCCTCCTGTGTGGGCAAGACTGGTGTAGACGAAGGAGGGGATGATGCAGTACCATGCTTACTCCCCTCACTTGAGGAATCATCTTGGGCATCATTTTCTCTAAATTTTGTGTCACATAAATCACATCTATTTAAATGAGAAGGAACCTTGGCTTCCCCACATTCAGAACACAGTCTATCTGGTAGTTCAGACATGTTAAACAGGCAAAAACTTGATAACAAAGTACAAAAAACGTTTTAAAATAAACCGTTACAGTCACTTTAAATTTTAAACTGAACACACTTTATTACTGCAATTGCGAAAAAGTATGAAGGAATTGTTCAAAATTCACCAAAATTTCACCACAGTGTCTTAAAGCCTTAAAAGTATTGCACGCCAAATTTGAAAGCTTTAACTCTTAAAATAACGGAACCGGAGCCGTTTTTATATTTAACCCCTTTACAGTCCCTGGTATCTGCTTTGCTGAGACCCAACCAAGCCCAAAGGGGAATACGATACCAAATGACGCCTTCAGAAAGTCTTTTCTATGTATCAGAGCTCCTCACACATGCATCTGCATGTCATGCTTCTCAAAAACAAGTGCGCAATAGAGGCGCGAAAATGAGGCTCTGCCTATGATTAGGGAAAGCCCCTAGAAAATAAGGTGTCCAATACAGTGCCTGACGGTTATTTTACATAATTCCCAAGAATAAAATAATTCCTCAAGGCTATGGAGTATAAAATATGTTTATATATAAATCGATTTAGCCCAGAAAATGTCTACAGTCTTAAAAAGCCCTTGTGAAGCCCTTTTTTTCTTTCTGTAATAAAAATGGCTTACCGGATCCCATAGGGAAAATGACAGCTTCCAGCATTACATCGTCTTGTTAGAATGTGTCATACCTCAAGCAGCAAAAGTCTGCTCACTGTTCCCCCAACTGAAGTTAATTCCTCTCAACAGTCCTGTGTGGAAACAGCCATCGATTTTAGTAACGGTTGCTAAAATCATTTTCCTCTTACAAACAGAAATCTTCATCTCTTTTCTGTTTCAGAGTAAATAGTACATACCAGCACTATTTTAAAATAACAAACTCTTGATTGAATAATAAAAACTACAGTTAAACACTAAAAAACTCTAAGCCATCTCCGTGGAGATGTTGCCTGTACAACGGCAAAGAGAATGACTGGGGAAGGCGGAGCCTAGGAGGGATCATGTGACCAGCTTTGCTGGGCTCTTTGCCATTTCCTGTTGGGGAAGAGAATATCCCACAAGTAAGGATGACGCCGTGGACCGGACACACCTATGTTGGAGAAATCAAAGATAAACATTTTATGGTAACAAGACAATTTTCGGAAGCAAAAGATGTGTGCCTTTCAAGCTGCATACCCTCTAAATAACTTTTGGACCTTGAAGTATTATAAAATGTTTAACTTTGAAAAGGGTAATCTTAAGCCAAATGGGGCCAACTCTTAGGTCCCATATACAAAACCTCAGTTTGTTTTTTTGCTTTTGATTGTAATCTAAACTGTCATACAATCTAGACCAATATGTGGAACAATCTACTGAGCATGTAGTGGGATATAAGATAGATTTTGAGATAAATAGCAGCTTATACATGTGAGCTCACCCTGTTAGTAGTTACATATTCAATACCGCCTATCTGCTTGTAAAGAAGATCCCACTATTAGGTGAAATGTAAAGGGTCTACATTATAGCAATGCTCGGCTTTCTGCTACCTCAATTTTGAGCAAAGGTAATGCTAAGTGTCAGTAAGAGAATATGCTGCGTAGTCGCGTCAGTAAACTGCCATATTATATATAATCAATATTAAACATACATGCATATAGGTTGAGATAGTTATAGTAAATATAATAAATCCTCTGTAGAGGGGCCATTATTATTATCGGTTATTTGTAGAGCGCCAACAGATTCTGCAGCGCTATAAACAAATGTGGAGTACAACAAAACAATTATAGAGATCAAATGGGTAGAGGGCCCTGCCAAGAGTCACAATGTTGTAGTCAGCTCTTAAGAAGGTGATCTACAAACAGCTGGACTCTTAGGCTTAAATGCTAAGAGGGTTCAGGATATAGCAATGGAGGAGATCAAACGGTATGCAGAAAGCTTAGTGTAGGTTGTATGCATTCCTGAACAGTAGAGTCTTTAGGGAGAGCTTGAAGCTTTCTAAACTAGGGGAGAGTCTTGTGGAGCGAGGCAGAGAGTTCCACAAGATGGGAGCCAGTCTGGAGAAGTCCTGTAAACGGGAGTGTGATGAGGTAACAAGAGAGGAGAGTAGGAGGTCATTAGCAGAGCGAAGGGGACAGGAGGGAGAGTATCTAGAGAAAAGGTCTGAGATATAGGGGGGAGCAGTGCAGTTGAGGGGTTTGTATGTCAAAGTGAGAATTTTGTGTTTAATTTTGAATTTTTGTGTTTAATCCTAGAGGCAAGAGGAAGCCAGTGAAGGGATTGGCAGAGAGGTGCAGCAGATGAAGAGCGACGTGTAAGGAAAATGAGCCTGGTTGAAGCATTCATTATGGATTGTAAAGGAGCTAGGAGGCAGCTGGGGAGACCAGAGAGGATAGAGTTGCAGTAATCGAGGCGGGAAAGGATGAGTGGATTAAAATCTTAATTGTGTCTTGTGTAAGAAATGTCTAATATTAGAGATGTTTTTAAAGGTGGAAGCGGCAGGCTTTAGCCAAGGACTGAATGTGAGGAGTGAAAGAAAGATCTGAGTCAAATGTGACCCCGAGACATCGGGCATGTGGGGTAGGGGTAATGATGGAGTTGTCGACAGTTAGAGAGATTTTGGAAGAAGGGGGGAAAAATAAGGAACTCAGTTTTGGAAAGATTTAGCTTGAGGTAGTGAGAGAACATCCAGGAAGAGATGTGAGCAATTAGTGACACAGGTTAGCAAGGAAGGAGATAGGTCTGGTGTCGTTGGCATACAAATGATATTGGAAACTGTGGAACTTTATTAGGGAACCTAATGATGACGTGTAGATTGAGACGAGTAGGGGACCGAGGACAGAGCCTTGTGCTACCCCGACAGAAAGTGGTGACGGGGCAGAGGAGGCCCCAGAGAAGGCTACACTAAAGGTACGGTTTGACAGGTAGGAAGAGAACCACGAGAGAGCTGTGTCACAAATGCCGAAGGATTGGAGGGTTTGGAGCAAAAGAGGGTGGTCAACAGTATCAAAGGCTGCGGACAGTTCAAGGAGGATAAGCAGAGAGAAGTGGCCTTTTGAGTTTGCTGTAAGTAGGTCGTTGGTAACCTTAACGGTTGCTGTCTCTGTGGAGTGATAGGGATGGAATCCAGATTGCAGTGGGTCAAGGAGGGAGTTTAATGTAAGGAAATGGGATAGGCGTGCATATACTAGTTTTTCGAGAAGCTTTGAGGCAAGAGGGAGGAGGGAAATAGGGCGGTAGTTGGATGGGGAGGTGTGACCAGTGCATATTTCAGAGATGAGGGAAATATACCGGTGCTGAGAGGTTGAAAATGTGTGCGAGTATAGGGGTAAGGGTAGAAGAGAGGGAGGGGAGTAACTGTGAGGGGATAGAGGGGAGTAACTGTGAGGGGATAGAGGGGAGTAGCTGTGAGGGGATAGGGTCAAGGGGACAGGTAGTGAGAGCACAGTATAAGTGCCAAAACTTCTTCCTCAGTAACAGGGGAGAAAGAGCTATGTTTATGGCTATGTGGGTTGTGGTTGGTTGCGAGTGTTTGAGGGGGTGAGAGAATGGAATTATGTTGAGAGTTGATTTAGTTTCTGATGGAGTCAATTTTGTTATTGAATTGGCTGGCAAAGTCTTGAGCTGACAGAGAAGTTGTATTAGGAGGTGGGGGTGGGCAGACAAGAGTATTGAAAGTGGAGAACAGACGTTTTGGGTTTGAAGAAAGATTAGAGATAAGAGTAGAGAAGTAATGTTGCTTATAGAGATTAAGGGCAGAATAGTAGGAGTTCAAGAATTAGCAAGCTGTTGCTGATCTAATGACATAATGCTTCTGTGAAGTTTGGTGTGAGGAGTAGGAGGAGGAGAGTTGTAGGGAGGGATGATATGTTGCAAGTGAGGAGATGGTCAGAAAGAGGAAAAGGGGAGTTTGTGAATTTAGAGATAGTTTGATAGCTAAAGATCAGGTCAAGGGAGTGATCGTCTTTGTGGGTGGGAGTATCAGTCCATTGTGACAAACCGAAAGAGGAAGTGAGTTGGAGAAGTTGTTTTGCAGAGGTGGCAGTAGGATTATCAAAAGGGATGTTGAAGTCGCCAAGAATGAGGGTAGGGGTGTCTGAGGAAAGGAAGTAAGGTAGCCAGGCAGCAAAGTGATCTAGAAATTGAGTTGAGGAGTCAGGGGGTCGTTATATGACTGCAACACATATAGAGAGGGGAGAGAATAAGCGAATCATGTGGCTTTCGAATGAGGAAAATGTGAGGGGAAGAGATGGGTTGTATTTGTTGAACGGTGCAACGAGAGGAAAGTAAAAACAGAATTTATGTTTACCTGATAAATTACTTTCTCCAACGGTGTGTCCGGTCCACGGCGTCATCCTTACTTGTGGGATATTCTCCTCCCCAACAGGAAATGGCAAAGAGCCCAGCAAAGCTGGTCACATGATCCCTCCTAGGCTCCGCCTTCCCCAGTCATTCGACCGACGTAAAGGAGGAATATTTGCATAGGAGAAATCATATGATACCGTGGTGACTGTAGTTAAAGAAAATAAATTATCAGACCCGATTAAAAAAACCAGGGCGGGCCGTGGACCGGACACACCGTTGGAGAAAGTAATTTATCAGGTAAACATAAATTCTGTTTTCTCCAACATAGGTGTGTCCAGTCCACGGCGTCATCCTTACTTGTGGGAACCAATACCAAAGCTTTAGGACACGGATGAAGGGAGGGAGCAAATCAGGTCACCTAGATGGAAGGCACCACGGCTTGCAAAACCTTTCTCCCAAAAATAGCCTCAGAAGAAGCAAAAGTATCAAATTTGTAAAATTTAGTAAAAGTGTGCAGTGAAGACCAAGTCGCTGCCTTACATATCTGATCCACAGAAGCCTCGTTCTTGAAGGCCCATGTGGAAGCCACAGCCCTAGTGGAATGAGCTGTGATTCTTTCAGGAGGCTGCCGTCCGGCAGTCTCGTAAGCCAATCTGATGATGCTTTTAAGCCAAAAAGAGAGAGAGGTAGAAGTTGCTTTTTGACCTCTCCTTTTACCAGAATAAACAACAAACAAGGAAGATGTTTGTCTAAAATCCTTTGTAGCATCTAAATAGAATTTTAGAGCACGAACTACGTCCAAATTGTGCAACAAACGTTCCTTCTTTGAAACTGGATTCGGACACAAAGAAGGCACGACTATCTCCTGGTTAATGTTTTTGTTGGAAACAACTTTCGGAAGAAAACCAGGTTTAGTACGCAAAACCACCTTATCTGCATGGAACACCAGATAAGAAGGAGAACACTGCAGAGCAGATAATTCTGAAACTCTTCTAGCAGAAGAAATTGCAATCAAAAACAAAACTTTCCAAGATAATAACTTAATATCAACGGAATGTAAGGGTTCAAACGGAACCCCCTGAAGAACTGAAAGAACTAAATTGAGACTCCAAGGAGGAGTCAAAGGTTTGTAAACAGGCTTGATTCTAACCAGAGCCTGAACAAAGGCTTGAACATCTGGCACAGCTGCCAGCTTTTTGTGAAGTAACACAGACAAGGCAGAAATCTGTCCCTTCAAAGAACTTGCAGATAATCCTTTCTCCAAACCTTCTTGAAGAAAGGATAGAATCTTAGGAATTTTTATCTTGTCCCAAGGGAATCCTTTAGATTCACACCAACGGATATATTTTTTCCATATTTTGTGGTAGATTTTTCTAGTCACAGGCTTTCTGGCCTGAACAAGAGTATCAATGACAGAATCTGAGAACCCTCGCTTTGATAAGATCAAGCGTTCAATCTCCAAGCAGTCAGTTGGAGTGAGACCAGATTCGGATGTTCGAACGGACCTTGAACAAGAAGGTCCCGTCTCAAAGGTAGCTTCCATGGTGGAGCCGATGACATATTCACCAGGTCTGCATACCAAGTCCTGCGTGGCCACGCAGGAGCTATCAAGATCACAGATGCCCTCTCCTGATTGATCCTGGCTACCAGCCTGGGGATGAGAGGAAACGGCGGGAATACATAAGCTAGTTTGAAGGTCCAAGGTGCTACTAGTGCATCTACTAGAGTCGCCTTGGGATCCCTGGATCTGGACCCGTAGCAAGGAACCTTGAAGTTCTGACGAGAGGCCATCAGATCCATGTCTGGAATGCCCCACAACTGAGTGATTTGGGCAAAGATTTCCGGATGGAGTTCCCACTCCCCCGGATGAAATGTCTGACGACTCAGAAAATCCGCTTCCCAATTTTCCACTCCTGGGATGTGGATTGCAGACAAGTGGCAGGAGTGAGTCTCCGCCCATTGAATGATTTTGGTCACTTCTTCCATCGCCAGGGAACTCCTTGTTCCCCCCTGATGGTTGATGTACGCAACAGTCGTCATGTCTGATTGAAACCGTATGAATTTGGCCTTTGCTAGTTGAGGCCAAGCCTTGAGAGCATTGAATATCGCTCTCAGTTCCAGAATATTTATCGGGAGAAGAGATTCTTCCCGAGACCAAAGACCCTGAGCTTTCAGGGGTCCCCAGACCGCGCCCCAGCCCACCAGACTGGCGTCGGTCGTGACAATGACCCACTCTGGTCTGCGGAAGCTCATCCCCTGTGACAGGTTGTCCAGGGACAGCCACCAACGGAGTGAATCTCTGGTCCTCTGATCTACTTGTATCGTCGGAGACAAGTCTGTATAATCCCCATTCCACTGACTGAGCATGCACAGTTGTAATGGTCTTAGATGAATTCGCGCAAAAGGAACTATGTCCATTGCCGCTACCATCAAACCTATTACTTCCATGCACTGCGCTATGGAAGGAAGAGGAACAGAATGAAGTATTAGACAAGAGTTTAGAAGTTTTGATTTTCTGGCCTCTGTCAGAAAAATCCTAATTTCTAAGGAGTCTATTATTGTTCCCAAGAAGGGAACCCTTGTTGACGGAGATAGAGAACTTTTTTCTACGTTCACTTTCCACCCGTGAGATCTGAGAAAGGCCAGGACAATGTCCGTGTGAGCCTTTGCTTGTGGAAGGGACGACGCTTGAATCAGAATGTCGTCCAAGTAAGGTACTACTGCAATGCCCCTTGGTCTTAGCACCGCTAGAAGGGACCCTAGTACCTTTGTGAAAATCCTTGGAGCAGTGGCTAATCCGAACGGAAGTGCCACAAACTGGTAATGCTTGTCCAGAAATACGAACCTTAGGAACCGATGATGTTCCTTGTGGATAGGAATATGTAGATACGCATCCTTTAAATCCACCGTGGTCATGAATTGACCTTCCTGGATGGAAGGAAGAATTGTTCGAATGGTTTCCATTTTGAACGATGGAACCCTGAGAAACTTGTTTAGGATCTTGAGATCTAAGATTGGTCTGAATGTTCCCTCTTTTTTGGGAACTACAAACAGATTAGAGTAGAACCCCATCCCTTGTTCTCCTAATGGAACAGGATGAATCACTCCCATTTTTAACAGGTCTTCTACACAATGTAAGAATGCCTGTTTTTTTATGTGGTCTGAAGACAATTGAGACCTGTGGAACCTCCCCCTTGGGGGAAGCCCCTTGAATTCCAGAAGATAACCTTGGGAGACTATTTCTAGCGCCCAAGGATCCAGAACATCTCTTGCCCAAGCCTGAGCGAAGAGAGAGAGTCTGCCCCCCACCAGATCCGGTCCCGGATCGGGGGCCAACATCTCATGCTGTCTTGGTAGCAGTGGCCGGTTTCTTGGCCTGCTTACCTTTGTTCCAGCCTTGCATTGGCCTCCAGGCTGGCTTGGCTTGAGAAGTATGACCCTCTTGCTTAGAGGACGTAGCACTTGGGGCTGGTCCGTTTCTGCGAAAGGGACGAAAATTAGGTTTATTTTTGGCCTTGAAAGACCTATCCTGAGGAAGGGCGTGGCCCTTACCCCCAGTGATATCAGAAATAATCTCTTTCAAGTCAGGGCCAAACAGCGTTTTCCCCTTGAAAGGAATGTTAAGCAATTTGTTCTTGGAAGACGCATCCGCTGACCAAGATTTTAACCAAAGCGCTCTGCGCGCCACAATAGCAAAACCAGAATTTTTCGCCGCTAACCTAGCCAATTGCAAAGTGGCGTCTAGGGTGAAAGAATTAGCCAATTTGAGAGCACGAATTCTGTCCATAATCTCCTCATAAGAAGAAGAATTATTATTGAGCGCCTTTTCTAGCTCATCGAACCAGAAACACGCGGCTGTAGTGACAGGAACAATGCATGAAATTGGTTGTAGAAGGTAACCTTGCTGAACAAACATCTTTTTAAGCAAACCTTCTAATTTTTTATCCATAGGATCTTTGAAAGCACAACTATCTTCTATGGGTATAGTGGTGCGTTTGTTTAGAGTAGAAACCGCCCCCTCGACCTTGGGGACTGTCTGCCATAAGTCCTTTCTGGGGTCGACCATAGGAAACAATTTTTTAAATATGGGGGGAGGGACGAAAGGTATACCGGGCCTTTCCCATTCTTTATTTACAATGTCCGCCACCCGCTTGGGTATAGGAAAAGCTTCGGGGGGCCCCGGGACCTCTAGGAACTTGTCCATTTTACATAGTTTCTCTGGAATGACCAAATTCTCACAATCATCCAGAGTGGATAACACCTCCTTAAGCAGAGCGCGGAGATGTTCCAATTTAAATTTAAATGTAATCACATCAGGTTCAGCTTGTTGAGAAATTTTCCCTGAATCTGAAATTTCTCCCTCAGACAAAACCTCCCTGGCCCCCTCAGACTGGTGTAGGGGCCCTTCAGAACCAATATCATCAGCGTCCTCATGCTCTTCAGTATTTTCTAAAACAGAGCAGTCGCGCTTTCGCTGATAAGTGGGCATTTTGGCTAAAATGTTTTTGATAGAATTATCCATTACAGCCGTTAATTGTTGCATAGTAAGGAGTATTGGCGCGCTAGATGTACTAGGGGCCTCCTGTGTGGGCAAGACTGGTGTAGACGAAGGAGGGGATGATGCAGTACCATGCTTACTCCCCTCACTTGAGGAATCATCTTGGGCATCATTTTCTCTAAATTTTGTGTCACATAAATCACATCTATTTAAATGAGAAGGAACCTTGGCTTCCCCACATTCAGAACACAGTCTATCTGGTAGTTCAGACATGTTAAACAGGCAAAAACTTGATAACAAAGTACAAAAAACGTTTTAAAATAAACCGTTACAGTCACTTTAAATTTTAAACTGAACACACTTTATTACTGCAATTGCGAAAAAGTATGAAGGAATTGTTCAAAATTCACCAAAATTTCACCACAGTGTCTTAAAGCCTTAAAAGTATTGCACGCCAAATTTGAAAGCTTTAACTCTTAAAATAACGGAACCGGAGCCGTTTTTATATTTAACCCCTTTACAGTCCCTGGTATCTGCTTTGCTGAGACCCAACCAAGCCCAAAGGGGAATACGATACCAAATGACGCCTTCAGAAAGTCTTTTCTATGTATCAGAGCTCCTCACACATGCATCTGCATGTCATGCTTCTCAAAAACAAGTGCGCAATAGAGGCGCGAAAATGAGGCTCTGCCTATGATTAGGGAAAGCCCCTAGAAAATAAGGTGTCCAATACAGTGCCTGACGGTTATTTTACATAATTCCCAAGAATAAAATAATTCCTCAAGGCTATGGAGTATAAAATATGTTTATATATAAATCGATTTAGCCCAGAAAATGTCTACAGTCTTAAAAAGCCCTTGTGAAGCCCTTTTTTTCTTTCTGTAATAAAAATGGCTTACCGGATCCCATAGGGAAAATGACAGCTTCCAGCATTACATCGTCTTGTTAGAATGTGTCATACCTCAAGCAGCAAAAGTCTGCTCACTGTTCCCCCAACTGAAGTTAATTCCTCTCAACAGTCCTGTGTGGAAACAGCCATCGATTTTAGTAACGGTTGCTAAAATCATTTTCCTCTTACAAACAGAAATCTTCATCTCTTTTCTGTTTCAGAGTAAATAGTACATACCAGCACTATTTTAAAATAACAAACTCTTGATTGAATAATAAAAACTACAGTTAAACACTAAAAAACTCTAAGCCATCTCCGTGGAGATGTTGCCTGTACAACGGCAAAGAGAATGACTGGGGAAGGCGGAGCCTAGGAGGGATCATGTGACCAGCTTTGCTGGGCTCTTTGCCATTTCCTGTTGGGGAAGAGAATATCCCACAAGTAAGGATGACGCCGTGGACCGGACACACCTATGTTGGAGAAATCAAAGATAAACATTTTATGGTAACAAGACAATTTTCGGAAGCAAAAGATGTGTGCCTTTCAAGCTGCATACCCTCTAAATAACTTTTGGACCTTGAAGTATTATAAAATGTTTAACTTTGAAAAGGGTAATCTTAAGCCAAATGGGGCCAACTCTTAGGTCCCATATACAAAACCTCAGTTTGTTTTTTTGCTTTTGATTGTAATCTAAACTGTCATACAATCTAGACCAATATGTGGAACAATCTACTGAGCATGTAGTGGGATATAAGATAGATTTTGAGATAAATAGCAGCTTATACATGTGAGCTCACCCTGTTAGTAGTTACATATTCAATACCGCCTATCTGCTTGTAAAGAAGATCCCACTATTAGGTGAAATGTAAAGGGTCTACATTATAGCAATGCTCGGCTTTCTGCTACCTCAATTTTGAGCAAAGGTAATGCTAAGTGTCAGTAAGAGAATATGCTGCGTAGTCGCGTCAGTAAACTGCCATATTATATATAATCAATATTAAACATACATGCATATAGGTTGAGATAGTTATAGTAAATATAATAAATCCTCTGTAGAGGGGCCATTATTATTATCGGTTATTTGTAGAGCGCCAACAGATTCTGCAGCGCTATAAACAAATGTGGAGTACAACAAAACAATTATAGAGATCAAATGGGTAGAGGGCCCTGCCAAGAGTCACAATGTTGTAGTCAGCTCTTAAGAAGGTGATCTACAAACAGCTGGACTCTTAGGCTTAAATGCTAAGAGGGTTCAGGATATAGCAATGGAGGAGATCAAACGGTATGCAGAAAGCTTAGTGTAGGTTGTATGCATTCCTGAACAGTAGAGTCTTTAGGGAGAGCTTGAAGCTTTCTAAACTAGGGGAGAGTCTTGTGGAGCGAGGCAGAGAGTTCCACAAGATGGGAGCCAGTCTGGAGAAGTCCTGTAAACGGGAGTGTGATGAGGTAACAAGAGAGGAGAGTAGGAGGTCATTAGCAGAGCGAAGGGGACAGGAGGGAGAGTATCTAGAGAAAAGGTCTGAGATATAGGGGGGAGCAGTGCAGTTGAGGGGTTTGTATGTCAAAGTGAGAATTTTGTGTTTAATTTTGAATTTTTGTGTTTAATCCTAGAGGCAAGAGGAAGCCAGTGAAGGGATTGGCAGAGAGGTGCAGCAGATGAAGAGCGACGTGTAAGGAAAATGAGCCTGGTTGAAGCATTCATTATGGATTGTAAAGGAGCTAGGAGGCAGCTGGGGAGACCAGAGAGGATAGAGTTGCAGTAATCGAGGCGGGAAAGGATGAGTGGATTAAAATCTTAATTGTGTCTTGTGTAAGAAATGTCTAATATTAGAGATGTTTTTAAAGGTGGAAGCGGCAGGCTTTAGCCAAGGACTGAATGTGAGGAGTGAAAGAAAGATCTGAGTCAAATGTGACCCCGAGACATCGGGCATGTGGGGTAGGGGTAATGATGGAGTTGTCGACAGTTAGAGAGATTTTGGAAGAAGGGGGGAAAAATAAGGAACTCAGTTTTGGAAAGATTTAGCTTGAGGTAGTGAGAGAACATCCAGGAAGAGATGTGAGCAATTAGTGACACAGGTTAGCAAGGAAGGAGATAGGTCTGGTGTCGTTGGCATACAAATGATATTGGAAACTGTGGAACTTTATTAGGGAACCTAATGATGACGTGTAGATTGAGACGAGTAGGGGACCGAGGACAGAGCCTTGTGCTACCCCGACAGAAAGTGGTGACGGGGCAGAGGAGGCCCCAGAGAAGGCTACACTAAAGGTACGGTTTGACAGGTAGGAAGAGAACCACGAGAGGGCTGTGTCACAAATGCCGAAGGATTGGAGGGTTTGGAGCAAAAGAGGGTGGTCAACAGTATCAAAGGCTGCGGACAGATCAAGGAGGATAAGCAGAGAGAAGTGGCCTTTTGAGTTTGCTGTAAGTAGGTCGTTGGTAACCTTAACGGTTGCTGTCTCTGTGGAGTGATAGGGATGGAATCCAGATTGCAGTGGGTCAAGGAGGGAGTTTAATGTAAGGAAATGGGATAGGCGTGCATATACTAGTTTTTCGAGAAGCTTTGAGGCAAGAGGGAGGAGGGAAATAGGGCGGTAGTTGGATGGGGAGGTGTGACCAGTGCATATTTCAGAGATGAGGGAAATATACCGGTGCTGAGAGGTTGAAAATGTGTGCGAGTATAGGGGTAAGGGTAGAAGAGAGGGAGGGGAGTAACTGTGAGGGGATAGAGGGGAGTAACTGTGAGGGGATAGAGGGGAGTAGCTGTGAGGGGATAGGGTCAAGGGGACAGGTAGTGAGAGCACAGTATAAGTGCCAAAACTTCTTCCTCAGTAACAGGGGAGAAAGAGCTATGTTTATGGCTATGTGGGTTGTGGTTGGTTGCGAGTGTTTGAGGGGGTGAGAGAATGGAATTATGTTGAGAGTTGATTTAGTTTCTGATGGAGTCAATTTTGTTATTGAATTGGCTGGCAAAGTCTTGAGCTGACAGAGAAGTTGTATTAGGAGGTGGGGGTGGGCAGACAAGAGTATTGAAAGTGGAGAACAGACGTTTTGGGTTTGAAGAAAGATTAGAGATAAGAGTAGAGAAGTAATGTTGCTTATAGAGATTAAGGGCAGAATAGTAGGAGTTCAAGAATTAGCAAGCTGTTGCTGATCTAATGACATAATGCTTCTGTGAAGTTTGGTGTGAGGAGTAGGAGGAGGAGAGTTGTAGGGAGGGATGATATGTTGCAAGTGAGGAGATGGTCAGAAAGAGGAAAAGGGGAGTTTGTGAATTTAGAGATAGTTTGATAGCTAAAGATCAGGTCAAGGGAGTGATCGTCTTTGTGGGTGGGAGTATCAGTCCATTGTGACAAACCGAAAGAGGAAGTGAGTTGGAGAAGTTGTTTTGCAGAGGTGGCAGTAGGATTATCAAAAGGGATGTTGAAGTCGCCAAGAATGAGGGTAGGGGTGTCTGAGGAAAGGAAGTAAGGTAGCCAGGCAGCAAAGTGATCTAGAAATTGAGTTGAGGAGTCAGGGGGTCGTTATATGACTGCAACACATATAGAGAGGGGAGAGAATAAGCGAATCATGTGGCTTTCGAATGAGGAAAATGTGAGGGGAAGAGATGGGTTGTATTTGTTGAACGGTGCAACGAGAGGAAAGTAAAAACAGAATTTATGTTTACCTGATAAATTACTTTCTCCAACGGTGTGTCCGGTCCACGGCGTCATCCTTACTTGTGGGATATTCTCCTCCCCAACAGGAAATGGCAAAGAGCCCAGCAAAGCTGGTCACATGATCCCTCCTAGGCTCCGCCTTCCCCAGTCATTCGACCGACGTAAAGGAGGAATATTTGCATAGGAGAAATCATATGATACCGTGGTGACTGTAGTTAAAGAAAATAAATTATCAGACCCGATTAAAAAAACCAGGGCGGGCCGTGGACCGGACACACCGTTGGAGAAAGTAATTTATCAGGTAAACATAAATTCTGTTTTCTCCAACATAGGTGTGTCCGGTCCACGGCGTCATCCTTACTTGTGGGAACCAATACCAAAGCTTTAGGACACGGATGAAGGGAGGGAGCAAATCAGGTCACCTAGATGGAAGGCACCACGGCTTGCAAAACCTTTCTCCCAAAAATAGCCTCAGAAGAAGCAAAAGTATCAAATTTGTAAAATTTAGTAAAAGTGTGCAGTGAAGACCAAGTCGCTGCCTTACATATCTGATCCACAGAAGCCTCGTTCTTGAAGGCCCATGTGGAAGCCACAGCCCTAGTGGAATGAGCTGTGATTCTTTCAGGAGGCTGCCGTCCGGCAGTCTCGTAAGCCAATCTGATGATGCTTTTAAGCCAAAAAGAGAGAGAGGTAGAAGTTGCTTTTTGACCTCTCCTTTTACCAGAATAAACAACAAACAAGGAAGATGTTTGTCTAAAATCCTTTGTAGCATCTAAATAGAATTTTAGAGCACGAACTACGTCCAAATTGTGCAACAAACGTTCCTTCTTTGAAACTGGATTCGGACACAAAGAAGGCACGACTATCTCCTGGTTAATGTTTTTGTTGGAAACAACTTTCGGAAGAAAACCAGGTTTAGTACGCAAAACCACCTTATCTGCATGGAACACCAGATAAGAAGGAGAACACTGCAGAGCAGATAATTCTGAAACTCTTCTAGCAGAAGAAATTGCAATCAAAAACAAAACTTTCCAAGATAATAACTTAATATCAACGGAATGTAAGGGTTCAAACGGAACCCCCTGAAGAACTGAAAGAACTAAATTGAGACTCCAAGGAGGAGTCAAAGGTTTGTAAACAGGCTTGATTCTAACCAGAGCCTGAACAAAGGCTTGAACATCTGGCACAGCTGCCAGCTTTTTGTGAAGTAACACAGACAAGGCAGAAATCTGTCCCTTCAAAGAACTTGCAGATAATCCTTTCTCCAAACCTTCTTGAAGAAAGGATAGAATCTTAGGAATTTTTATCTTGTCCCAAGGGAATCCTTTAGATTCACACCAACGGATATATTTTTTCCATATTTTGTGGTAGATTTTTCTAGTCACAGGCTTTCTGGCCTGAACAAGAGTATCAATGACAGAATCTGAGAACCCTCGCTTTGATAAGATCAAGCGTTCAATCTCCAAGCAGTCAGTTGGAGTGAGACCAGATTCGGATGTTCGAACGGACCTTGAACAAGAAGGTCCCGTCTCAAAGGTAGCTTCCATGGTGGAGCCGATGACATATTCACCAGGTCTGCATACCAAGTCCTGCGTGGCCACGCAGGAGCTATCAAGATCACCGATGCCCTCTCCTGATTGATCCTGGCTACCAGCCTGGGGATGAGAGGAAACGGCGGGAATACATAAGCTAGTTTGAAGGTCCAAGGTGCTACTAGTGCATCTACTAGAGTCGCCTTGGGATCCCTGGATCTGGACCCGTAGCAAGGAACCTTGAAGTTCTGACGAGAGGCCATCAGATCCATGTCTGGAATGCCCCACAACTGAGTGATTTGGGCAAAGATTTCCGGATGGAGTTCCCACTCCCCCGGATGAAATGTCTGACGACTCAGAAAATCCGCTTCCCAATTTTCCACTCCTGGGATGTGGATTGCAGACAAGTGGCAGGAGTGAGTCTCCGCCCATTGAATGATTTTGGTCACTTCTTCCATCGCCAGGGAACTCCTTGTTCCCCCCTGATGGTTGATGTACGCAACAGTCGTCATGTCTGATTGAAACCGTATGAATTTGGCCTTTGCTAGTTGAGGCCAAGCCTTGAGAGCATTGAATATCGCTCTCAGTTCCAGAATATTTATCGGGAGAAGAGATTCTTCCCGAGACCAAAGACCCTGAGCTTTCAGGGGTCCCCAGACCGCGCCCCAGCCCACCAGACTGGCGTCGGTCGTGACAATGACCCACTCTGGTCTGCGGAAGCTCATCCCCTGTGACAGGTTGTCCAGGGACAGCCACCAACGGAGTGAATCTCTGGTCCTCTGATCTACTTGTATCGTCGGAGACAAGTCTGTATAATCCCCATTCCACTGACTGAGCATGCACAGTTGTAATGGTCTTAGATGAATTCGCGCAAAAGGAACTATGTCCATTGCCGCTACCATCAAACCTATTACTTCCATGCACTGCGCTATGGAAGGAAGAGGAACAGAATGAAGTATTAGACAAGAGTTTAGAAGTTTTGATTTTCTGGCCTCTGTCAGAAAAATCCTCATTTCTAAGGAGTCTATTATTGTTCCCAAGAAGGGAACCCTTGTTGACGGAGATAGAGAACTTTTTTCTACGTTCACTTTCCACCCGTGAGATCTGAGAAAGGCCAGGACAATGTCCGTGTGAGCCTTTGCTTGTGGAAGGGACGACGCTTGAATCAGAATGTCGTCCAAGTAAGGTACTACTGCAATGCCCCTTGGTCTTAGCACCGCTAGAAGGGACCCTAGTACCTTTGTGAAAATTCTTGGAGCAGTGGCTAATCCGAACGGAAGTGCCACAAACTGGTAATGCTTGTCCAGAAATACGAACCTTAGGAACCGATGATGTTCCTTGTGGATAGGAATATGTAGATACGCATCCTTTAAATCCACCGTGGTCATGAATTGACCTTCCTGGATGGAAGGAAGAATTGTTCGAATGGTTTCCATTTTGAACGATGGAACCCTGAGAAACTTGTTTAGGATCTTGAGATCTAAGATTGGTCTGAATGTTCCCTCTTTTTTGGGAACTACAAACAGATTAGAGTAGAACCCCATCCCTTGTTCTCCTAATGGAACAGGATGAATCACTCCCATTTTTAACAGGTCTTCTACACAATGTAAGAATGCCTGTTTTTTTATGTGGTCTGAAGACAATTGAGACCTGTGGAACCTCCCCCTTGGGGGAAGCCCCTTGAATTCCAGAAGATAACCTTGGGAGACTATTTCTAGCGCCCAAGGATCCAGAACATCTCTTGCCCAAGCCTGAGCGAAGAGAGAGAGTCTGCCCCCCACCAGATCCGGTCCCGGATCGGGGGCCAACATCTCATGCTGTCTTGGTAGCAGTGGCCGGTTTCTTGGCCTGCTTACCTTTGTTCCAGCCTTGCATTGGCCTCCAGGCTGGCTTGGCTTGAGAAGTATGACCCTCTTGCTTAGAGGACGTAGCACTTGGGGCTGGTCCGTTTCTGCGAAAGGGACGAAAATTAGGTTTATTTTTGGCCTTGAAAGACCTATCCTGAGGAAGGGCGTGGCCCTTACCCCCAGTGATATCAGAAATAATCTCTTTCAAGTCAGGGCCAAACAGCGTTTTCCCCATTGAAAGGAATGTTAAGCAATTTGTTCTTGGAAGACGCATCCGCTGACCAAGATTTTAGCCAAAGCGCTCTGCGCGCCACAATAGCAAACCCAGAATTTTTCGCCGCTAATCTAGCCAATTGCAAAGTGGCGTCTAGGGTGAAAGAGTTAGCCAATTTGAGAGCATGAATTCTGTCCAAAATCTCCTCATAAGAAGAATCTTTATTGAGCGCCTTTTCTAGTTCATCGAACCAGAAACACGCTGCTGTAGTGACAGGAACAATGCATGAAATTGGTTGTAGAAGGTAACCTTGCTGAACAAACATCTTTTTAAGCAAACCCTCTAATTTTTTATCCATAGGATCTTTGAAAGCACAACTATCTTCTATGGGTATAGTGGTGCGTTTGTTTAGAGTAGAAACCGCCCCCTCGACCTTGGGGACTGTCTGCCATAAGTCCTTTCTGGGGTCGACCATAGGAAACAATTTCTTAAATATAGGGGGAGGGACGAAAGGTATGCCGGGCCTTTCCCATTCTTTGTTTACAATGTCCGCCACCCGCTTGGGTATAGGAAAAGCTTCGGGGGGCCCCGGGACCTCTAGGAACTTGTCCATTTTACATAATTTCTCTGGAATGACCAAATTCTCACAATCATCCAGAGTAGATAACACCTCCTTAAGCAGGGCGCGGAGATGTTCCAATTTAAATTGGAATGTAATTACATCAGGTTCAGCTTGTTGAGAAATTTTCCCTGAATCTGAAATTTCTCCCTCAGACAAAACCTCCCTGGCCCCCTCAGACTGGTGTAGGGGCACTTCAGAACCAATATCATCAGCGTCCTCATGCTCTTCAGTATTTTCTAAAACAGAGCAGTCGCGCTTTCGCTGATAAGTGGGCATTTTGGCTAAAATGTTTTTGATAGAATTATCCATTACAGCCGTTAATTGTTGCATAGTAAGGAGTATTGGCGCACTAGATGTACTAGGGGCCTCCTGTGTGGGCAAGACTGGTGTAGACGAAGGAGGGGATGATGCAGTACCATGCTTACTCCCCTCACTTGAGGAATCATCTTGGGCATCATTTTCTCTAAATTTTGTGTCACATAAATCACATCTATTTAAATGAGAAGGAACCTTGGCTTCCCCACATACAGAACACAGTCTATCTGGTAGTTCAGACATGTTAAACAGGCATAAACTTGATAACAAAGTACAAAAAACGTTTTAAAATAAAACCGTTACTGTCACTTTAAATTTTAAACTGAACACACTTTATTACTGCAAATGTGAAAAAGTATGAAGGAATTGTTCAAAATTCACCAAAATTTCACCACAGTGTCTTAAAACCTTAAAAGTATTGCACACCAAATTTGAAAGCTTTAACTCTTAAAATAACGGAACCGGAGCCGTTTTTATATTTAACCCCTTTACAGTCCCTGGTATCTGCTTTGCTGAGACCCAACCAAGCCCAAAGGGGAATACGATACCAAATGACGCCTTCAGAAAGTCTTTTCTATGTATCAGAGCTCCTCACACATGCATCTGCATGTCATGCTTCCCAAAAACAAGTGCGCAATAGAGGCGCGAAAATGAGGCTCTGCCTATGATTAGGGAAAGCCCCTAGAAAATAAGGTGTCCAATACAGTGCCTGACGGTTATTTTACATAATTCCCAAGAATAAAATAATTCCTCAAAGCTATGAAGTATTAAAATATGCTTATATATCAATCGTTTTAGCCCAGAAAATGTCTACAGTCTTAAAAGCCCTTGTGAAGCCCTTTTTTTCTTATGTAATAAAAATGGCTTACCGGATCCCATAGGGAAAATGACAGCTTCCAGCATTACATCGTCTTGTTAGAAATGTGTCATACCTCAAGCAGCAAAAGTCTGCTCACTGTTTCCCCCAACTGAAGTTAATTCCTCTCAACAGTCCTGTGTGGAAACAGCCATCGATTTTAGTAACGGTTGCTAAAATCATTTTCCTCTTACAAACAGAAATCTTCATCTCTTTTCTGTTTCAGAGTAAATAGTACATACCAGCACTATTTTAAAATAACAAACTCTTGATTGAATAATAAAAACTACAGTTAAACACCAAAAAACTCTAAGCCATCTCCGTGGAGATGTTGCCTGTACAACGGCAAAGAGAATGACTGGGGAAGGCGGAGCCTAGGAGGGATCATGTGACCAGCTTTGCTGGGCTCTTTGCCATTTCCTGTTGGGGAGGAGAATATCCCACAAGTAAGGATGACGCCGTGGACCGGACACACCTATGTTGGAGAAATACCTACACCACCTCGTTGTCTATTACCAGTAGGAGTGTGGCTGAAGTGGAGACCCCCATGTGACAGAGCAGCAGTGGATGCTGTGTCTAGGGGAGAGAGCCAGGTTTCTGTTAGGGCCAGAAGGTTGAGGGATTGAGAGATAAGAGGTCATGTATAGAAGTGAGCTTGTTGCAAACAGAACGAGAGTTCGAGTGCACAAGTGAAAGGGGTAGTGGCTTTTGATGCAAGAGGAATGTGAGTAAGGTTGGCAGAGTTTTGTTTTCTGAGTCTATGGGACGGAACACATGGATGTGCACAGCTAGGCAGTTGTTGGGGACCAGGATTAGGGGAGATGTCACTAGCAGTTAGTAAAAGCAAGAGGGAGAGTGACATGAGATACAGATTTGCAGTAATGAGACTATTTTTGAGACGAGGTGCAGGGGAGAGATAGTGTTTAGGAATAGGTAAAGTTCATGAGTACATGCTGCAGTGTAGAGAAACGCTAAGAACCCTAAGACTCATATGATAGAATAAGAATATATTAGCCTCTAGGTCAAAAACAATGGCTACGCTAGTATGAACAATTGCTCAGATGTCTCAAAAAAGAAACAATGTGTTTTTATATAGAATGCTGGAGTAGGCATTCTCAAGCTAATTTTGACTGCATTAAGCACAAGGGTTAAAATATGCTGTCCCGGCCGCAGACAACATACCAGCCCACATGACACACATTGATATAACAAATACAGTCATAGCTATTACATGAAAATTAGAAGACTGGCAGTGCTTAATTTATCTTAATAATGTATTTAATGCTGCGATGTAGGCATACATTAGATTTGATGTTAACATATTAGCTGATGGTCTCATTTATACTATACTTGTATCTAATAATGGACTTTCAAAGAAACCTATGTTTCAGACATTAACACCACACCAAGCTCTCTGAGCAAATATATAAGTTTAAATGTTTGTAGTAGGGTAAAATGAACAATGTCCTATCTGTGAGATATGCCAGTAGATTTATAAAATCATTTGGATGAGAAGCAGCATGAAAATGAGTCTCAAGTTTTAAAACTTAACATTATCATAATAAGACACTCTAAATATAATGCAAAATATTAATAGCGTTTAAAGATTTGTCTATATAGTAATCCTAACCATCGGAGAGGCAAGAGAAAGATTTATCTGAGAAAGCTTCAGCCCATCTCATCTGACAGTTCAACTCAAACCTGAGCTCCTTGTAGACTTGAGACTAAAAAGTTCTTAACCGATCCTAGATCTCTCATATTTTATAGCGGCGTCTCACTGCTGGAGTCCACATTACCAAGTGTCCAATGTAGCTGAACCTTGTAGGGCAACACTACTCGAGGAGCAAGCCCCTTCAGTGGCTCCATTCAAAGCAAAAAGCACATAGGAGAACCGTTCAGTCTGCCTAGGAGCTGGTGCGATGCAAGCTTGGGTCTATTAGAAGAAAAAAGGGCTATCTTGAGAGTCTCCGCTGTAGATGAGTTGAGATTAAATGCTTTGCGCAAACTTTCAAGTGATCTCCCGCCTAGGTGTTCAGGGCTATCAGTTAAGTACTGAGGCGATATAGGTGGTAGAAGTCGGGATGCGACAATTACAATCTCGAGTTGCGCTTTTATAGCTTGTCTTTCACACCTCAGCAAGAGGGGCCGCTGTGTATCCAGCTCAGAGGCATTCTCGGAGCTAAATAAGGCGAGTGCCGAGTTAAGGTCCCTTGCAAGCTGTTGAGCATTTTGCGTGATTAGGGTCTTAATGGATTGTTCCCATGTCTCCACGGCTTCAATTTGGCGCTTCAATCTCGTGCCTTTTCGTCTGGCGGTAGCTCGACATCTGTAGTATCACTTTATCCCTCAATGGAGTCTCTGCTCAGTAGTAAACTTGGAGTGATCTTCAATAACAAACATTATAGTATAATGTTTACTATATTGTCATTCCCCAGCACAAATGGCTGGGTGATCTGATTATTCAGGATGCTGGGGGGTAGATATAGTTCTAGGACGTAACCAGGCCTCCGCTGCGCACAACACATATTTTAGTCTGCTGGGCTGAGGACTAATATAAAAGTAGTGTAGATTAGTTCCACAATTATTCCTTTTCATTGAGTCTTTAGAAAAACACTTGATATGTGGCATAAAGAGTGGTAAACAGCGGTTTCATCTGCTCCTTCGATCACTTAGAATTATGAAGCAGCCATCTTGGTCGATGGTCAGACACGGACCCCCCCTCTAGTAATGGACATCGCAGTCTGTAGGTGCATGGCAAGCCCTTTTTGTCATGTAGGGGGCTCACCAAACAAATGCTGGGAAAGAGTAAGTATAAAAGCTCTGTGCCAGAGCAGAAGACATGGCAAAACCCTTACAATTAAACGAACACTGGTGAGAAGACAGACAAATTATAGCTGGGAAAAACCTTATCCAGCAAGAGTAAGTGAAAAAAAAGAGCAGAGGTTTGAGGTAGACAGTAGAAAAAAAATACAGGTGATGGCAGGAGAAATTCCATATATACTGTTTGAAGTTCTTTCTCTTTTTCCATTTAGCAGATTAATATTAACCGAAATACAAGGAATCACCTGCTGTTTCACGGGCCATCATAGAACAGTAGGATTGATTTTTTCCCTACTGTAGGGGCCCAATCCCTAGAAACACTGCTTCGTAAAGTTTCAATAAAGGATTATTTTACTGCCCTACAAGTTTTAATATGAAAAGGAAATTTATGCTTACCTGATAAATTGATTTTTTCTACGATACGACGAGTCCATGGATTTCATCCTTACTTGTGGGATATTAACCTTCTGCTAACAGGAAGTGGCAAAGAGCACCACAGCAGAGTTGTATATATAGCTCCTCCCTTCCCTCCACCCCCAGTCATTCGACCGAAGGTTTAGGAAGAGAAAGGAAAAGCTAAAGGTGCAGAGGTGACTGAAGTTGTAAAAAATAAAAACAGAATTTATGTTTACCTGATAAATTACTTTCTCCAACGGTGTGTCCGGTCCACAGCGTCATCCTTACTTGTGGGATATTCTCTTCCCCAACAGGAAATGGCAAAGAGCCCAGCAAAGCTGGTCACATGATCCCTCCTAGGCTCCGCCTTCCCCAGTCATTCGACCGACGTAAAGGAGGAATATTTGCATAGGAGAAATCATATGATACCGTGGTGACTGTAGTTAAAGAAAATAAATCATCAGACCTGATTAAAAAACCAGGGCGGGCCGTGGACCGGACACACCGTTGGAGAAAGTAATTTATCAGGTAAACATAAATAAAGTGTCCGGTCCACGGCGTCATCCTTACTTGTGGGAACCAATACCAAAGCTTTAGGACACGGATGATGGGAGGGAGCAAATCAGGTCACCTAGATGGAAGGCACCACGGTTTGCAAAACCTTTCTCTCAAAAATAGCCTCAGAAGAAGCAAAAGTATCAAATTTGTAAAATTTGGTAAAAGTGTGCAGTGAAGACCAAGTCGCTGCCTTACATATCTGATCAACAGAAGCCTCGTTCTTAAAGGCCCATGTGGAAGCCACGGCCCTAGTGGAATGAGCTGTGATTCTTTCAGGAGGCTGCCGTCCGGCAGTCTCATAAGCCAATCTGATGATGCTTTTAAGCCAAAAAGATAGAGAGGTAGAAGTTGCTTTTTGACCTCTCCTTTTACCAGAATAAACAACAAACAAGGAAGATGTTTGTCTGAAATCCTTTGTAGCATCTAAATAGAATTTTAGAGCACGGACAACGTCCAAATTGTGTAACAAACGTTCCTTCTATGAAACTGGATTCGGACACAAAGAAGGTACAACTATCTCCTGGTTAATATTTTTGTTGGAAACAACCTTCGGAAGAAAACCAGGCTCAGTACGTAAAAACCACCTTATCTGCATGGACCAGATAGGGCGGAGAACACTGCAGAGCAGATAACTCAGAAACTCTTCTAGCAGAAGAAATTGCAACCTAAAACAAAACTTTCCAAGATAATAACTTAATATCTATGGAATGTAAGGGTTCAAACGGAACCCCTTGAAGAACTGAAAGAACTAGATTAAGACTCCAGGGAAGAGTCAAAGGTCTGTAAACAGGCTTGATTCTAACCAGAGCCTGAACAAACGCTTAAACGTCTGGCACAGCTGCCAGCCTTTTGTGAAGTAAAACAGATAAAGCAGAGATCTGTCCCTTCAGAGAACTCGCAGAAAATCCTTTCTCCAAACCTTCAAGTAGAAAGGAAAGAATCTTAGGAATTTTTATCTTGTTCCATGGGAATCCTTTAGATTCACACCAACAGATATATTTTTTCCATATATTATGGTAAATTTTTCTAGTTACAGGCTTTCTAGCCTGAATAAGAGTATCTATTACAGAATCTGAAAACCCACGCTTTGATAAAATCAAGCGTTCAAACTCCAAGCAGTCAGTTGGAGGAAAACCAGATTCGGATGTTCGAATGGACCCTGAATAAGAAGGTCCTGTCTCAAAGGTAGCTTCCATGGTGGAGCCGATGACACATTCACCAGGTCTGCATACCAAGTCCTGCGTGGCCACACAGGAACTATCAAGGTCACCGAAGCCCTCTCCAGATTGATCCTGGCTACCAGCCTGGGAATGAGAGGAAACGGTGGGAATACATAAGCTAGGTTGAAGATCCAAGGTGCTACTATTGTATCCAATAGAGTCGCCTTGGGATCCCTGGATTTGGACCCGTAACAAGGGACCATGAAGTTCTGACGAGAGGCCATCAGAACCAAGTCTGGAATGCCCCATAATTGAGTTATTTGGGCAAAGATTTCCAGATGGAGTTCCCACTCCCCCGGATGCTCCTCCATCGCCAGGGAACTCCTTGTTACCCCCTGATGGTTGATATATGTAACAGTCGTCATGATGACCGATTGAAACCTTATGAATTTGGCCTTTGCTAGTCGAGGCCAAGCCTTGAGAGCATTGAATATCGCTCTCAGTTCCGATATGTTTATCGGGAGAAGAGAGTCTTCCCGAAACCATAGACCCTGAGTTTTCAGGGGTTCCCAGACCGCGCCCCAGCCCACCAGACTGGCGTCGGTCGTGACAATGACCTATTCTGGTCTGCGGAAGCTCATTCCCTGTGACAGGTTGTCCAGGGTCAGCCACCAACGGAGTGAATCTCTGGTTATTTGATCTACTTGTATCGTCGGAGACAAGTCTGTATAATCCCCATTCCACAGTCTGAGCATGCCCAGGTGCAATGGTCTTAGATGAATTCGTGCAAAAGGAACTATGTCCATTGCCGCAACCATCAACCCTATTACTTCCATGGACTGCGCTATGGAAGGAAGAAGAACAGAATGAAGTACCTGACCAGAGCTTAGAAGTTTTGATTTTCTGGCCTCTGTCAGAAAAACCTTCATTTCTAAGGAAACTATTATTGTTCCCAAGAAGGGAACTCTTGTTGACGGGGACAGAGAACTTTTTTCTATGTTCACTTTCCACCTGTGAGATCTGAGAAAGGCTAGGACAATGTCCGTATGAGCCCTTGCTTTTGACAGAGACGACACTTGAATCAGGATGTCGTCCAAGTAAGGTACTACTGCAATGCCCCTTGGTCTTAGCACCGCTAGAAGGGACCCTAGTACCCTTGTGAAAATCCTTGGAGCAGTGGCTAATCCGAATGGAAGTGCCACAGGTAATGCTTGTCCAGAAAGGCGAACCTTAGGAACCGAAAATGTTCCTTGTGGATAGGAATACGTAGGTACGCATCCTTTAAGTCCACCGTGGTCATGAATTGACCTTCCTGGATGGTAGGAAGGATCGTTCGAATGGTTTCCATTTTGAATGATGAAACCCTTAGAAACTTGTTTAGAATCTTGAGATCTAAAATAGGTCTGAATGTTCCCTCTTTTTTGGGAATTATGAACAGGTTGGAGTAAAAACCCATCCCTTGTTCTCCTAATGGAACAGGATGAATCACTCCCATGCTTAACAGGTCTTCTACACAGTGTAAGAATGCCTGTTCGAAGATAATTGAGACCCGTGGAACCTTCCCCTTGGGAGTAGTTCCCTGAATTCCAGGAGATAACCTTGAGAAACTATTTCTAGCGCCCAAGGATCCTGAACATCTCTTGCCCCAGCCTGAGCAAAGAGAGAAAGTCTGCCCCCCACCAGATCCTTCCCAGATCGGGGGCCAACACTTCATGCTGTTTTGGTAGCAGTGGCAGGTGACTTGGCCTTCTTACCCTTGTTCCAGCCTTGCATCAGCCTCCAGGCTGGCTTGGTTTGAGAAGTATTACCCTCTTGCTTAGAGGGTGTAGAATTTGAAGCTGGTCCGTTTCTGCGAAAGGGACGAAAATTTGGCTTCTTTTTAGCCTTAAAAGACCTATCCAGAGGAAGGGCGTGGCCCTTTCCCCCAGTGATGCCTGAAATAATCTCTTTCAAGTCAGGGCCAAACAGTGTTTTACCCTTGAAAGGGATGTTAAGCAAAAGCGCTCTGCGCGCCACGATAGCAAACCCTGAATTATGCGCCGCTAATCTAGCTAATTGCAAAGCGGCATCTAAAATAAAAAAGAGTTAGCCAATTTAAGAGCTTGAACTCTGTCCAAAACCTCCTCGTACGAAGATTCTTTATTAAGCGACTTTTCTAGTTCTTCGAACCAGAAACACGCAGCTGTAGTGACAGGAACAATGCATGAAATTGGTTGTAGAAGGTAACCTTGCTGAACAAACATCTTTTTAAGCAAACCCTCTAACCTTTAATCCATAGGATCTTGAAAGCACAACTATCTTCTATAGGAATAGAAGTGCGTTTGTTTAGAGTAGAAACCGCCCCCTCGACCTTGGGGACTGTATGCTATAAGTCCTTTCTGGGGTCGACTATAGGAACTAATTTCTTAAATATAGGGGGAGGACAAAGGGTATGCCGGGCCTTTCCCACTCCTTATTTACTATGTCCGCCACCCGCTTGGGTATAGGAAAAACATCGGGGGGCACCGGAACCTCTAGGAACTTGTCCATCTTACCTAATTTCTCTGGAATGACCAAATTGTCACAATCATCCAGAGTAGATAATACCTCCTTAAGTAGTGCGTGGAGATGTTGAAATTTAAATTTAAAAGTTACAATATCAGGTTCTGCTTGTTGAGAAATTTTCCCTGAATCTGAAATTTCTCCCTCAGACAAAACCTCCCTCCTGGCCCCTTCAGATAGGTGTGAGGGTATGTCAGAACAGATATCATCAGCGTCCTCTTGCTCTTAAGTGTTTTAAACAGAGCAATCACGCATTCTCTGATAAGTAGGCATTTTGGAAAAAAATGCATGCAATAGAATTATCCATTACAGCCATTAATTGTTGTATGGTAATAAGTATTGGCGCACTAGATGTACTAGGGGCCTCTTGTGTGGGCAAAACTGGTGTAGACACAGAAGGGGATGATGCAGTACCATGCTTACTCCCCTCATTAGAGGAATCATCTTGGGCAATATCATATCTATGGCATTATTATCCCTACTTTGTTTGGACATTATGACACAAATATATCACATATATTTAAATGGGGAGACACATTGGCTTTCATACATATAGAACATCGTAATCTGATGGTTCAGACATGTTAAACAGGCTTAAACTTGTCAACAAAGCACAAAAAAACGTTTTACAATAAAACCGTTACTCTCCCTTTAAATTTTAAACTGAACACACTTTATTACTGAATATGTGAAAAAGTATGAAGGAATTGTTCAAATTTCACCAAAATTTCACCACAATAACTTAAAGCCTTAAAAGTATTGCACACCAAATTTGAAATCTTTAACCCTTAAAATAACGGAACCGGAGCCGTTTTTACAATTAACCCCTATACAGTCCCAGGTATCTGCTTTGCTGAGACCCAACCAAGCCCAGAGGGGAATACGATACCAAATGATGCCTTCTATAAGCTTTTTCAGTGGTTCTTAGCTCCTCACACATGCATCTGCATGCCATGCTTTCCAAAAACAACTGCGCATTAAAGGCGCGAAAATGAGGCTCTGTCTATGACTAGAAAAGGCCCCCAGTGAAAAAGGTGTCCAATACAGTGCCTGCCGTTTTTATTAAAACAATCCCCAAGATTTAACAACTATTAAAAGTAATAATCTGCCAAATATACTTAGTAATCGTTTTAGCCCAGAAAAATGTCTACCAGTTTTTTAAGCCCTAATGAAGCCCTTTATTCTTTTACTTAAACTAAGAAAATGGCTTACCGGTTCCCATAGGGAAAATGACAGCTTCCAGCATTACCGAGTCTTGTTAGAAATGTGTCATACCTCAAGCAGCAAAAGTCTGCTCACTGTTTCCCCCAACTGAAGTTAATTCCTCTCAACAGTCCTGTGTGGAAACAGCCATCGATTTTAGTAACAGTTGCTAAAATCATTTTCCTCTTACAAACAGAAATCTTCATCTCTTTCCTGTTTCAGAGTAAATAGTACATACCAGCACTATTTTAAAATAACAAACTCTTGATTGAAGAATAAAAACTACATTTAAACACCAAAAAACTCTAAGCCATCTCCGTGGAGATGTTGCCTGTACAACGGCAAAGAGAATGACTGGGGAAGGCGGAGCCTAGGAGGGATCATGTGACCAGCTTTGCTGGGCTCTTTGCCATTTCCTGTTGGGGAAGAGAATATCCCACAAGTAAGGATGACGCCGTGGACCGGACACACCTATGTTGGAGAAATACAATCTCTCTTAAAAATGACAGGGAGGGCCGTGGACTCGTCGTATCGTAGAAGAAATCAATTTATCAGGTAACCATAAATTTCCTTTTCTTCTACAAGATACGACGAGTCCACAGATTTCATCCTTACTTGTGGGATACAATACCAAAGCTACAGGACACGGATGAAACGGGAGGGACAAGACAGAGACCTAAACGGAAGGCACCACTGCTTGAAGAACCTTTCTACCAAAAACAGCCTCAGAAGAAGCAAAAGTATCAAATTTGGAAAATTTGGAAAAAGTATGAAGAGATGACCAAGTCGCAGCCTTACAAATCTGTTCAACAGAAGCACACAGCCCTAGTAGAATGAGCCGTAATTCTTTCAGGAGGATGCTGTCCAGCAGTCTCATACGCCAGGCGGATGATACTCCACAGCCAAAAAGAAAAAGAGGTAGCCATAGCCTTCTGACCCCTACACTTTCCAGAATAAAAAATGAATAATGAAGATGATTGACGGAAATCCTTAGTCGCCTGTAAGTAAAACTTCAAGGCACGGACCACGTCCAGGTTATGTAACAGACGCTCCTTCTTAGAGGAAGGATTAGGACACAAGGAAGGAACAACAATTTCCTGATTAATATTCTTATTCGAAACAACCTTAGGAAGAAATCCAGGTTTGGTACGCAAAACCACCTTATCAGAATGGAATATAAGATAAGGCGAATCACATTGTAATGCTGAAAGCTCAGAACCCCTACGAGCAGAAGAAATAGCAACTAAAAACAAAACTTTCCAAGATAACAGTTTTATATCTATGGAATGCATGGGTTCAAACGGAACCCCTTGAAGAACTCTAAGAACTAGATTCAAACTCCAGGGAGGAGTGATTGGTCTAAATAGAGGCTTAATTCTGGTTAGAGTCTGATAAAAAGACTGAACATCTGCAACATCTGCCAAACGGTTGTGAAGCAAAATTGACAAAGCAGAGATCTGTCCCTTTAAGAAACTTGCTGATAACCCTTTCTCCAATCCTTCTTGGAGAAAAGACAGAATCCTGGGAATCCTAACTTTACTCCATGAGTAGCACTTGGATTCACACCAATAAAGATATTTACGCCATATCTTATGATAGATTTTTCTAGTGACAGGCTTACGTGCCTGTATCAAAGTATCGATGACCGAATCAGAGAATCCCCGCTTAGATAAGATCAAGCGTTCAATCTCCAAGCAGTCAGCTGCAGAGAATTTAGATTTGGATGTATGAAAGGCCCTTGAATGAGAAGGTCCTGTCTCAAAGGAAGTCTCCACGGTGGCAGAGAGGACATGTCCACTAGATCCGCATACAAAGTTCTGCATGGCCACGCAGGCGCTATCAGGATTACTGAAGCTTTCTCCTGTTTGATCCGAGCAAACACGCGTGGAAGGAGAGGAAATGGTGGAAACACATAAGCTAGGCTGAACGACCAAGGCACTGCCAAGGCATCTATCAGTTCGGCCTGAGGATCCCTCGACCTGGATCCGTAACATGGAAGCTTGGCATTCTGATGAGATGCCATCAGATCCAATTCTGGTCTGCCCCATTGGCGAATCAATGAGGCAAACACCTCCGGGTGGAGTTCCCACTCCCCCGGATGAAAAGTCTGACAACTTAGAAAATCCACTTCCCCGTTCTCTACTCCTGGGATGTAGATTGCCGATAGATAACAAGAGTGGGCCTCCGCCCATTGGATTATCTTGGATACTTCTATCATCGCTAAGGAACTCCTTGTTCCCCCTAATGATTGAGATAAGCCACAGTCGTGATATTGTCCGACTGGAATCTGATGAATTTTGCCGAAGCCAACAGAGGCCATGCCTGAAACGCAATGAACATTGCTCTCAGTTCCAGAATATTGATTGGAAGTAGAGACTCCACCTGAGTCCAAACACCCTGAGCCTTCAGGGAATTCCAGACTGCACCCAGCCCAGAAGACTGGCGTCCGTTGTCACTATCACCCGTGAGGGTCTGCGGAAACACGTCCCCTTGGACAGATGATCCGGCGACAACCACCAAAGAACAGAGTCTCGTGTTCTGTTCACCGGATCGTTGTCAAGAAACCAAAGTTTAGGCCCAACCGGAGCTAATGCCTGCTGCCTTCTCAGTCAGAGTAAACTGCGCATCTGAGCATGCGAAAATAGGCCCCGCCCATCATGGACGTCGAACAAATTAATCTGTATCACCGCATGGGAAGCGGTTAGCAAAGAAAGCCGTGTGGTCCCCTAAAAACATCACAGTAATGCTGCAGCCATACTTATATTTGTATTTTATCAACCAAATAAAAACGTTAAGCTGCCTCTCCCAGTGTCGAGAGAGAGAGAGAGAGAGAGAGAGAGAGAGAGAGAGAGAGAGAGAGAGAGAGAGAGAGAGAGAGAGAGAGAGAGAGAGAGAGAGAGAGAAAAAGAGAGAGAGAGGGAGAAAGAGAGAGAGAGAGGGAGAAAGAAAAGGAAAGAAAAGGAAAGAAAAAGAGAAAGAAAGAGAAAGAGAAAGAAAGAGAAAGAAAGAAAAAGAAAGAGAAAAAAAAACGAGAAAGACAGAGAGTGAAAGAGAGAGAGAGTGAAAGAAAGAAAAAGAAAGAGAGAGAGAGAGAGAGAGAGTGAGAGAGAGAGGGAGAAAGAGAAAAAAAGAAAGAGAAAAAGAGAAAAAGAAAGAGAGAGAGAAAGAGAGGGTGAAAGAGTGAAAGAAAAAAAGAGAGAGAGAGAGAGAGAGAGAGAGAGAGAGAGAGGGAGAAAGAGAAAAAAAGAAAGAGAAAAAGAAAGAAAGAGAATGAAAGAAAGAAAGAGAGAAAGAAAAAAAGAGATAAAAAGATGAAAAAGAAGAAAAGGAGAAAGAGGGAAAGAAAGAATGAAAGAAAGAGAATGAGAGCAAAAGAAAGAGAATGAGAGCGAAAGAAAGAGAATGAGAGCGAAAGAAAGAGAATGAGAGCGAAAGAAAGAGAATGAGAGCGAAAGAAAGAGAATGAGAGCGAAAGAAAGAGAATGAGAGCGAAAGAAAGAAAAAGAGCGAATGAGCGAAAGAGAGCAAGAAAGCGTATGAAGTTTCAGTTTACAGCTTATTACAAAATATCAAACAATACCCTTTTTACGTTAGAGATGCCATGATGTACCAGTATAGAACTCTATAATAATAATCCCGAGAAAAATGGCATGCGGATGTGCCTGTACATTTATAAACATATAGCGCCTCCTAGGTTTGATATTAATGCTTTAGTTTACCACAAAGGCTCTCGTCTATAAAGGTGTAGTTGCTTCGCAGAATTATCAGCCAATGGAAGTGACTAATAATTATCCAGGCAACTGCTCATTATTGCATGCATTGTGCCTCATAGTGGCCATGGAAAAAGCCAGAAAGGATCTACAGGCATGCTGAAATAAAATGTGTCACTAAACTTAGATACTAAATAGAAGTCATCTTTTACAGGATATCTGCATTCAAATCTAGAGGGTTATTCATAGAAGATTAGAAAATTAACTTAACTTTGTAAATAATGCCAGTATTATGTGTATCAGACGTACAAATTCAATCCATCATTCTAGTGCTGGGCAAAACAATGGTTCCAGGGCACCTCAAAAATGTATCTGGCACATGGATCTGAGAACACTACTGGATCCCATTTTCCTACTACCATACTGCCATGGCAGCAATTTTGAAAAGGGTTCAATAGTGGCAGCCTGCTTTGCTCTAAGAATTGTGGGAAATGCAGTCCCAACTTGAGAAAGGAAACTGCAATCCCCACAAAGCCACGATTTAAAGGGAAACTTAACCCAAATGTTTTCTTTAATAATTCAGATAGAGCAGCAATTTTAAGCAACTTCCTGATTTACTCCTATTATCAAATTTTCTTAGTTCTCTTGCTGTCTTTATTTGAAAAAGCAGTAATGTAAGCTTAAGAGCTGGCCCATTTCTTTCATGTAATTGGCAAGAGTCCATGAGCTAATGACGTATAGGATATACAATCCTACCAGGAGGGGCAAAGTTTCACTAACCTCAAAATGCCTATAAATACACCCCTCACCACACCCACAATTCAGTTTTACAAACTTTGCCTCCTATGGAGGTGGTGAAGTAAGTTTGTGCTATAATTTCTACGTTGACATGCGCTTCTCAGCATTGTTGAAGCCCGATTCCTCTCAGAGTACAGCGAATGTCAGAGGGACGTGAAGGGAGTATCACTTATTGAATACGATGATTTCCCTAACTGGGGTCTATTTCATAGGTTCTCTGTTATCGGTCGTAGAGATTCCTCTCCTACCTCCCTTTTCAGATCGACGATATACTCTCAATTTACCATTACCTCTACTGATAACTGTTTCAGTACTGGTTTGGCTATCTGCTATAGGTGGATGGGTGTCTTTTGGTAAGTATGTTTTCATTACTTAAGACACTTTCAGCTGTGGTTTGGCACTTTATGCATTTATATAAAGTTCTAAATATATGTATTGTACTTATATTTGCCATGAGTCAGGTTCATGTATTTCCTTCTGCAGACTGTCAGTTTCATATTTGGGGAATATAAACACTTTTTTAAGAAATTTCTTTCTTACCTGGGGTTTAGTCTTTTTTCAATTGACTACTTCTTGCAAATTGCGGGCAGTATAGGCCCGCGGGTGCGTCAAATGCTAAACTTTATTGCGCATTCTTGGCGCGAGAATTTTTTTGGCACGAAAAATAAGTCTATGACACAACTTCTTCATTTCAGGCGTCATAGTTGACGCCGAAGCCTTACACACAGTTGCGCCATTAGTAACGCGAGTATCATTTCCGGCGCCAAAAAAGTTTTCAGTTACGTTGTGCGTCACACTTGGCGCCAAACTTTTTTATTATTTCAATACCCCATTGATGTTTGCCTCTTGCCTTTTTCTCTATTAAAGGGTTATGCTATTTGCATTTTTTCCCATTCCTGAAACTGTCATATAAGGAAATTGATAATTTTGCTTTATATGTTGTTTTTTCTTTTACATTTTGCAAGATGTCTCAATCTGATCCTGCCTCAGAAGTTTCTGCTGGAACATTGCTGCCTGACATCGGTTCTACCAAAGCCAAGTGCATTTGTTGTAAAATTGTGGAAATTATTTCGCCGAATGTCATTTGTAATAGTTGTCATGATAAACTTTTACATGTAGATAGTGTGTCCATCAGTAATAGTACATTGCCAGTTGCAGTTCCTTCAACTTCTAATGTACATGATATACCTATGAATTTTAAAGAATTTGTTTCTGATTCTATCCAGAAGGCTTTGTCTGCATTTCCACCTTCTAATAAACTTAAAAGGTCTTTTAAAACTTCTCATTTAGTTGATGAAATTTCAAATGACCAACAACATAATAATTTATCCTCTTCTGATGAGGATCTGATACAGAAGATCCTTCCTCAGACATTGACACTGACAAATCTACTTATTTATTTAAAATAGAGTATATGCATTCTTTATTAAAAGAAGTGTTAATTACTTTGGATATTGAGGTAACCAGTCCTCTTGACGTTCAGTGTAATAAACGTTTAAATGCTGTTTTTAAACCTCCTGTGGTTTCTCCAGGGTTTTTTCCTATTTCTGATATGATTTCTAGGGAATGGAATAAGCCAGGTACTTATTTTATTCTTCAAGGTTTAAAAAATTGTATCCTTTACCAGTAAATTCTATAGAGTTTTGGGGGGAAAAATTCCCAAAGTTGATGGGGCTATTTCTACTCTTGCTAAACGTACCACTATTCCTATGGAAGATAGTACTTCCTTTAAGGATCCTTTAGATAGGAAGCTTGAATCTTATCTAAGGAAGGCCTATTTATATTCAGGTCATCTTCTCAGACCTGCAATTTCTTTGGCCGATGTTGCGGCTGCATCAACTTTCTGGTTGGAGAATTTAGGGCAACAAGAATTGGATTCTAACATATCTAGCATTATTTGCTTACTGCAATATGCTAATCATTTTATTTGTGATGTCATTTTTGATATTATCAAAATTGATGTTAGATCCATGTCTTTAGCTATATTAGCTAGAAGAGCTTTGTGGCTTAAATCTTGAAATGATGATATGACATCTAAATCTAGATTACTATCTCTTTCTTTCCAAGGTAATAAGTTATTTGGTTCTCAGTTGGATTCTATTATTTCAACTGTCACTGGGGGAAAGGGAGTTTTTCTGCCTCAGGATAAAAAACCTAAGGGTAAATCTAAGGCTTCTAACCGTTTTCGTTCCTTTCGTCAAAATAAGGAACAAAAACTTAATCCTTCCTCCAAGGAATCTGTTTCCAATTGGAAGCCTTCCTCAAATTGGAATAAATCCAAGCCATTTAAGAAACCAAAGTCAGCCCCTAAGTCCGCATGAAGGTGCGGCCCTCATTCCAGCTCAGCTGGTAGGGGGCAGATTTAGGTTTTTCAAGGATATTTGGATAAATTCTGTCCAAAACCAATGGATTCAGAGCATTGTCTCTCAAGGGTATCGAATAGGATTCAGAGTAAGACCTCCTGTGAGAGGATTTTTTCTCTCACGTATCCCAGCAAATCCAGTAAAAGCTCAGGCTTTCCTGAAGTGTGTTTCAGACCTGGAGTCTTCAGGGGTAATCATGACAGTTCCTTTTCAGGAACAAGGTTTGGGGTTTTATTCAAATCTATTCATTGTCCCAAAGAAGGAAAATTTATTCAGACCAGTTCTGGATCTGAAAATTTTGAATCGTTATGTAAGAGTACCAACTTTCAAGATGGTGGCTATAAGGACTATTCTGCCTTTTGTTCAGCGAGGACATTATATGTCCACAATAGACTTGCAGGATGCATACCTTCATATTCTGATTCATCCAGAACATTATCAGTTTCTGAGATTCTTTTTTCTAGACAGGCATTACCAATTTGTTGCTCTTCCATTTGGCCTAGCAACAGCTCCAAGAATCTTTTCAAAGGTTTTAGGTGCCCTACTCTCTGTAATGAGAGATCAGGGTATTGCGGTGTTTCCTTATTTGGACGATATCTTGGTACTAGCTCAGTCTTTACGTTCTGCAGAATCTCACATGAATCAACTAGTGTTGTTTCTTCGGAAACATGGTTGGAGGATCAATTTACCAAAAAGTTTCTTGATTCCTCAGACAAGGGTCACCTTTTTAGGCTTCCAGATAGATTCAGTGTCCATGACTCTGTCTCTAACAGACAAGAGACGTTTAAAATTGGTTGCAGCCTGCCGGCACCTTCAGTCTCAGTCATTCCCTTCAGTGGCTATGTGCATGGAAGTTTTAGGTCTCATGACTGCAGCATCGGACGTGATCCCCTTTGCTTGTTTTCACATGAGACCTCTACAGCTTTGTTTTTTGTTTGTTTTTTCAAATACATTTTTATTGACAACATTGTGATAACAACATAACAGTACTCTTTTTGTACATAATTGGTAGCGATAGTACATACAATAAAACAGGAGATAAATGACATCAGGAGGGAATCAGCGGGCGCTGTAGAGGAGTCATTTATAACATTAAGAGGCTATCTAGTGCGCACATGGATGGTTATTTTGTTATGTATTAGTACTCTGATAAAATTTTAAATTTTTATAATGGGGAAATATATGGCAAGTGATGCCATATTCAGTAGTCCTGACAGTTAAAGAACACAAATCAATACTGGAAAAAGAAAATATATGGTATATGCGGTGTATACGGGCGGATATAGTGTTGATGGGTTAAATCACCAAAGGTCCCATAAAGGGAGTGTGCGGAGGGGAGGGTACAGGAGGGAGGAGGGGGATAGGGGTAGGGGGAAAGAAAGTATCCAGGGGGAGGGGTGGGGTAACAATGGAAGGGGAAATCCCCGTCAGTAAACGAGAGGCACCTCGGGACAATCACAGTGAGGTGCACCCTCAGGGGTTGGGGGGGGGGGGAAGTTGCCAGAAGTGGGCTGGTAGTGCTCTAAAGGGAAAGGCCTAATTATGAGGTTTGTTTCAGGTAAGTCTCCCAGGGTTCCCATATTAGCCTAGATGTTCCTGACTGGTTTCTCATCCGAAAGACATAGTCTTCCATGGATTTGATGTATTGTAAATAGTCAACTACAGCCTGCCATCTTGGAGGTTGCGGTTTCTTCCAGTTCCTGGCTATCAGCATTTTAACCGAGGTCAGCAAATAGACATATAAGTATCTCCTATGGATCGGTAATTTTTTTATTCCAATATGAAGAAGGGGCAGGCTTGGAGTATCCGGTGTCGGGAGTTCTAAGGTCGTGCATAATCTAGACCAAAGCGGTCGGAGTCTGTCGCATGACCACCACACATGGAGCGGAGTGCCTATTTACCTCTACAGCTTTGTATGCTGAACCAATGATTCAGGGATTATACAAAGATATTAAAATTAATATCCTTAAATCCCAATGTACGACAATCTGACGTGGTGGCTAGATCACCATCGTTTAGTTCAAGGGGCTTCTTTTGTTCGGCCAACCTGGACTGTGATCACAACAGACGCGAGTCTTTCAGGTTGGGGAGCTGTTTGGGGATCTCTGACAGCACAAGGGGTTTGGAAATCTCAAGAGGCAAGATTACCAATAAATATTTTAGAACTCCGTGCAATTCTTCAGTTTTGGCCTCTGTTTAAGAGAGAACCGTTCATTTGTTTTCAAACAGACAATATCACAACAGTGGCATATGTCAATCATCAGGATGGAACTCACAGTCCCCAAGCTATGAAAGAAGTATCTCGGATACTTGCTTGGGCGGAATCCAGCTCCTGTCTAATCTCTGCGGTGCATATCCCAGGTGTAGACAATTGTGAGGCGGATTATCTCAGCCGTCAGACTTTACATCCAGGGGAGTGGTCTCTCCATACAGATGTGTTTTCTCAGATTGTTCAGATGTGGGGTCTTCCAGAGAAAGATCTCATGGCCTCTCATCTAAACATGAAACTTCCCAGATACCTGTCCAGGTCCAGGGATGTTCAGGCGGAAGTAGTGGATGCGCTGACACTTCCTTGGTGTTATCATCCTGCTTATATCTTCCCGCCTCTAGTTCTCCTTCCAAGAGTGATCTCCAAAATCTTCATGGAACAAACATTTGTGTTGCAGGTGGCTCCAGCATGGCGACACAGGTTTTGGTATGCGGATCTGGTTCGGATGTCCAGTTGCCAGCCTTGGCCACTTCCGTTAAGGCCAGACCTACTTTTTCCATCAGGATCTCAAATCATTAAATTTGAAGGTATGGTAATTGAACGCTTAGTACCAAGTCATAGAGGTTTCTCTGACTCAGTGATTAATACTATGGGGGGTAGTTATCAAGCCGTCTACTTTTCTGGCTTCGCCGGCCCAATACGCCCGCCTAAGCTCGCCTACCTTCGCCGCCGCGGACCTGAAAAAATACGCCTAAGTTATCAAATAAAGCTGTCAAAAAGCCGCGGGGCGATGAGCAGCGGACTGTGACAGTTATCACTCATCCGATCTCGCTGCCCTTCGGCTTTTTCCCAGCTTTATTGCTAGCCTGTCACTAAGCACTCACACTAAACTACACTGTTCTACCGGCGCCCCCGGAGCCTCCCGCAACTCAATAAAGTTACTAACCCCTAAACCGCCGCTCCTAGACCCCGCCGCAACTCTTATAAATGTATTAACCCCTAAACCGCCGCTCCTAGACCCTGCCGCAACTCTTATAAATGTATTAACCCCTAAACCGCCGCTCCCGGACACCGCTGCCACCTATAGTATACCTAGTAACCCCTATCCTGCCCCCCCTATACCGTCGCCCTCTATAATAAAATTAACCCCTATCCTGCCCCCCACTACGCCGCCGCCACTGTCATAAAATTATTAACCCCTAAACCTAAGTCTAACCCTAACCCTAACGCCCCCCTAACTTAAATATTAATTAAATAAATCTCAATAAATTAACTCTTATTAACTAAATGAATCCTATTTAAAACTAAATACTTACCTTTAAAATAAACCCTAATATAGCTACAATATAAATAATAATTATATTCTAGCTATCTTAGGATTTATTTTTATTTTACAGGTACCTTTTAATTTATTTTAACCATGTACAATAACTATTAAATAGTTATTAACTATTTAATAGCTTACCTAGCTAAAATAAAGAGAAATGTACCTGTGAAATAAATCCTAACCTAAGTTACAATTACACCTAACACTACACTATACTTTAATAAATTATTCCTATTTAAAAATAAATACTTACCTGTAAAATAAACCCTAAGATAGCTACAATATAATTAATAATTATATTATAGCTATCTTAGGATTTATATTTATTTTACAGGTAACTTTGTATTTATTTTAGCTAGTTAGAATAGTTATTAAATAGTTATTAACTATTTAATAACTACATAGCTAAAAGAAATACAAAATTACCTGTAAAATAAATCCTAACTTAAGTTACAATTAAACCTAATACTACACTATCATTAAATTAATTAAATAAATTAACTACAAATAACTACAATTAAATACAATTACATAAACTAACTAAAGTACAAAAAATAAAAAAGCTAAGTTACAAAAAATAAAAAAATAAGTTACAAACATGTTACAAATATTACAACAATTTTAAGCTACTTACACCTAATCTAAGCCCCCTAATAAAATAACAAACCCCCCCAAAATAAAAAAATGCCCTACCCTATTCTAAATTAAATAAATTTCAAAGCTCTTTTACCTTACCAGCCCTTAAAAGGGCCATTTGTGGGGGCATGCCCCAAAGAAAACAGCTCTTTTGCCTGTAAAAGAAAAATACAACCCCCCCCCAACATTAAAACCCACCACCCACATACCCCTAATCTAACCCAAACCCCCCTTACAAAAACCTAACACTAATCCCCTGAAGATCATCCTACCTTGAGTCGTCTTCACTCAGCCGAGCCACCGATGGAACTGAAGAGGACATCCGGAGCGGAAGAAGTTAATCCTCCAAGCGGCGCTGAAGAAATCTGCTAGTTTTTTGATAGCTAGCAAAAGTAGTGAGAATGTGCCGCACTTGCGGAACATCTGGAGTGACGTAAGAATCGATCTGTGTCGGACTGAGTCCGGCGGATCGATGCTTACGTCACAAAATTCTACTTTTGCCGGTCTCGAGCCTTTGATAACTAAGGCGAATCAGCCTTGCCACAAATACGCTGCGGAATTCCAGCGTATTTGAGGTTGACGGCTTGATAACTAGGCCCCTATGTTACAAGCTCATAAATCTGTCTCTAGAAAGATTTATTATATAGTTTGGAAGACTTACATTTCATGGTGTTCTTCTCATAAATTCTCTTGGCATTCTTTTAGAATTCCTAGAATTTTACAGTTTCTTCAGGATGGTTTGGATAAGGGTTTGTCTGCAAGTTCCTTGAAGGGACAAATCTCTGCTCTTTCTGTTTTATTTCACAGAAAGAATGCTATACTTATTGATATTCACTGTTTTGTACAGGCTTTAGTTCGTATTAAGCCTGTCATTAAATCAATTTCTCATTAATTTGGTCCTGAAGGCTTTACAGGCTCCTCCATTTGAGCATATGCATTCTTTGGACATTAAACTACTTTCTTGGAAAGTGTTGTTCCTTTTGGCTATCTCTTCTGCTAGAAGAGTTTCTGAGCTATCTGCTCTTTCTTGTGAGTCTCCTTTTCTGATTTTTCATCAGGATAAGGCAGTTTTGCGGACTTCTTTTCAATTTTTACCTAAGGTTGTGAATTCTAACAACATTAATAGAGAAATTGTTGTCCCTTCTTTGTGTCCTAATCCTAAGAATTCTTTAAAAAGATCCTTACATTCTTTGGATGTGGTAAGAGCTTTGAAATATTATGTGGAAGCTAAAGATTTCAGGAAGACTTCCAGTCTATTTGTTTTATTTTCTGGTCCTAGGAAAGGTCAGAAGGCTTCTGCTATTTCCTTGGCTTCTTGGTTGAAACTTTTGATTCATCAAGCTTATTTGGAGTTGGGTCAGGCCCCGCCTCAGAGAATTACTGCTCATTCTACTAGATCAGTCTCCACTTCGTGGGCCTTTAAGAATGAAACTTCAGTTGATCAGATTTGCAAAGCGGCACTTGGTCCTCTTTGCATACATTTACTAAATTCTACAGTTTTGATGTATTTGCTTCTTCAGAAGCAGTTTTGGGTAGAAAAGTTCTTCAGGCAGCTGTTTCAGTTTGATTCTTCTGCTTTGGATTTAAGTTCTTTTCTTTCATTTATGAGAATAAACTTATTTTTTTGGGTTGTGGATTAATTTTTTCAGCGGAAAATGGCTGTTTTTATTTTTATCCCTCACTCTCTAGTGACTCTTGCGTGGAGTTCCACATTTTGGTTATTGCTATCCCATACGTCACTAGCTCATGGACTCTTGCCAATTACATGAAAGAAAACATAATTTATGTAAGAACTTACCTGATAAATTCATTTCTTTCATATTGGCAAGAGTCCATGAGGCCCACCCTTTTTATGGAGGTTTTTTGCATAAAGCACAATGATTTCCAAATTTCCTTTGTTGATGCTTTCTACTCCTTTCTTTATCACTCCACTGCTTGGCTATTCGTTAAACTGAATTATGGGTGTGGTGAGGGGTGTATTTATAGGCATTTTGAGGTTTGGGAAACTTTGCCCCTCTTGGTAGGATTGTATATCCCATACGTCACTAGCTCATGGACTCTTGGCAATATGAAAGAAATGAATTTATCAGGTAAGTTCTTACAAAAATTATGTTTTTTGATTCAGTACACTGGGTAGTGCTTTCTGATTGGTGGCTACATTTAGCCACTAATCATCAAGCGCTACCCAGGTGCTGAACAACAATGGGCTAGCTCCTAAGCTTATACATTCCTGCTTTATCAAATAAAGATACCAAGAGAACTAAGAAAATTTGATAATAGGAGTAAATGAGAAAGTTGCTTAAAATTGATGCTCTTTCTGAATCATTAAAGAAAAAATTTGGGTTGATGCTAGTGGGCACAATGACTCAGATCAGTGCTGTGAGGATGATACACTGCCACCATTGCTGGCAAACAAGGATTAAATAATCATGTGTTTTGCAACAGTGATTTAACCCCTTGATTGCCCAATGTGCCTATATGAATCAAGGAATGAAATGACTAATTAGGGTGTATTTCTGGCAAGTCAGACATTTAATAAATCGCTATGACATGTTGCCCCACACTAACTAAGGCTTTAGCAGGGAGATTAGAGCAATTGACATGCCAAACTCAAGTTACTGTGGTTCACCTTAGTCCAAGGGTGTGCCTTAATCTGGGGAAATTTGAACTCTGTGTAGTTTGGATTCATTTCCCTAATCTGCTCCCGTGTCGGTGTACCAAGGACCTACAAGGAAAGAAAAAAAAAAGAAAGAAGAGACACTTTAAAAAAATTATCAATTGTGGATCCGTGTGACAAATATATTCCATTTAAATAAGCAGCAATCGTGGGTAACACTAACTTCTACTAATTGACTAACATGGTTGCGAAGGTATCTGTAGAAACAATACAGATTACTTATGCAAGGACATAACCACACAGAGGGCTGTCAATCAATGTCTTAGCCTCCTCTAGCAATAGGGTCACTAGACAAAACAAGCTGTAGAAATGTGATGTAGCAAAATAACTGACAGTGGTAACGATTACTGGGAGAGGTGCATCCTCTAAAAAAAGCAGAATCCTTTAGTATTGTCACCATGAGAGGGTAGTTAATAGCAGAGAACATATTTGTAGATTAGAGAGAACTGGATATAAAACGTGATACAGAATATGATTAATAACAAAACAAGGGAACAGAGTACATGATGCTTAAAGCACCACTAAATACAATAGAACTGAGGAACCAATATAGGATTCATAATGAGACAATACAAAATCAGTAGATTTTTTCCTGACATACAGTATCAGTTAGTTGCATTTTCCTTCCCACTGCATTATATAATAACAAATCACGTGTGTTATGTCCATTCTTGCACAGGCTCAGTAGGAGCTGATGCCCCAGAAAGGGTGCATAGAATAAAACTGTGCACATTTATAAATTAAACATAAATTGGAAAGTTGTTTAAAATTGCGTTCTGTATCTGATTCATGAAAGTTTCATTTTGACTTTAGCGCCCCTTTAAAACGGGCCATAATAGTCTAGCATGTAATTTTATGACTACAGACCCTGCAATACTATGTGTTTAACCCCTGCTGATTGGATCAGTGGCGGGTTGCACGAAGAACCAGCGGCACTTTTACTATGTGTTTAACACCTTTGCAGGGGTTAAAAACGCAGTAGTGTAAGGCCGACAGTTGTAAAATGACATATATAATTAATTAGAGCAAGTCATTTTTAAGCTGTTGGGGTAATACATCTGCAACTGCCTGTTAAACAGCTTTTTGGTTTTGTATGTATAGCACAATACTATGGTAGATAATACAGATATTTTCTTGTTGAAAATAAAGGACAGGTGAGTGTGTGCTATGCTATAGAGGGGTTTTGCTTCTATAAGGTATCAACACAATGTAAGTGATATGAAGGCAAAATGGTTACCACTCTATCCAGAGATCTCGTAAACAGCAGATTCAGTGCAGACAGCGAATGATCCAAAGGATACATTTATCCTATCATTATGCTACAATGCACCAAATATGAATAGCACCTACCCACACTGCCTTATACAGAAGACAAAGACTAGTATATAAGCACTACACCCCATCACAAGCCATCAACACTGAACAGACGCAAATTTGACATATTGTTTGTTTTATAAATACTATGGACACCCATGCTATTAAAGCAATTTATTTGTGACGTCACCCTTAAAAGGTACTGATCATTTTATAAATGAAGATGCAGATATAATCAATACAGTGCAAGTCAAAAATGGGGAACAGCACACATACGTTTACTTTTTCACATTGCCAAAGTGTAGGGTAACCTGTCACAGGTGCACCCGTCTACTACCCAATGCTAATAAGATTAACCTAACATTAAAGGGATATGGTAGTCGCTTATTTTATATATAAAATGGCATTTCAAAATGGATTCCAATCATTTCATTTTTTTTTACTGTGGAATGATGTAGGGCTCCAAAACTAAACATGTTTCCGAGTCATTATCATACAAATCGGCATCAAACCTCAGAGCCATATTCTACATCACTAATTAATGAAAAGGTTATTTAAATCATTCATTTTTTCCCCCTCACAATGGTACATTCCTTCTTTACCTATGGACCAGGGAAACAGCAGCCCCACACGAGAATTTCTCTATATTAATGTACTATGACAAAGCTGTTAACGTTAATGGGAGCTCTAGTTTTGCTTTCTAGGAAGCTGCAATTTAAGGCAATAGCAGCTTCATAAACGTTTCAGAGTCCATGAATGTGCCTGCAGCTGAATGCAAGAGAGTAAACTTTAACCTCTCTATTACCAAAGCAGAACGATCAGCACGCTTCAGCATTCTACAACGCCTTGCAAGCCATGCTGAAGGGTATAATGGGCTACTAAGCGGTCCATCTCTCAGCGAGACTAAGGGTAACCGTAACAATGGTATTAGATCATCACTTGCATTCTGTCACTTACAAAATGTATATCAGAGAAAAACATATGCACTGTATGTATTAGGTAAAAGGGTCTTGATGTATGTGATATATACATACAAACCCACAAAGGGGAGATAGCTTGTAGGATTAATATTGCTAAACAGAGGTCACTTCAGAGCTTTGTGGTGCTGAAAATGTTAACATGGACCCCGAGGACTTCCAGTAATACAAGACATTGTGACAGATAAAAGCACTCAGTGGCTTGTAAAAACTGGGTTATTTCCCTCTCTGCTAAGACATGTAGTGACTGAGGAAACCCATATGGATTAGCCAGAAGGGGCTCTTTGACTGAGAATAAATAGAAAGTGGCAGCTACAAAGAAATGTGGGGTTTACTTGGAGAACATAAAGCAATAATAGATCAAGCCTAACCTGAGACACAGAAAGACTATGAGGGTAGCAAACATTGGAAGTATTACCTAAAATACTTCATTTTTTTCTTCACATAATTTGTCACAGGAAAAGAGGATACTGTGTGATCAGACTTGCAGGGGGTTGAGTGCCAGACAGTGGTAAATAACACGTATGTATGTAGATAAGATTTTGTGCACGTTCCTGAGCTCACCTAGGATTACTCTAACAAAGGATACCAAGGAAAAACAAAGCAAAATTAATGTAAATTGGAAAGCTGCTTAAAATTGCATCCTTTATCTGAATGAAACCCAAAATTTTCCTTTCATGATTCAGATAGAGAATACAATTTCAAACAACTTTCCAATTTACTTCTATTTAATTTGCTTCCTTTTCTTGTTATTCTTTGCTGAAAGGTTTATCTAGGCAAGTTCAGGTGCAGCAGAGAACCTAGGTTCTAGCTGTTGATTGGTGGCTGTATATATATATATATATATATGCATATATATACCGATTGTGATTGGCTCACCCATGTGTTCAGTTAGAAACCAGTAGTGCATTGCTGCTCCTTCAACAAATTATACCAAGAAAATAAAACAAATTAGATAATAGAAGTAAATTAGAAAGTTGTTTAAAATTGTATTCTCTATCTGAATCAAGAAAGAAAATATTGGGGTTTCATGTCCCTTTAAGTTTGAATTTAGTCCCTTTAAAGGGAAACAAAGCCCATTTTTTTTCTTTCATGATTTAAACAGAGCATGCAATTTTAAACATTCAAATTTACTTATATTATCTATAATCAATTAAAGTGATAGTAAATTCTAGAGATTGTGAAATGCTAGGATTTACCAGTGGAACAAAATACTTCATGCTGAAAGTTCCTTTGTCTGAAGCGTTTGCCACGCAGAACGCTATTTTGCTGTGAGGTGACGTTTCCACATCTTAGTCAATAGCTGTGCAGGCCAGCTGGCATTATGCCGGATTGCTAGCATGCTATTGGCTAAAATCACATCAGTGATAAAATAGCATTCTGCTGTGGGCTGCCTGAGGAGCTCAGTGTGGCAAACGCTGCAGACAAAAACTTTCCGCATGAAGTATTTTATAGTTCATGACTGAAAATCCCCTTTATTGTTCCACTGGTAATTCCTAGCGTTTCACAATCTCAAGGATTTACTATCACTTTAATTATTTTTCTGCCTGGCTATCTAATTTTTTCTCCTAAGACACCGTTCTTCATTCTTGGGGATTTCAACCTCACTGTTTAAAATCCAGCTGCCCCTGGGGCAAAACCCTTCTCTCCAGATCACTTCCTATTAGTCTATCACAATGGTTCGACTCTCGCACTCACAAAGATGGATGCTCTATTGATCTGATTTTCAGCTATTGATGCTCTCTCTTTCACTGAAGCTTCACAAATCTCCCCTTTCCTCCTTCTGCCCATTATCTCCTCACTTGCAGCATCACAGAACTTCCTACAACTCTCCCTCCATCTAACCCTCACACCAAACTCCATAGAAGAGTTAAGTGACTAGAACCGCAACATATCTCAAGCTCTCTCAAACCTCTGCTCTCTTCAATTTCTTCCTTTTCCATGACCAATCTATTTGTCACTACAGCGCCACTCTTACATCCGTCCTCGACAACTTGGTACCTCCTGCCATTGCTCAGAAATCCCTCACATCATCAGCCCTGGCATACTCCTCTGACACACCCACACTGCTGAGCGACATTGGAGAAAGTCTCTGTTCAGCTGACTTTCTTCATCACAAGTTCATCTTGAACTTCTACTAGTCTGCCCTTAAAGGGACAGTAAAGTCAAAATTAAACTATCATGATTCAGATAGAGCAGCAATTTTATTCATTCTCTTGGAATCTTTTATTGAAGAGTAAAACTAGGCAGACTCATAAGAGCTCAGGAGTGTGCACGTGTCTTTAGTATTTTAAGGCAGCAGTGTTTTGTAACATTATTTGTAGCTGTTATACAACAGAAGTTAATTGGAAAGTTTTTTTAAATTGAATGCTGTATCTGAATCATGCAAGTTTAATTTTGCCTTTACTAAAGCCCCTTTAACCTCTCTAAGCTGGATCAGTTCTCTATTCTTTTGTCTACCGCAGAATGTTTGTTCTCCACTATCAACAACCTTCTTCACCGACCTCCACTTCCTATTACCCCTTTTCTCAGCTCAAGATTTTGTCAGCCACTTGTACCACAAAATTGACTCCATCAGAGACTAATCTCTCAATATACCTATTGCAAATGTCCAAAACCAACAAAGCCACAAATTCAGCTCTTCTGCCTGTTACTGAGGATGAAGTTGCTGACCTTATATCTGACTCATCTTACTACTGACCTCCCTCTCTCCTACTCTTACTCCAACCCTCACACCTTTTGACTCCCTCTCAGCAGGTATATTTCCTGCATCAAACATGCACTAGTCACCCCTATCCTCAAAAAACCTTCTCAACCTCCCAAACAAACTACCACCCTAATTCCCTACTCCCTCTAGCTTCAAAAACTCTGGAAAGGAAAGTTTATACATATTTATCACATTTACTAACATTAAACTACCTCATTTATACATGTCAATCAATATTTTGTCCCCCAACACTCCACAGAGACAGCAACAATTAAAGGGACAGTAAATACATTGAGATGTTATAAAATGATAAAATCGCATATATAACATAATTTATGTAAGAACTTACCTGATAAATTCATTTCTTTCATATTAGCAAGAGTCCATGAGCTAGTGACGTATGGGATATACATTCCTACCAGGAGGGGCAAAGTTTCCCAAACCTCAAAATGCCTACAAATACACCCCTCACCACACCCACAATTAAGTTTAATGAATAGCCAAGAAGTGGGGTGATAAGAAAGGAGCGAAAGCATCAAAAATAAGGAATTGGAATAATTGTGCTTTATATAAAAAAAAATCATAACCACCACAAAAAGGGTGGGCCTCATGGACTCTTGCTAATATGAAAGAAATGAATTTATCAGGTAAGTTCTTACATAAATTATTTTTTCTTTCATGTAATTAGCAAGAGTCCATGAGCTAGTGACGTATGGAATAGCAGATACCCAAGATGTGGAACTTCCACGCAAGAGTCACTAGAGAGGGAGAGATAAAATAAAGACAGCCAATTCCGCTGAAAAAACAGAATTTATGCTTACCTGATAAATTACTTTCTCTTGTGATGTATCGAGTCCACGGATTCATCCTTTACTTGTGGGATATTCTCCTTCCCAACAGGAAGTGGCAAAGAGAGCACACAGCAGAGCTGTCCATATAGCTCCCCCTCTAGCTCCACGCCCCAGTCATTCGACCGAAGGTTAGGAAGAAAAAGGAGAAACCATAGGGTGCAGTGGTGACTGCAGTTTAAACAAAAAACTACCTGACTTAATAGCCAGGGCGGGACGTGGACTCGATACATCACAAGAGAAAGTAATTTATCAGGTAAGCATAAATTCTGTTTTCTCTTGTAAGATGTATCGAGTCCACGGATTCATCCTTTACTTGTGGGATACCAATACCAAAGCTTTAGGACACGGATGTAGGGAGGGAACAAGACAGGTACCTTAAACGGAATGCACCACTGCTTGTAAAACCTTTCACCAAAAACAACCTCCGAAGAAGCAAAAGTATCGAATTTGTAAAACTTGGAAAAAGTATGCAGCGAAGACCAAGTCGCTGCCTTGCAAATCTGTTCAACAGAAGCCTCGTTTTTAAAAGCCCATGTGGAAGCCACTGCTCTGGTAGAATGAGCAGTAATTGTTTCGGGAGGCTGCTGGCCAGCAGTCTCATAGGCCAAACGGATGATGCTTTTCAGCCAAAAGGAAAGAGGTAGCAGTCGCCTTTTGACCTCTCCTCTTACCAGAATAGATAACAAACAATGAAGTTGTTTGTCTGAAATCCTTAGTTGCTTGTAAATAGAACTTTAAAGCATGAACCACATCAAGATTGTGTAACAGACGTTCCTTCTTCGAAGAAGGATTAGGACACAGAGAAGGAACAACGATTTTCTGATTAATATTCTTATTGGACACAACCTTAGGAAGAAAACCGGGTTTGGTACGCAAAACTACCTTATCTGCATGGAAAACCAGGTAAGGTGAATCACACTGTAAAGCAGATAACTCTGAAACTCTTCAAGCAGAAGAGATAGCTACCAAAAACAAAACTTTCCAAGATAAAAGTTTAATATCTATGGAATGTAAAGGTTCAAACGGAACCCATTGCAGAACTGAAAGAACTAAATTCAGACTCCATGGCGGAGCCACAGGTCTATTAACAGGCTTGATTCTGACTAAAGCCTGACTAAACGCTTGAACGTCTGGTACCTCTGCCAGACGTTTGTGTAAAAGAAAAGACAAAGCAGATATCTGACCTTTTAAGGAACTAGCTGATAATCCTTTCTCCAATCCTTCTTGGAGAAAGGACAATATCCTGGGAATCCTAATCTTACTCCATGAGTAACCCTTGGATTCGCACCAAAAAATATATTTTCGCCAAATCTTATGGTAGATTTTCCTGGTGACAGGCTTTCTAGCCTGAATCAGGGTATCAATAACCGACTCAGAGAAACCACGCTTTGATAGAATTAGGCGTTCAATCTCCAAGCAGTCAGACGCAGAGAAATTAGATTTGGATGTTTGAAAGGACCTTGTATTAGAAGATCCTGCCTCATTGGTAGTGTCCATGGTGGAACAGATGAGATGTCCACTAGATCTGCATACCAGGTCCTGCGTGGCCACGCGGGCGCTATTAGAATCACCGAAGCCCTCTCCTGATTGATTCTGGCAACCAGACGAGGGAGGAGAGGAAACGGTGGAAAAACATAGGCCAGATTGAAGGACCAAGGTGCTGCTAGAGCATCTATCAGCACCGTAAAGAGGAAGCTTGGTGTTCTGACGGGACGCCATCAGATCCAATTCTGGAGTGCCCCATAGCTGAGTCAGCTGGGCAAATACCTCCGGGTGGAGTTCCCACTCCCCCGGGTGAAAAGTCTGACGACTTAGAAAATCCGCCTCCCAGTTGTCTACTCCTGGGATGTGAATTGCTTAGTGATGGCAGGAGTGATCCTCCGCCCACCTGATTATTTTGGTTACTTCCGTCATTGCTAGGGAACTCCATGTTCCCCCTTGATGATTGACGTAAGCTACAGTCGTGATGTTGTCCGACTGAAATCTGATGAATTTGGCCACAGCTAGCTGAGGCCATGCCTTGAGAACATTGAATATCGCCCTCAGTTTCAGAATGTTTATCGGGAGAAGAGCTTCTTCCCGAGACCATAAACCCTGAGCTTTCAGGGAGCCCCAGACTGCGCCCCAGCCCAACAGACTGGCGTCGGTCGTTGCAATGATCCACTCTGGTCTACGGAAACACATTCCCTGAGACAGGTGATCCTGAGACCACCACCAGAGAAGAGAATCTCTGGTCCAGCTGTATTTGAGGAGACAAATCTGCATAATCCCCATTCCACTGTTTAAGCATGCATAGTTGCAGTGGTCTGAGGTGTATCCATGCAAAAGGGATTATGTCCATTGCCGCTACCATTAGCCCGATTGTCTCCATGCACTGAGCTACAAGATGGCCGAGGAATGGCATGAAGGGCTCGGCAAGTGGTTAAGAGTTTTAACTTTCTGACCTCCGTCAGAAATATTTTCATTTCTACCCAGTCTATTAGAGTTCCTAGGAAGGAAACTCTTGTGAGGGGGGAGAGAGAACTCTTTTTGATGTTCACCTTCCACCCGTGAGACCTCAGAAAGGCCAACACCATTTCCGTGTGAGACTTGGCTCTTTGGAAAGTCGACGCCTAAATTAAGATGTCGTCTAGATAAGGCACCACTGCTATGCCCCGCGGTCTTAGAACCGCCAGGAGGGACCCTAGCACCTTTGTGATAATTCTGGGAGCAGTGGCCAACCCGAAAGGAAGAGCCACAAACTGGTAATGCTTGTCCAGAAAAGCGAACCTGAGAAACTGGTGATGATCTTTGTGGATAGGAATGTGCAGGTACGCATCCTTTAAATCCACGGTGGTCATATATTGACCCTCCTGGATCATTGGTAAGATTGTCCGAATGGTCTCCATCTTGAATGATGGGACTCTGAGGAATTTGTTTAGAATTTTTAGATCCAGGATTGGTCTGAAAGTTCCTTCTTTCTATGGAACCACAAACAGGTTTGAGTAAAAACCCAGCCATTGTTCCGCAATTGAAACTGGGTGGATCACTGCCATTGTATGTAGGTCTTCTACACAGCGTAAGAACGCCTCTTTCTTTGTCTGGTCTGAAGACAGACAAGAAATGTGGAACCTTCCCCTTGGAGGGGAGTCCTTGAATTCTAGAAGATATCCCTGGGATACAAACTCTAAGGCCCAGGGATTGTGTACATCTCTTGCCCAGGCCTGAGCGAAGAGAGTGAGTCTGCCCCTACTAGATCCGGTCCCGGATCTGGGGCTACCCCATCATGCTGTCTTGGAGGCAGCTGCAGACTTCTTGGCCTGTTTACCCTTGTTCCAGCCCTGGTAAGGTTTCCAGGCTGCCCTGGGTTGTGAAGTGTTACCCTCTTGCTTTGCAGCAGGGGAGGATGAAGCGAGACCGCTCCTGAAATTCCGAAAGGAACGAAAATTATTTTGTTTATTCTTTGTCTTGAAGGACTTGTCCTGGGGGAGAGCATGGCCTTTTCCCCCAGTGATTTCTGAAATAATCTTTCAATTCAGGCCCGAAGAGGGTCTTTCCTTTGAAAGGGATGTTCAATAGTTTGGATTTTGACGACACATCGGCCGACCAGGACTTTAGCCATAGCGCCCTGCGCGCCAAAATGGCGAAACCTGAATTTTTTGCCGCTAACTTAGCTAGTTGGAAAGCGGCATCTGTGATAAAAGAATTAGCCAGCTTAAGAGCCTTAATTCTGTCCATAATGTCCTTATATGAGGTCTCCGTCTGGAGCGCATCTTCCAGCGCCTCGAACCAGAAAGCAGCTGCAGTGTTACAGGAACAATGCACGCAATAGGTTGGAGAAGAAAACCTTGTTGAACAAAAATATTCTTAAGTAAACCCTCTAATTTTTTATCCATAGGGTCTTTGAAAGCACAACTGTCTTTTATAGGTATAGTTGTGCGTTTAGCAAGTGAAGAAACAGCCCCTTCCACCTTAGGGACCGTCTGCCACGAGTCCCGTATGGGGTTAGATATGGGGAACATTTTCTTAAAAACAGGAGGGGGAACGAAGGGAATACCTGGTTTATCCCACTCCCTAGTAACGATATCCGCAATCCTCTTAGGGACCGGGAACACATCAGTGTAAACAGGAACTTCTAGGTACTTGTCCATTTTACACAATTTCTTTGGAACCACCATAGGGTCGCAGTCATTCAGAGTAACTAATACCTCCCTGAGCAATAAGCGGAGGTGTTCTAGTTTAAATTTAAAAGCCAATGTATCTGAATCTGTCTGAGGAGAAACCTTTCCTGAATCGGAAATTTCTCCCTCAGACAGCACATCCCTCGCCCCCACTTCAGAGTGTTGTGAGGGTATATCGGATACGGTTACTAAAGCGTCAGAATGCTCATTATCTGTTCTTAAAACAGAGCTATCACGCTTTGCAGGAAACACGGGCAGTTTAGATAAGAACACTGAGAGGGTATTATCCATAACTGCCGCCAAGTCTTGCAAGGTAAAAGAGTTAGACGCACTAGAGGTGCTAGGCGTCGCTTGAGCGGGCGTAACTGGTTGTGACACTTGGGGAGAGGTTGACGGGCTAACCTCGTTACCTTCTGTCTGAGAATCATCTTGGGCCACATTTTTAAGTGCAACGATATGTTCTTTAAAGTGTAGAGACATATCAGTACAAGTGGGACACATTCTGAGAGGGGGTTCCACCATGGCTTCTAAACACATTGAACAAGGACTTTCCTTGGTGTCAGACATGTTTAACAGACTAGTAGTAATATAAACAGGCTTGGAAATCACTTTAATCAAGTAAAAACACACTTTGAAAAAAACGGTACTGTGCCTTTAAGAAATAAAAAAGGCACACAATTTTGCAAAAACAGTGAAAAAATGCAGCAAACTTTTCGAAATTTTTACAGTATGTACCTAAAGCATTAGTAAGATTGCACCACTAGCAATATAAACGATTAACCCCTTAATGCCCAAACCGGATCGACAGTAGTAAAAAAAAACGGTTAAAGAAAATTCAGCACCTTGCCAAAGCTCTGCTGTGGCCCTACCTGCACCCATAGGACCAGATTTGTGGGGAAAAAGCTTCTTATAGGCCCTCAAACTGCAGCAGGACCCTCCATGTGAAACAGCCTGAACTTCTAGTCAAAATAACTGCGCATCTGAGGCGCGAAATTAGGCCCCTCCCACCTCACTCCGGTGCTTGTGAGGCCTAAAGAAACACTCCCAAGTGTTTTAGTAATAGCCATGTGGGTAATAACCCCTGAAAGAAACCCAAAGGAACCTTCAAAGTGTCTCAAAAAACGATAATTTCAATAAAAACCGTTTGCCCTGAAGTAGTGTCAACCAGCATAAACTAGCCCTGTTATGTAAGCTTGAAATTCCATGCTTAGTCTCTGAATACAGCTTACCCTTCCCTCATGGGGATATTAACAGTCTTTTCTAGCATTATCACAGTCTTGTCTAGAAATAAATGACTGAACATACCTTATTGCAGCCTAACCTGCAAACCGTTCCCCCCAACTGAAGTTCTCTTGTACTCCTCAGTCCTGTGTGGGAACAGCAGTGGATTTTAGTTACAACATGCTAAAATCATCTTCCTCCCTGCAGAAATCGTCATCCCCTTTCTGCTAGAGAGAAAATAGTACACACCGGTACCATTTAAAATAACAAACTCTTGCTTGTAGAAAATAAAAACTACAATTCTAACACCACATTCACTTTACCCTTCCGATTGCTTAGAGCTGGCAAAGAAAATGACTGGGGGGTGGAGCTAGAGGGGGAGCTATATGGACAGCTCTGCTGTGTGCTCTCTTTCCCACTTCCTGTTGGGAAAGAGAATATCCCACAAGTAAAGGATGAATACGTGGACTCGATACATCTTACAAGAGAAAATAATCCACAGCACAAATAAAAAAAAAAAATGAAATAATAAGCAGCAGAATCAAACTGAAACAGCTGCCTGAAGTACTTTTCTACCAAAAACTGCTTCTGAAGAAGAGAAAACATCAAAATGGTAGAATTTAGTAAAAGTATGCAAAGAAGACCAAGTTGCTGCTTTGCAAATTTGATCAACAGAAGCTTCATTCCTAAAAGCCCAGGAAGTAGAAACTGACCTAGTAGAATGAGCCGTAATCCTCTGAGGCGGGGACTTACCCGACTCAACATAAGCATGATGAATCAAAGACTTTAACCAAGATGCCAATGAAATGGCAGAAGCCTTCTGACCTTTCCTGGAACCAGAAAAGATAACAAATAGACTAGAAGTCTTTCTAAAACATTTAGTAGCTTCAACATAATATTTCAAAGCTCTTACTACATCCAAAGAATGTAAAGATCTCTCCAGAGAATTCTTAGGATTAGGACACAATGAAGGGACAACAATTTCTCTACTAATGTTGTTAGAATTCACAACCTTAGATAAGAATTAAATGAAGTCCGCAACACCGCCTTATCCTGATGAAAAATCAGAAAACGAGATTCACAAGAAAGAGCAGATAACTCAGAAACTCTTCTAGCAGAAGAGATGGCCAAAAGAAACAACACTTTCCAAGAAAGTATTTTAATATCCAGAGAATGCATAGGTTCAAACGGAGGAGCCTGTAAAGCCCTCAGAACCAAATTAACTCCAAGGAGGAGAGATCGACTTAATGACAGGCTTGATACGTACCAAAGCCTGTACAAAACAATGAATATCAGGATGATTAGCAATCTTTCTGTGAAAAAGAACCTAAAGAGCAGAGATTTGACCTTTCAAAGAGCTTGCAGACAAACCCTTATCCAAACCATCCTGAAGAAACTGTAAAATTCTAGGAATTCTAAAAGAATGCCAAGAGAATTTATGAGAAGAACACCAAGAAATGTAAGTCTTCCAGACTCGGTAATAAATCTTCCTAGACACAGATTTACGAGCCTGTCACATAGTATTAATCACTGAGTCAGAGAAACCTCTATGACTAAGAATCAAGCGTTCAATCTCCATACCTTCAAATTTAATGATTTGAGATCCTGATTGAAAAATGGGCCTTGAGATAGAAGGTCTGGCCTTAACGGAAGTTTCCAAGGTTGGCAACTTGCCATCCGAACGAGATCCGCATACCAAAACCTGTGAGGCCATGCTGGAGCCACCAGCAATACAAACGAACGTTCCATTAGAATTTTGGAAATCATTTTTGGAAGAAGAACTAGAGGCGGAAAGATATAAGCAGGTTGATAATTCCAAGGAAGTGACAACGCGTCCACTGCTTCCGCCTGAGGATCCCTGTATCTGGACAGATACCTGGGAAGTTTCTAGTTTAGATGAGAGGCCATCAGATCTATTTCTGGAAGTCCCCAGATTTGAACAATCTGAAGAAATACCTCTGGGTGAAGAGACCATTCGCCCGGATGTAACGTCTGGCGACTGAGATAATCCGCTTCCCAATTGTCTACACCTAGGATGTGAACCGCAGAAATTAGACAGGAGCTGGATTCCGCCCATACAAGTATCTGAGATACTTCTTTCATAGCCTGAGGACTGTGAGTCCCACCTTGATGATTGACATACGCCACGGTTGTGACATTGTCTGTCTGAAAACAAATAAGCGATTCTCTCTTCAGAAGAGGCCAGAACTGAAGAGCTCTGAAAATCGCACGGAGTTCCAAAATGTTGATTGGTAATTTCGCCTTCTGAAATTCCCAAACCCCCTGCGCTGTCAGAGATCCCCATACACCTCCCCAACCTGAAAGACTTGCATCTGTTGAGATCACAGTCCAGGTTGGACGAACAAAAGAAGCCCCTTGAATTAGACGATGGCGATTCAACCACCAAGTCAGCGAAGATCGAACATTGGGATTTAAGGATATTAATTGTGATATCTTTGTATAATCCCTGCACCACTGCTTCAGCATACAAAGCTTGAGAGGTCTCATGTGAAAACGAGCAAAAGGGATCGCGTCCAATGCAGCAGTCATGAGAACTAGAATTTCCATGCACAAAGCTACCGAAGGGAACGATTGAGACTGAAGGTTTCGAGAAGCTGAAACCAACTTCAGAAGTCTCTTTTCTGTCAGAGACAAAGTCATGGACACATTTATTTGAAAACCCAAAAAGGTTACCTTTGTCTGATGAATCAAGGAACTCTTTGGTAAATTGATCCTCCAACCATGTCTTTGAAGAAACAACACAAGTTGATTTGTATGAGATTCTGCAGAATGTAAAGACTGAGCAAGTACCAAGATATCGTCCAAATAAGGAAATAACGCAATACCCTGTTCTCTGATTACAGAGAGAAGGGCACCAAGAACCTTTGAAAAGATCCTTGGAGCTGTTGCTAGGCCAAACGGAAGAGCAACAAACTGGTAATGCTTGTCTAGAAAAGAGAATCTCAGCAACTGATAGTGATCTGGATGAATTGGAATATGAAGATATGCATCCTGTAAGTCTATTGTAGACATATAATGCCCTTGCTGAACAAAAGGCAGAATATTCCTTATAGTCACCATTTTGAATGTCGGTAGCCTTACATAACGATTCAATATTTTTAGATCCAGAACTGGTCTGAAGGAATTCTCCTTCTTTGGTACAATGAATAGATTTGAGTAAAACCCCAGACCCCGTTCCAGAACTGGAACTGGCACAATTACCCCAGCCAACTCTAGGTCTGAAACACATTTCAGAAACGCCTGAGCCTTCACTGGGTTTACTGGAATGCGTGAGAGAAAAAAATCTTCTCACAGGCGGCCTTACCTTGAAACCTATTCTGTATCCTTGTGAAACAATGTTCTGAATCCAAAGACTGTGAATCGAATTGACCCAAATATCTTTGAAAAATCATAACCTGCCCCCTACCAGCTGTGCTGGAATGAGGGCCGCACCTTCATGCGGATTTGGGAGCTGGTTTTGACTTTCTAAAAGGCTTGGATTTATTCCAGACTGGAGAAGGTTTCCAAACGGAAACCGTTCCTTTAGGGGAAGGGTCAGGCTTCTGTTCCTTATTCTGACGAAAGGAACGAAAACTATAGGCAGCCCTATATTTACCTTTAGATTTTTTGTCCTGAGGCAAAAAGGTTCCTTTCCCCCCACTAACAGTTGAAATTATAGAATCCAACTGTGAACCAAATAATTTATTACCTTGTAAAGAAAGAGAAAGCAATGTTGACTTAGAAGTCATATCTGCATTCCAAGATTTAAGCCATAAAGCTCTTCTAGCTAAAATAGCTAAAGACATATACCTGACATCAATTCTAATGATATCAAAAATGGCATCACAAACAAAGTTATTAGCATGTTGAAGAAGTTTAACAATGCTATAAGCATTATGGTCTGACACTTGTTGCGCTAAAGCCTCCAACCAGAAAGTGGAAGCTGCAGCAACATCAGCCAAAGAAATAGCAGGTCTAAGAAGATTACCTGAACATAAATAAGCTCTCCTTAGAAAGGATTCAAGCTTCCTATCTAAAGGATCCTTAAAGGAAGTACTATCCGCCGTAGGAATAGTAGTACGTTTAGCAAGAGTAGAGATAGCCCCATCAACTTTAGGGATTTTATCCCAAAACTCTAATCTATCAGATGGCACAGGGTACAATTTCTTAAACCTTGGAGAAGGAGTAAATGAAGTACCCACACTATTCCATTCCCTAGAAATTACTTCTGAAATAGCATCAGGCACTGGAAAAACTTCTGGAATAACTACATGAGGTTTAAAAAACGAATATAAATGCTTAGTAGATTTAGTATTGAGGACTAGACTCCTCCATATCTAATGCAATCAACACTTCTTTAAGTAAAGAACGAATAAACTCCATCTTAAATAAATATGAAGATTTATCAGTGTCAATATCTGAGGCAGAATCTTCTGAACCAGATAGATCCTCATCAGAAACAGATGAGTCAGAATGATGGGGGTCACTTAAAAATTCATCTGAAATATGAGAAGTTTTAAAAGACCTTTTACGGTTACTGGAAGGAGGAATAACAGACAGAGCCTTCCTAATAGAATTAGAAACAAATTCTTTTACATTAACAGGGACATTCTGAACATTAGATGTTGAAGGAAAAACAACAGGTAAAGGATTATTACTAATGGAGACATTATCTGCGTTAGAAAGTTTATCATGACAACTAACACAAACTACAGCCGGAGGAACAGTTACCAAAAGTTTACAACAAATGCACTTAGCTTTGGTAGAACCAACATCAGGC